>NC_069659.1:345068660-345370866 GCF_027244095.1 Hemicordylus capensis | reverse complement strand
AGGCTGGCTGCAGTCTCCCAGTTGGGGGTCTACTCGTGTGTTGCTGAGGGCTGCGGTGGCACACGAGCAAAAAAATGAGGTTAAAGGAGCGCTCACTCCCTTAACCTCATTTAAGGGGAGGGGGAATTAAGAGGGCTAGCCTTTTCATTCTCACGATCAGTAGAAAGTGGGCTAGGCTCCATTAACCTGCTTTCTATTGATTGTGGGAATAGCTTCATGTGTATCTGTTAACACTGTCACCAACCATCAATGGTTTGCTTTGCTCCCTTCATGCCTCACACTCTCTTTCCCCAATTCTTTATCTCAACCTTCTCCCTGCAAATCTCCAATATTGTAGGCTGTGCCCTGTTGACTGACAGGAGGAGAAGAGCCTCCGTTTGGGACCTTAATTTAAGCATTGCATGGGTGCAAAGCATGTGTGCTCTCTGCTTCTTTGGGGTAAAGGGACCAGACTCCCCCCATGAAATAACTTAACAGTTCTAGGTTACTTGCCAACAACTCCAAATGCCCCTCCAACCTCAAAGGGGGCTTGCAGAGGCTCTATGCCTATCTATATGCTCCATTAGCAGTCAACAATACATGGAGAGGAGAAGACTGGTTATATAAGTCACCTTATATAACCTTCCTCGTATCTCAGGAAGTTAGGTCATGAGGGGTGTGCATATATATATTCTCTCTCCCTCTCTCTCTCTCTCTCTCTCTCTCACACACACACACACCAGCACTAAAAAGGGTTAATGTGGCTGTGCAGGATTTAATGAGCAATACACCTTTACCTCCTGGTTTCTTGAGTGTAGCAAGGTTATCATTACACTAGCTCAAATGGAATGTGTTAAAAATAATAATAATTGCTTTTTAAAAATGCGAGGAAATGTCATTAATCACCCTTGCTAGCACTGTGAAGCTGGAAGAAAAATCTGTCAAAAGGGTTTTAAGGGAAAGAAAATAAATTAAAAACGTTCTTTAAAAAAAAAAAAGTACAGCAGTATATTCCTCCCCCACCCTTCCATGCTAGCCAAGGAACAAGTTATTAAACACGCTAACAAGAAATGTGTATAAATAGCCTGACAGCCATTTACTCCAATTGTGAGTTGAGCAGCTGGGCTGATATGGAAATAGAGGATCATTTGATGAAAGCAAGAATCAATGGCTGGACACTTCTAGGCAAACACTGAAAGTTGGTGCATACAGGAGAAACATCCCCGGTAAGCTGGGTTTTTAAAAATATACTTCCCCAGTAGAAAATACATGGCAATCTATTTGTGTGCAGTGCTTCATCCACAGATTGGGGAATATTCTCCACTACAAATTTGTAGGGGGAATGGATGGGAGAGAGCTGTAAGAAGAAAATCCTATGATCTATTTGATGAACCATGGCCCAGAAACAGTTTGCCACAGAGGAACAGAGGAAGCTGCCTTATATCGAGTCAGACCATTGGTCCATCTAGCTCAGTATTGTCTACACTGGCTGGCAATGATTCTCCAAGGTTCCAGGCAGAAGTCTTTATTAGCCCCACCTGGAGATGCCAGGGAGTGAACCTGCGACAGTCTGCATGCAAACAGATGCTCTTCCACTGAACTATGCCCACATCCCCTAAGGCGAACATATTACAGTGTTCACATATAGTCACCCATCCAAAATTCAAAACAAGGCAGACCCTGCTTAGCAAAGGGGACAATTCATTGTTTGCTACCACAAGACCAGCTCTACTTCCCAACAAGGAACATTGCTCTGTGTCAACATTTAGAATGTATAGCTTTGTCCAGCGCATCTCAAAAGTACGTCAGAGCACCAGTTTGGATTTTGCATGCTGGCCCCAACACATGCAATAAAGATGTGTACAGGCCATGAGGGTACAGATCCTTTCCCCTTCCTGATGCACCAAGGTGCCTTTCCCCAATCACATGGGGGGAGGGGCAGTTAGCTTGAACTGCTCCTCTACACGTGCTACAAATACTAGTTTAAGTACATGCAGGGCAGTTCAGATGAACTGCTTTCTCATGTGATTGGTGTGCCTGGAGGATAAAAAGACATGAACACTCACAGCATATGTATGTTCTTAACATGTGTGCTCAGGGGCGTAACTATAATAGGGCAAGGGGAGACAGTTGTCTAGGGGCCCACTGCCTTGGGGGGCCCCCTAGAGACAAGTCACATGATGGACTCCCCCAGCTGCGCACCTGCCCGGGCTTCCTTGAGTTGTATTCATCCTCCGAAACTGATGTGAGTGTTAAGACCTGTAGCTACCAGAACAGCCTGTCTTTCTCCAGTAACATTCAATGACTTGCGTCATCCACAATTTACAAAACCTTTTAAAAAATAATTTAGGATGATGTTCTATTGTGGCTCATAGCTGTTAGATAGCTAGATAGCTAGATAGCTAGATAGCTAGATAGATAGATAGATAGATAGATAGATAGATCTATGTTGGTTACCACTATTAGGCCTCTTTTAAGATTTCTTTACTTCATGAGCTGAGCTTCAGTGAGGGGTGGGGGCCCATTTTAAAATCTTGTCTCTGGGCCCACTCCAAACTTGCTACGCCCCCGTGTGTGCTGGGGACAGTGGATGAAATAGCATCTGAATTGGCCCACAGAGAAGGGAAATGTGCAGTAAAGAACAACCATAATGATCAGCGGCTAGAGCATCTACAGCATTTGGGAGATCTAAATTTTTAAAAGGATGACTATGGAGGGACAGCAGGATATCTATCTATCTATCTATCTATCTATCTATCTATCTATCTATCTATCTATCTTCTGCCTGATATATGTATCTCTAGGCAGTGTACATAACCCAGAATACAACAAATACAAAACAAAATAAAAACATTTAAAACACTTCCACAGAATAAAAACAATTAAACAATATGACAGACGCAGTGTTCCCTCTAAGCCGTGTGCATGTAAGCATGCACACATGTTTTTAAATGTCCGCTCAGTTAATTTTGTCCCTCTCAGGTTGAATCACAAAGGCCCCACTCTGAATGCACGTGTGTGTGCGCACTGCCTCGATACTGCCACCCACAACATAACTCATTCTGCTCACAGATGAAAAAAAGGAGAGGAAACACTGGACAGAGGTGCATAAAATTATGCATGGTGAGAAAGAGAACAGAGAGAAGCTTTTCCTCCCTTTCTTATAACACTCATAACACTCAAATGTAGGGGTCATCCTGTGAAATTGGTTGGGAGGAGATTCAGAACAGGAAGTGGCTGTAACATAATACATAATTAATTCATGGCAGGGATTCTCAAAGTTGGGTCCCAGATGTAGTTGGACTATAGTTCCCATAATCCCCAGCTACAAAGGCCAATGGGCATCCATTGCTGAGAATCCCTGCTTTATGAAATTTACTGCTATGGAAAGTGGTGATGTCCAGTAGGTTAAATGACTTTGAAAGTGGACCAGACAAATTTACAGTGGAGGAGAAATCTGTCAAAACCTAGTAGCCACCATGTTTGATAGCAGTTAATAGGGAGCAGCAGAGGCAGAGGGCTATTGTCTGGATGGCCTGTTTGTGGTTTTCCTGGAGACATCTATTTGGACCCTGTAGGAAGTGGGTGGCTTGACTTAGTGGATCTAGTGCAGCCAGGCTCTTCTTAATTAGCAATGGGGAGGAGAAACCATCATACTAGCAATCATAAGACTAAAATCTGGGGTCACCCAATGAAGCTTATTGAAAGCAGAGTCACTACTGACAAAAGGAAACAATCCACACAATGCTTAATTGACTTACAGAATGCAATAGCAGAAAATGTGCTGAGTGGCTGCTAACTTACATGGCCTTTAAAACAAGATTTGACACACCTTGTCCAATCAAGCTGTCTATGAACACAGGGGTTCTCAAACTTGGGTCCTCAGATGTTGTTAGACTACAGTTTCTATCACCCCTAGCCACTATAGCCTTTGGCTATTCAAGTTTGAAATTAAGGACGGGGGGTGGGTCTGTTAAGGTAGGGGTTCTCAAAGGTGGATCCCCAGATATTGTTGTTCTACAGCTGAAGGCCATTGTGATTAGGGGAGCTGAACATCAGCTGCGTACCCAAGTTGGAGAACCCTGTATTAAGGGTTATTAACCAAGAAAACTAACTGGGACTCCCATTTTCAGGGGCAATGTATTTCTGAAGACCCAATGCTGTGGCCATTCCATCATACAAAGGAAGCCAGAAGCCAGGATTTTTTGACGCTAGTTAGTCCTGCTTATTATTCTTATGATAATTATTGTACACACAGAGCAATTAATCCCAGCATCGCTCTTCCAATGAGAGGTTTTTAAAAGCCACCAGAGTTTAGCTCCCCTGTAATAGTGGTGCTTAATAATTATACGAGCTGTCCCCAAACTCTTTCCCCCCATATCTTGTGTGGCACACCAGGCATTGCATGGGTTCTCCAGGTACAAATTGCTAAACAATTACCGAGGAGAGAAAGGTCATAATAATAGGTTGCAGCAACCTTTGCTGTCTGCCTTCACTCCAGGAACGTTTATAAAAGAACCATTTCATCCCATTGTTATAATGATGAGGAGGAAGTCGTTTAAGGTAGTTAAAGACAGGCAAACAAAAGCCAGGAGTGCGGCGCTCTATAACAGCTACTTTCACTTCCTGCCTACTCCATTACATCTGGCATTATGGGAAAAATAACATGATTGGAATGACCCAAAGGGTAGAAGGGAGGTCCAGGTTTACCTTCTGGAAAGCAGAGTGAGCACTGTTGGCTAAACCTTGCTGAAAGCTGAAAGCCGGTTTTCTTTTTCTTTTTCTTTAAAGGGGAAAAAATGCTATGCTGTCGTTGAGAAAAGTACATTACCGCAAAAGACCGTTTCATTTCTGGCTTTCTTTTCTCTCCCTAAAATTTCTTTTTATTTTATTGTATTTTTATCATTTGGGGAGGGAGTAGAGAAAAATAATCAAGATGTAATCTTTTTGTGTCCTTGAAAACAAGCAAAAATGCCGGTTATGTGCTGACTCCTCCACTTTGGTTCCTACGGGACAACACTGAATTCAATAAATTTATTCCAGATAGTAGGCTGCCCTGCAAGTGTGTCTGTTTAACAGCAGCATGGCACATACAGAGATGGCTTTTACAGTACGAGGCCACTGAAGGTTCAGCTGAAGTTTCAATCTCTAGCGTCGTGTTCAAGTGCAGGAAAATCCCTGTCTGAAACCCTGGAGAGCTACAGCCAGCTGGAATAGACCACAATGAGCCAAAAGTATCAATGGAAGATTCATCCTTATTAATTAAGAATATTGGCTTATTCCAGACTAAATTATTCCTAAGCAGCCCTACAGAAATTAAGTAGTATTTACAGGAAATCCTAAAAAGTACTATAAGTGAGGTCATTAACACAATCAAAAACTGTGTTCCACCTGGGTTTGGGTGCTGTGTGTGCTCCCAGTGGAAGCAAGGTAGGAGGAAAAGCTACCCAGGTTTTCCTCCTACCTTGCTTCCACACAATCACTTCTACCCAGGTTTTCCTCCTACCTTGCTTCCACACAATCACTTCTACCCAGGTTTTCCTCCTACCTTGCTTCCACACAATGGGACTATGGGAGGGGTACTTAAGCAGGCAACCCGCTTGAGAGCAACTGGGCTCTCCTGTGAGCCCGGTGGTTCTCATGGTAGCAAGAAAGCGGGCTAGGCTCCCTTAGCCCACTTTTTGGAGATTGTGAGAATTGCCTCATTGTTTCCCAAACTCACACAGCTTCCAAACTGGGTATAACACAGTTTATGATTGTGTGAATGGCCTCAGTGAGGTTGACCGGGTAGGTGAGGCAGCAGGCGGGAGCAGGGGAAGGCTGGTTGAACTCATATTCCCCCCCAGATGAGCTCTTGACTGTTGCTGGGAGTGTGGACTGTGTTCCCAGACAATCCACGCTGCATGGTGCAGCGCAGAGCTCCGGGGGTTGGGATGATGCATCCCGACCTCCAAATATCCCACAATGTGCTTTGTGACATGGATGATGCTTTGGGGGATTCCTTGAGGAGATGGAGAGTGCTCTAGCCACCCATCTCTGTGTCTGCTGGGGTTGAACATAGTGCTCGGTTACCAGAAAGTGCACCACAATCTGAGATCACTATCTTCCAGGAACGGACGCTGCTGTTGTATCAACCGAAGTTGATAGAAAGCGCTCCTGGCCGTAGCCTTAACCTGAGAAACCAGCGTGAGGCCTGGATCCAGAAGCACTCCCAAGCTACATACCTATTCCTTCAGGAGGAGTGCAACCCCATCCAGAACAAGAAGATCTGCCTCATCCTTCAAAGTATGACCCCTTACCATCGTACCTCTGTCTTGCTTGGATTCAGCTTCAATTTATTATCCCTCAGCCAGTCCATTTCTGCCTGTAGGCAGGTTTTTGTTGGGTTTTTTTTTGCAGGGGGAGGCTATGCCATTTCCTGATGATGATGTCATGGAGAAATAGATTTGGGTGTCATCCGCATATTGATAACACCCTTCTCCACGTCTCCTGATGATCTCACCTAGCAATTTCATGTAGATGTTGAAAAGCATTGGAGAGAAGATGGAGCCCTGAGGGACACCATACAATAGCTCTCATTTCAGAGAACAACTATTTCTGAGCTACACCATCTGGAATCTACTGGAGAGATAAGAGCAGAACCTCTGCAAAGCAGTGCCACCTAATCCCAAATTCCTCAGACGATCCAGAAGGATATCATGGTCAATAGTACTGAAGGAGTATTCCTTCAATATTATTCTCCTATAATGAATACAGTACTCCTGTACTGAAGGAGTTACACTGGCTGCCGATATGTTTCCGGGCAAAATACAAGGTGCTGGTCATAACCTATAAGGCCCTAAACAGCATGGGTCCTGGGTATTTAAGAGAACGTCTTCTTTGTCATGAACCCCACCGACCATTGAGATCATCAGGAGAGGTCCGTCTAAATCAGCCACTGGCTCGTCTGGTGGCTACTCAGGGATGGGCCTTCTCCGTTGCTGCTCCGAGGCTTTGGAATGACCTCCCTAGTGAAATAAGAGCCTCCCCATCTCTGACAACTTTTTAAAAGTCTTTAAAGACGCATCTGTTCACTCAGGCTTTTAACTGATATTGTTTTGATTGTTTTAATGTTGTTTTTAGAATATTGTTTTTAAAATTTTAAATTGTTGTGTTTTAAATTTCTTGTTTTTGTTTTTAACTAATGTTTTACTTTTATTTTTATCTTCTTGTAAACTGCCGAGACGTGAGTTTGGGGCAGTATAAAAATATGTTAGATAGATAGATAGATAGATAGATAGATAGATAGATAGATAGATAGTATTGAAAGCTGCAGAAAGGTCCAAGAGAACCAACAGAGTCACATTGCCTCTGTCCACTACCTGGTAGAGATCATTCATCAGGCTGACCAAGGTTGTCTCCACCCCATAGCCTGCTCTAAAGCCAGTTTGAAATGGATCTAGATAACCCTGGGGAGGGTTAACGGGGAGAGCAGATGTAGCCTGGTCTCCCCGCAGACGACCGAGCAGTCTGCTCCAGGTTGAAGCAGAAGCCTACATGACTGCCGGCTCCGTTACAGAGCTGGCGGGGGCTGGGAGGATCAGGGACCGCATGGCCCCTGGAAGCTCCAGCATGCCCTGCGCAAGTGCGCAGGGCATGCTGGAGAGACCCCCAAGCCAGGAAGCTGCTTTTCAGCCTCCCAGTTGGGGGTCTACTCATGAGTTGCCATGGTGCAGAGCCGCGCCATGGTAACTCATGATCAGAAAGCCCAGGTTAGCGGAGCGCTCGTTCTGCTAACTCGGGTTTAGGGGAGGGCTACTTAAGCGGGTGACCCGCTTTGACTGAACCAGGCTCGGTTGCGAGTCCAGTGAGTCTCACGATCGGTGGGAAGTGGGCTAAGCACTCTTCACCCACTTTCCACTGATCGTCAGAATAGCCTCAGTATCTTCCAAAACTGCCTGGAGTTGTCGATGAACTATAACTTCGATTAACCCCAGGCTATGGCTGAAAGCTATGGACACAGTGGCCAGCTCAGGGATCAGCAGCAGGTTCATCTGAGGGCCCTGGGCACTCAGCATCTATCCAGTGATGGCAAGCTCTACAAGTTACACTCTGGAGCTATTCTCGCACACAGGCAAAACCAGGCTAAGGACGGCTCCTGGAGGCAGCACGGAAACCCTTTAGGAAGCCCCGGCTGTTCGCCAGGGTTAGGGGCACGAGTCCTCTCTCACTCCTGGCTCACTGATTGTGTGTTGGTGCTGCATGGCTCCACTCAGTATCTACACAGCCTGCATTGAGAGGCTGGGTCCCCATAATGGGAGTTCTGGGGGCCTCCTGGCCCCCAAACCTCCTGGCTGCCAGTAGCAGTCAGCAAATGTCTAGGCGAGCAATCCGCTCACCCACAGAAGGAAAGGATCGCCTACAGGGGAGGAAAGCATTTCCAGGCTTCCTCTCTTCAATCCTTTTGAGCCCTTTCTCTGATCACGAGAAAGGGCTCATTTTCTAGTTTGATAGTCAGATTACCAAAGATAGAGAGTTGGATTCTCGGTAAATAGGTTTGGTAGCCTTCCTTCCTTCCTTCCTTGAACAACATGCAAATGTGTGCAGGATTCTCCTCTATTTGCAGATGAACATAGGAACATACTGTAGGAACATAGGAAGCTGCCATATACTGAGTCAGACCATTGGTCTATCTAGCTCAGTATTGTCTTCACAGACAGGCAGCGGTTTCCCCAAGGTTGCAGGCAGGAATCTCTCTCAGCCCTATCTTGGAGAAGCCAGGGAGGGAACTTGGAACCTTCTGCTCTTCCCAGAGCAGCTCCATCCCCTGAGGGCAATATCTTACAGTGCTCACACTTCTAGTCTCCCTTTCATATGCAACCAGAGCGGACCCTGCTTAGCTAAGGGGACAAGTCATGCTTGCTACCACAAGACCAGCTCTCCTCTCCTATCAGCTCTCCTCTCCCCCTCTCCTCTCCTCATCTCCAGATGGCTTCATTCACTGCAGGAAACATCAGTAACACATGTGCATCCCTTTGTACACGTGGTAATACCTTCACGACTAGGTGAATGAGAAGCCCCTCTGACTGAGCACAAGAATTCAGCTTGCGCACCAGAGGTGCTGCTTTGCAAAAGAGCCACTGGGGCAAATTAGCACAGTTTTTCTTATGCACTGGTACATTGGGATTATCTGTGGTATATATTTCATTTTCTGCAGAGGATTGACTTTTAGCAATATGTTTAGAAAACTGATTTAAAAATCTGAATTTGCCTGTGTAGGTTAAATTCTGTTAAGATCATACTGGACCCCAAAAAGATGGCATCAATGTATCCTTTCGAATACCGGAAACTGTTGGCAGTGTAATACAGGAGATGAAGGATTAATACACCTTTTATAGGGCCACAAATGGTTATCATCATCATCTGGAAGGAGGTCTTTGAAAGGATATCATTAGTGTTGGATTCTAATTTAGAATGTACAGCTTCCGTAGCAATACTTGGACTTATTCCAAGGGATTGGGATTTAGCTAGAAGTAACGAACTTTGATTATTGCAGGCACTAATTGGAGCTAAATGCCTTATATTTCAGAAATGGAAAGCAAAGGAAAGCAAATCCTGAGACAGAATAGTGGATTAATTATTTACTGCTTCTGGGTGCTTGTGAAAAAATGGCTTATTATAAAAGAGAGGCTCCTGAAAAATTCCAGGAAATTTGGAATCCATTTGTATTCTGAAATATACTTTTGGAGAAGTGGCCAGAATAATTCTGTGATTAGAGTCTTTTTGTTTTGTTCGTTTTGTTTAATTTTTGTTGTTGTTTTTGTTTTATTTTGTTTGTTTAAAAGTGGGGAGAATTTTGAGAAATGGGATGGGTATATAAAGTTGAGAGCGAGAAATATTATACTATGCTGAAAGATGTAAATTTTTATCAGTTGTGTTTCTTAATCTTAATGTATGTTTGTTAAAATTGTTCATCCTGTCTGAAAACTTAAGACTAAGAATAAGTAATGAATAAATATGCAAACTAAAAATACTCAAAACCCTAGCCCCACCCTCCACCCCCACCAATCAGTGCCAAGTCTGTCCCAACAGAATACAGGTGAAACTCGGAAAATTAGAATATCGTGCAAAAGTCCATTAATTTCAGTAATGCAAATTAAAAGGTGAAACTGATATATGAGACAGACGCATTACATGCAAAGCGAGATAAGTCAAGCCTTAATTTGTTATAATTGTGATGATCATGGCGTACAGCTCATGAAAACCCCAAATCCACAATCCCAGAAAATTAGAATATTACATGGAACCAAGAAGACAAGGATTGTAGAATAGAACAATATCGGACCTCTGAAAAGTATAAGCATGCATATGTATTCAGTACTTGGTTTGGGCCCCTTTTGCAGCAATTACTGCCTCAATGCGGCGTGGCATGGATGCTATCAGCCTGTGGCACTGATGAGGTGTTATGGAAGACCAGGATGCTTCATTAGCGGCCTTCAGCTCTTCTGCATTGTTTGGTCTCATGTCTCTCATCCTTCTCTTGGCAATGCCCCATAGATTCTCTATGGGGTCAGGTCAGGCGAGTTTGCTGGCCAATCAAGCACAGTACACTGTATACTTTTCAGAGGTCCGATATTGTTCTATTCTACAATCCTTGTCTTCTTGGTTCCATGTAATATTCTAATTTTCTGGGATTGTGGATTTGGGGTTTTCGTGAGCTGTACGCCATGATCATCACAATTATAACAAATTAAGGCTTGACTTCTCTCGCTTTGCATGTAATGCGTCTGTCTCATATATCAGTTTCACCTTTTAATTTGCATTACTGAAATTAATGGACTTTTGCACGATATTCTAATTTTCCGAGTTTCACCTGTATAGTGAAAAGAATCATTAGGAGCTGAAGATGCTTGGCAATTCTCTGTGGTAATAATTCTGCTAAACGTACCCATGAGCACATGGTCCAGGCTAGACAAATACATGATTGGCCGATAACGATGTTCCTGGTCTGTACTGCTATGGTCTGCAGGTGGGGAATCACATGAATGCATCCCAAATTATCCAAATTCTTTGTACATAGAAATCTTGTTACAGTCCCTGGTAAGGAGAGATAGTTGGAGTCTAAGGGCAGAGTGTGTCTGCAAAAGCTGAAAGAGTCTTCATTCCAACCTGGAATTATGGGAGTTTGGCACTAGAAAGAGGTATGCCTTCATCTCCAGCCTGTGGTCTTCCCAGAGGCATCTGGTGGGTCACTGTGGGAACATGATGCTAGACTAGGGATGTGCAAAGAGGCTCAACGTCAAACTGATTTGGTTCAACCATTTGGGGTTGAACCAAACCATCCCCTGTTTGGTCCGACCCCGGACTGAACATCCCCCAACTGTTCGGGGGGTTAACAGACTTTTTTTAAAATCAATTTTATTTTAATTTACCCCCTTTGGGGGAGTTGTTGGAGGCAGCGGGGGGGGGTGTCAGCGGAGGTTCCCTCACCCCAGTCTCCCTTCATGCCTATACCAGCCCATTTGGGCCTTCCCCCTCCGGCTCGGTGGCCATTTTGGAGACTGCTGCACCTGCACAATCGGCCTCTGTTTGGCCTGGGAGCCAGCCAGTATAGGCATGAAGGGAGGCCAAGAGGAGGAGGGGGAACCTCCACAATCCGCCACCTCCAACAACTCCCCCAAAGGGGGTAAGTAAAGAATTTTTATTTTTTAAAAAAATTAAGATGTTCATGAACCCACCACCCCGGACTGAACTGAACTGGGGGTGGGTTCGAGGGGATGCCAGACTTAACCAGCCCGGTCCAGTCCGGGTCCAGTCTGGACTCAAACTGAACCAGCCTAGCTGGTTCCATGCACACCCCTATGCTAGACTAGATAGGTCTTAGGCAGGGCTGTTCTTATCTTCACTGGCCCGAGCACACCACAGGATTATCCCTCGAACACCAAATATTGAATTCTTTACACCCTCAGACACCCTGTTCAACTCCTTGCCAGCTTCTGTTGCAAAAGCATTTTCTAGAAAAGGGGGAAGAGCCCCCCACCCCACCCCACCCCCAAGCGCAAGACTAACTGGAAGGATCAGAGTCTGTTTCAGTGCCTGGCCTCTGCCATGTGATATGCGAAGTGACACGGAGCCTGTCAGCCTGTGCCTTTCCCTTGCCACCCAAGTAACCACAACTAGCTTCCACCTGCCTGGGATTAGGGGTGAGAGATTCCAGGCAAAGGGTGTGTCATGCAGGCAGGCCTAGGCCCAGAAGGTAAGCACAGCAAAGAGAAGGGGAGAGGAGAACTTCTTAAACTTGCTCAACAGCCACAGAATATTCACCAACCTCAGAGTCAAGAGAAAAAGGCAGGCAGGTGGCAACACCTTCACAAGCCTGCTCTCCTGAATTGCCTCAGAAGTGCTGCCTGTCACCCATACAATATTGTATGGATCTTCTCTCCCATGTTCATGCTCCATATTTGGGAAGCTTTTTAAAAAAATATTTTGTTGAGTGCAAATGTGTTTAGATTCAGGGGTCCTCCTCCCACCCTCTCTTCTCCTCGCCCTACCCTATCTCACTTTCTTAGTGCATTTTTGTATGTTTAATGAGTCCTCAGAATAAAATGGGATCGGTATCCAAATAATAAAAACATAAATAAAGATGCAAAGCGGATTCACACACATACGATCCCTCCTAGTCAGGAAATTGTGGTTTGAAACTTGCTTTAGTCATAGATTCACTGGGTGGGTGTAAGCAAACCATTCTCAATTTGATAACAACACAGGAAAAACACTTCTGGATCAGACCGAAGGCCTATTTACTCTAGCATTTGGCTTCCCAGAAACACCAACCAGATGCATCTGGGAAGTCCACATGCAGGAGACAGGAACATAAGAACATAGGAGGCTGCCATATACTGAGTCAGACCATTGGCCTATCTAGTTCAGAATTGTCGTCACAGACTGGCAGCGGCTTCTCCAAGGTTGCAGGCAGGAATCTCTCTCAGCCCTATCTTGGAGATGCCAGGGAGAGAACATGAAACCTTCTGCTCTTCCCAGAGCGACTCCATCCCCTGTGGGGAATATCTTACAGTGCTCACACTTCTAGTCTCCGATTCATATGCAACCAGGGCGGACTCTGCTTAGCTAAGGGGACAAGTCATGCTTGCTACCACAAGACCAGCTCTCCTTCCTATAGACCAGTTCTCCTCTCTATAGATGAAGGCCTATCCTCAGTTGCTCTTGGCATGATGCTTTCACTGCCATGCTCTTGCTTCCATACAGCTAGTATTCAGGGGCATCCTGCCTCTGATCCTGGAGGTAGCCTATAGCCATCAAGACTAGTAGCCATTGTCCTCCCTACATTTTTCTAATCCCCTTTTAAGCCCACTCAAGCCAGTGGCCATCACCACATCCTGTGGCAATTCCATAAACGGTAACAGAATGGTGGAGTTGCTGTTCATACAGTATATTTTTCCATGCAATTCTTGTGTAAACCCACTGGACCTTAGTTAATTGCAAGTTAAAACCACCCAAGTTTAAAACTTGCTACCGCATGTCAGCTTTCATATACTATCAAATACACTGTTTTTAATAACTGTTTTTAAAATTGTTTTAACTGCTGTATATTGCTTTGAGTTCTGATTGTTTTGTTGGTTTTAATTGACAATGTCTTTGTTTTGTTGTTGGGAACCACCCAGAGCTAATAGATGGGGTGGTATAGAAATGAAATGAATAAATACCATCACTTTTGCCTGTCAGCTATCAGTTACTAGGGTCGTGCACATGCCCATTTTCAGTGGGCAAGGAGGGAATGGGGAGAAGGCAAGATCTAGCTTCCCTTCCTCCCAGACAATCTTGTTTGTTGTGTGGGATGTGCTGCTTGCGCATCCACATGGTCCATGTTGCTCCTGGTAGTGCAGCTCTCTGGAGGCCAGGAAAATGAGTCCCCGCCTCCAGGAATCCCAAAATGCACCACACAAGCAGTGAGGGATTCCTCCTCAAGCTGGGTGCTCTAGGAGCCTGGCTCTGTGTCTGCTTGGGCAGGCACATGACCCCAGACCTGGGTTGGAGGGTGTGCTAGTGTCCTCTAACCCAGGTTAAAGCCCGGGTCAAAAACCCAGGCTCCTAGGGGATGCTGTGCTGGGATCAGCCTCAATCTTGGTGCTCCACACAAGCAGCCCAACCCAGACTGGGCTGCCCAACCCTGCATTAGGTAGCCTCACTGTCAATTACCGATTAGTAATTATTGGCTGTCAAGTGCTGTTTTTGAAGAGCAAATATTTTCCAAATAGTCAGATATGGAGAGAATTGGTAAAGAATATTCATCAGCAAAATTTGCAGCAGAAAATTCTAACAATAATTTTTTGGGGGGAGCAAATTCATTCATTCATTCATTCATTCAATTTCTATACCGCCCTTCCAAAAATGGTTCAGGGAGGTTTACACAAAGATATAACAAACAAATAAGATGGATCCCTGTCCCCAAAGGGCTCACAATCTAAAAAGAAACATAAGACAGACACCAGCAACAGTTATTTGAGGTGCTGTGCTGGGGGTGGAGAGGGCCAGTTACTCTCCCCCTGCTAAATAAAGAGAATCACCACATTAAAAGGTGCCTCTTTGCCAAGTTAGCAGGGGTAACTTGGGGTGGCATTTCAGTCTCTTCTATTAAAGGTGACCCCCCCCCCCCCCCCGCTTTGAATGACAGGCTCAAGAGATCTTCAGTTCATTGTTCTACCGTACAAAGATTATTATCCTTCCAGTGCTCACGTATCAAACATTTAGCTACAAGTACCACACGAAGCACCCATTCTCCACAGAACCTCTTCTGAAATCTGCAAGCATGCACTCAGCTGAAATTGCCAGCACACCAATTTGGTCATGTGAATTGACCCTCCTGGTGGAATCCTAATCATGCCTACTTGGAAGTAAGTTTAAAACAGCATGGCTTTTTCCCAAGTAAACATTTTTAGGATCAGACTGCCTGTCCCATGATTTCAATCGAAGTTGCTTCCAATCAAGAATTCTCATGACCTTAGCCTCTTCCAGGGTTGTGATTTAAGTGTGCATGATATACTTGAAGCATATATATGAATGATTTTTCTCTAATCACTCATACTTAATCAAAGAAGCTGTTGTTCAGGGCTGCCGCAATCAAATTCAAATTATATGTACCACTACTAAAATACTGCGGATAGGAAGATGGTCAAAAATGTGAATAAATATATATATATATATATATATATATATATATATATATATATATATATATATATAAAATAATAATAAAGGATAAGAAGCAAAACTCTGAATTTTTTTCCTTCATTTAAAAATCTTTATTTTAATAAGCATGCATGTAGATTTTATCCACCACCACCCCTTCCCCCAAAATCCCGGCTTTATTATAGAGCAAGTCTGAAGCATTTATCCCTAGGAATCAGAGTGCCCATCTATAATGTTCAAAATAACAGCCCTTGTGTCATATTAACATGAAACCACAAATGCTATAATTAGTGCTCTGAAGTAATAAGAGTGTAATCTACTTGATAATACTGCACTTAATAATGTCCCACATGAATAATATCAACCTGGATGGGGTTTTTTTTCTTTAAAGCTTCGTTTCTTTCTTTGGGGCACTTCTTAAGAAATTGCACTTACGGGATAATGAATTAGCTTCCAGGGACCAGATCTTTTCAGAAATGGATCCTAAATAGCAGCTGTGAATGTTAGGCCCCTATCCACACACCCAAATTGTTAGCGGCGCAGAAATAAACTTTGCAAAAGTTCAGAATCTGGTTAATATTCTATCTACATATTTTTCAGGTGGCACAGAGGGCTTCCTGGGGAAGGGAAAGATGTCAAAAATTGCTCCTTCCTAGCTATACCAGTGCAACTGGTCAGTAAGTTCTGTTAGACTACTCTCTTGCTGCACTAGTGCATCCTTGCTCTGTATGTCAGCCAGTGTCCTCATTCACACCTAACATGGAACCACGGGACCAATGGACCCATGGTTCTGCTCCCCTCCCCCCACTCTCCTTTCTGAATTTGGGAACTGGTGTGTGGGCTTCCTTCTTCCATGAAGGACAGCCTGCACAGCCAATCATGGCCAGAGTTGAGGGAGGAGCTTCCTCCCTCAATTCTGGTTCCAGGGGACACTGCCTGCGGTCCCACATTTGGACAAAATGCAGGCTGTGTCCAACTTCGGGTTGCAGCAATGAAACTCACTACAACCCGAGGGTTCAGAATGGAGTCAGAAAATTCAAACCTCTGGTACATTACCACACAGGACCTCTGTTGCACATATTTGAATGTAACGTTCTTGGAACTTCTGGCACCTTCAACTGTGGTTCCACATTATATGCAAATGCAGCCAGTGTACTTTGGACCTGGTTGCTTGCTTGTGATTTTCTCTTGCACTCTTCCATACATTTTCATTTGGACAGAAAGCAAGACATTAGTTGAGTAAAATGATCATATTTTTCAGGAACTAAATTAGTTACTTTTCTAGATCAGAAGTAGGTGGAGAGCCCTTTAGTATTAAACATGTATATATGTTTCAGTATAAACGTTTGTAGGGTTTTTTTTTACATTTTTGCATTTATGCAGCTTTGCTTGCTTATTTATTTATTTAAAAATAATTCTGACGTTTCTACCAAGAAGCACTCAAGGTGGTACACAACAAAAATATTCCCTCTGACAGCAAACTCAGGTCATGGAGTTCCTACCCATTTGGACATCGAACTGAGCCATCCAAAAATGAGATGATGGTTTCTACATACTCCAGGGATTGCCTAGGAATGCAAAAGTATACATTTGTAAATTAAAAGAAAAAAATTAAGAGCCTCCAAATGACACTTGTAGCTTTCAGAATCAGTGTGAGCTTTCAGGAGCTTTCAGAATGTTCAGGGCATATAGCGATCAGAAAACGCTAAATTCACGCACGTTTGGGGTGGTATAAAAATATGTTAAATCAATCGATCAATAACTCTCATTGTCTGGAGAAGGGGAACCCCTTCTTTCCTCCTACCTTTTATAGGTATACTATAATATCATATAGTATATGCAGGGAGAGAACATGCTGTTGTTGCCCAATCTCTGCAGTGCTAAAACCACACAAGTCTCTGTCTTTTGTACTTAGTACTTCTGTGCCTGCCTTTAAGTTTTTGTTTCTGTTTCCCACAGAATTTAGCTTAAAGCCCTGCAGATCAGGTTTAATAAGCTCTGGAAACTGAACTTCTTATAGCATTCCATTCCTGGATTAGTTTTCCTACTGTCAAACAACACTTCTCTCTTGTCTACTTTAAGTCTCAGTTGAGTAGCTGACATCCAGTCCATAACAGCTCCCAGACATTAGTTAAGGGGTTCCCCTGCTATCTTGGAATAGCATGAGAGATAGAGAAGTTGTGCACACGAACTCTTTTCTCAGAGCCAGGGAGGGACAGGGAGGAAGGCAGGATCACTTCTGCCCTCCCCCACATGATCCAGGCTGCAGCCCTGCTCCACCCTCACCACACCCTCACACCCTGCTCCACCCTTACCACACTCATGGACAAGCACCACCGTAGAGAGCAGCACAGCAGCACGGAGACCAGGGGGAAGGATGTCCAGCCTCCAGATATGCCACAATGCACCATGTGATGAGTACTACACATTGGGTGATTTCCCCCTGAGACAGCCATTCAAGGCTCCTGACTGTGTGTGTGCTCAGGCTACGTGCAGCCCAACCACACAGACAACCCCGTACCTGAGGTAAAGAGTGCGCTTGAGCCCTTCAATCCAGGTTAAAACCTGGGGTGAATTTCTGGGCTTATGGGGCATGCAGCACCGGGATCAGCATTGACCCTGGCATGTCACATGGGCAACCAAACCCAGGCAGGGTATCCAAGCCTGGGTTTGGCTGCTCATGTGAACAGCCTTACTGTCTTACTGGATAAGGCACAAAGCCTATCTATGCCAGCATCCTGTTTCCCATAGTTTCTAAACAGATCCATCTGGGAAGCTCACAAGCAGGAGATGAAGGCATGCACTTTCTCCCACCTTTGCTCCCCACATCCTGCCTCCAAACCTGCAGGTAACAAGTAGCCATGAAGATTGACTTGTCCTCCATGAGTACTAGTAGCCATTGATTGACTTATCCTCCATGAATTGCCCTAATCCTCTTCTAAAAAGGGTCCAAACTAGTAGCCATTACCATATCCTGTGGCAACAAATCCCACAGTAATTAAGGATTGTGTGAAAAAGAACTTTATTTTGTCTGTTCTACATCTGCTAAACAACCTCTGGTTCTGGTGTTGTGAGCGAGGGGAAAACATTTTTTCTATCCACTTTTTCCACACCCTGCACAATTTTAAGAAACTCTATGATACCTCCCCTTAGTCACCTTTCTTGGAATCGCCGAAAATCAAGGCTACCTTGTCCCATGATTCCCCACGGTGGCAGATCTGCACATGGTGCAATCTCAGTCCAAACCCAGGAATTTGTCTCCGGTCCTGGTGTTTCCCCAGTCTGCACACCTGGCAACATTCGGACACATGGAGCATCAAAATCTCCATTGGTTGTGAGAAAGGCTTCCCTGGAGAGGAGGCGGTAGCTGTTCAAAAGTTCTATCATTAACCAGAGAGAGTTGGGGCCCCATGTAACAGGGGGAGGGCTTTTTTGGGTTAGCTCAGCACACGAGTATGCAGTACGGGGGAAGACAGAAGGTTTTGGCAAGCCTAAGGTCCTTCCCAGTAGACTGACCCTCTCACGAGAGTGTGAATCCCCTAGTGGCAAGCCACCATGGGGCAGGAGTGTGGTTTGGTCTCCATGGACTGTTTTGCCGGGGTGAACCATCATAAGGGAGTCCTTGGTCACAACGGGCCAGACCCCAGGATCCTTTGCCTCATATACATATCCACTCCAAGGAAGTCATCATGTACTTTCCCATTTCCGGAGTAACTGGAAAATAGTGCCCCCAAGACTCCCCACTACAGAAATTGTGCTTGTGCAAGACGGTTTTGTTTCAGAACTCAGTGGTGCAATCACTGTCAGAAGAAGGGCTTGCATGGCATGGCATTTAAAGGGATTTAAATGTCCTTTCCCTTCCGAGGGCTGGCAGGCTATTCTGAAAAGGCACGCTCAGACTCGGCACACTCCCTTCAAACTTGTGGCCAATGGCTGCCACTCTTGTGAAGTGCTGACACCTTGCCCACAGTCTGATGACAAGAGCACTATGGAGCTTGCTGGGATGTGGCCTTGGCGGACCAGGAAGAGGGAGGGGCTCCCCTACTTTGAACGGAGGTGGCTGGACTGCGATTTGACGAGTGTCGGTGATGTGATTCACAGTTACAAAAATTAACTGCGGGTCCAACGACCTCTGGTTTCATGTTATGTGTGAACAGGGCCATTGTTTTCAGGTTTTATACCTCCAGAAATGTGCTGAAGTTGATAAAAAGCATTCCTGGCCACTGCCTCCTTCCATTTTGTGAATCGTTTGGTGTCATTTGCAAATGTGGCCACCTGCTGCTTACCTCAATTTCTACATAATCATATTTCTATATAATTTCTATATATTATAATTAAAAATCACTGATCCCAATAGAGATCTTTGGGGAACCCACTTCTTACTTCTCTCCTCTATAAAAATTGGCCACTTATTATTATTTATCATGTATTTATTCGATTTTTATGCCACCCTTCCAAAATGGCTCAGGGCAGTTTACAACAGAATAAAAACAATTAAAACCAGTTAACAATTAAAATCAAAATTATAAAAACAGAATAAAACCAATTAAACATTCAAACAGCTAAAAACCCTGAAAAACCAGGGCAAAAAATTAAAACAGTTTACAGCAGTTTAAAAACCCTGGAAGGCCAAGCCAAAAAAAATTTCCTGGAATCAGTAATGAACTCAGATTACAGATTTCTGCCGGGAGTGAATTTCATAGCCCAGGAGCAGCTACAGAGAAGGCCCACCTCTGAGTTGCCAGTAGATGAACCGGTGGTAACTGGAGACGGACTTCCTCAGATGACCTTAACTTGTGGTGGGGATCATGCAGAAGAAGGCGCTCTCTCAGATAACTCGGACCTAAACTGTTCGGGGCTTTCAGGCACTTATTCCCACTCTGTCTCCTGTTCTTCTTTAACTAGGTACCAATCCGTAAATGGGACAGGTCCTTTTATCCCATAACTGCTAAGTTTACTCAAGAACTTATGATGAAGGACTTTGTCAAAAGCTTTTCAAAAGTTGAAGTACACAATGCTAACTGGATCACCTCTATCCACATACCTGTGGATACTCTCAAGGAGCTCTCAAATGTACCTGCATGGCACTGATCCAGTCACTCTTGCCTCCACCACTGCACAAAGCCTGCTGGTAAAGGCATGAAGCCCCCTCCCATTTGGGATACAACCAAGTACCATGTTCTTTACCTCCTCTATGGCTACTGTTGATCAACTTCAATTAAAGCTGGATCAAAACTCTTCCCCGACAAACAACACACACACACCTGACCTGCTTCACAGGCAATGAAATTAAGGGAGAGCATTTCAGGGATGTTTGGGGACATGGGAAGAAATTAGAGCTTCCCTAGTGGCCACTGTTGGGCAGCCCCCATTTTCTCCCCAGAATGCCCTGGGTGCAGCATTGTTCCAAGACAGTCTGAGGGGGAAATGGCAGTTGCTAGTGGAATGCTGCCCATGGACACCAAAAAATGGCAACCTGCAATGCAACAAAATAGTTCTTTTAAAAATTAGGGGGAACACATACTGTGTTCCCACCAGAGTCTGATAAGCCTCATTGCTGATTTTTTGCCTTCCTTTGGCGGGGTTCTCAGTTTTACCACCAACCCAAAATTTTATGCCCAAACTGAAAATTTATAACCTTTGGCTTGGCCATAGCTTTAATGGATTAATCTACTGCGTAAAGAGATAGAGGGCTGGTCCAAACAGTCAGCTGGCTAAGGATCTTCTTTGGTGTATACATGCGCCCTCCACCATGCAGGCAAGATAACATGATGTGAACATTTCAGGCACAATACCTTAGGCTCAATTTTACATATTACTGTCCCATTAAACAGTAGGGAGGTTGCATGAATCACGAATCTGTGTATTCATTTCGATGTGTGGATGTGGAGGATCCTTGCTGCTTCCACCGCTCCCACCACATGTGGAGAATCCGACCCGCTATGTTATCACGGGTGACAAATCCCACCTGTGTAATATCATCTGTGAAGGAACTATTACTGGTCCCACCAGCCCTGTGATATCTATACTTTACCACTGCCATCAAGCAGACTTTTCTTTTATATGGCTGCATCTACTAAAACAGCCCTTATACCTTTGCAGTAATACAAAACAACACAAAACTCAGTAGAGTGGAAAGGCTTATAGGTGTAGAGTGGAGATAATCAAACAACAGCTTCTAATTTTTAAATTCAACAAGCAAGTTTTGCTTTGGAAAAATATTAATCAATTTAAAACATTAGCTTTTGGGTTTCTTTGTGCAGTAGAATCTTTAGAAAATGAAACAGTTACAATTAGAGCATAAATAAATAAATAAAAGGGTTGGGGGGAAACACATCCAATTACACTATCTAAACTGGTCCCTAGCTCAAAAGGATCTGTAACCTCAACTGAGGATCTGTAACCTCAGCCTTTGTAGCAATTTGGCTTGTTCCTGATGCAGTCTCAGGTCCTTGTCACCTTTACAGACTCGGGGTTCAATCTATCCTGGTTCTTCAGTTATTTTCGGCCTTGCCAGAGAGTCTCCACTCTCTGTAAGTGATTTCGGTTATTGCTATAGCCACAGCATTGACTCTCCCAGTCTGTGTGAGCAGTTCTTCATCTGGACTCAGCTCCTACAGTTCTCCAGCACATCACCTCTTGACTGCACCACGTGTCCTCCTCCTTCTGACTCTAACTCCAAAACTGACTCAACGCCCTGAACAGTCTCTCTAGATACACAACTTTGCTCCAACCGTTGTCAAAACAGCCCAATCAGTACAACGCAAAATTCCCTCCATTTTCCAAAATGCAACCAATAGAATTGAAACCCCCTTTCCCTCCATAATCAAACCAGGGCATCACATCATCTTTAACTGAAACTTGCTTCACAGAAGCCATGCACTTTTGACCCTGCCAGCTCTCTTTACACAAAGACTGGTAAGGCACTTTCCACAGACAATCCTATTTACAGGAAGAAAGGAGTTTAGGGATATCAAATGCTATTTACAATACCAGGGCTTATTTACAAAAACAAGAGATCTAGGAGGGCTCATTCCTCCACAGTGGAACACACATATGACATGTTAAATTATGTATGTGGTGAAGGGTGGCACCCACCTGCCCTACCTGCCACTTTTCTGGGTAGTGGGGGCCCTCGGACAAGTACAGGAGTCAGCCCAGAGATAGCTGGTCGACTTAACGCTCCAGTTCTTTTTCTAGAGATAAAATAATCAGATCCAAATCATGTGACTTGAAAGTGAGCCCCATTAGTTTTGGTATACTTATTTTTAAATAATATATGTAAATCTAGAGAGGAAGGAAATCTGCCGTGTGTGTGTGTGTGTGTGTGTGTGTGTGTGTGCGCGCATGTGTGTGTTTGACAAAGGGGAGGAAAGGGAAGCATAATTATGATTTTGCTTTTGTCCTCATTAGTAGTTCATCTAGTGGTATAGAAGAGTGGTTTTTATTTTGTTTTTAGTTCAGAGGTTTTAAGTGTATGCCAGCCAAGGAATAAAATAAAGTTCAGGCTTATAAAATAATAATCCAGAAATCTTGACATTGTCATGCTAAATATGCACACAGGCAAGAAACTTTTTTATTATCTACAAAAAGTTGCAATGTGTTAACCTACACACAGAGACACACAAATGTGTGTGTATATACATACATTTATATGATTAATTTCTGTATTAATGAAAGCTGAAAGACTGATAAGCATGAATGCATCTCTTTATGCACAGGCTAGCTGAAATCACTGCTCAAAGAGCTACCTCAACACTAATATGGAAGGCCCTAGCCTGATGCAGGGTGGGAGGACAATTAAAATTTTATGCTCATTTAATCTTGTACCCTTTTGGATCAGAGGATGACAACTGTGCCCATTTTCCCCCAATGGCTGGGAAACCTTTACGTAACCTTGATGAATCTACCAAATTCAATTTGCTTGACCAACGTTGATCACACACACACACACACACACACCACCCACAAAAAGAAACCAAAGAAGAAGAAGCCTTGGACTCTGTTAATGTACTCTTGCTCTTAAAGGCTTTAAATCTTCAAGTTTTGTGATTTGAACAAAAACATATACAACTTGAAGGATCTCTTCAGTCCTATTTCTTTTACCCTGGACATAGTTTGTTTCAGATTCCCACTGCTTTCAGAATTTGCCTCAATGGATTGATTCTGCACAAGATAGAAATCCTTGAGAAAGCTTTCGTCTACCACACAGTTCAGCCTTCAAACTGTTAACGTTTTGCTCTGGTACACAGCAAAATTGATTCTTTTAACAGGTGGAACTTTTCTTCTTGGTATTTTCATCCCCTCTTTTCATGCACAAGAGCTGCACTCTGTTTCCTGGTCATTTCCTTTAACAGAAGGTTCATTTAAGAGATCTGTATTGTGTTATTATCTATCTGCGGTGCTGTGGCTTTAACTCAGAGGCAGGTTATCTTATTAAAGTTACGCTCTTTGAGAGAGATTCATTTAACTGTGACCTGGTGCATTATTCCTGGAGCCTCTTGCGTGCTGTATTGGACATTTGAGAGTTGTAGAAGTCTCTAGTGTATGTAAGCAAGGGCACTTTCCAGCGCTATTTCAATCATTTTCATTGAGTTGAAAGGCCTCTTCTTTGCCTTCAAAATTGCTTGAAGGCTCTCTGGCCTTCTAAGGACTGCAAATATTTGAACAACAGCTGCAAAATATTTCCCAGTACACACACACACACACACACACACACACACACACACACACACACATGCACACAGGCATTATACACTAAGCAGGATCCAACCTGGTTTGCATTTGAATGGGAGACATGTGTGGGCACTGTAAGATATTCCCCTTAGCGGGTGGGGCCGTTCTGGGAAGAGCACCAGCATGCATGCATGCATGCAGAAGATTCCAAGTTCCCTCCCTGGCTTCTCCAAGATAGGGCTGAGAGATACTCCTGTCTGCAACCTTGAAGAAGCTGCTGCCAGTCTGTGTAGACAATGCTGAGCTAGATAGACCAATGGTCTGATTTGATATAAGGCAACTTCTATGACAAAAGTCAGAGAGTGATATTATTGTATTATTATAGACAGATAGGTAAGGGAGATCTATTCTGCTTGGGAGGTGGGAAGCAAAGTTGTTAGGCAAATGTGATTGGTTCCCCAAGACAGGGCCAGTTCAAGGTCTGAGGAGACCCTCAGCAAGGTGCCCTCCACGAATCTCTCCTACCTCAGTGGACCCCCTCCCTGTATGTTGTCTGGGGACAAGTTAATGTGGGGGGTGGCCACCTCTGCTGGCAGTGGGTCAGCAGTAATAGCAGCAGCAGTATCAGCATCTGGTGATAACAGATCTGATGATAACAGATTTAAGAGAGCACCTTCTTCACAAAACCTGCTGCCTATCAAGATCATCGGGGAGGTCTGGTTGCAATTGCTACCGGCTCATATGGTGGTGACACAAATTGGGCCTTCTCTAGGGTTGCCCCAGTGCTCTGAAATGCACTCTCAAATGAAACCAGAACCTCCCCATCTCCAGCTGTTTTTAAGCAACTCTTGAAAACACCTATTTTATCAGGCTTTGTTTGTAAGGTTTTAACATTTTATTGATGGTTAAATTAATAAATCTGCCTAGTGATACACCGCCTAGAGATTTATATATCAGGAGATATAAACATATGATAAATAAATAAAATAAATAAATTTTAATTTGTCTTACACTATTTAAGATTTAAGTTGTTCTGTAGAAAGAGCTGGCACATTTCTATGAGATGGGCACCAATGTTAAACAAGTTGTTCTAGTAAGAACTAATCTGCCTACATTCCTATCACTATCCCTATAACTGGACTAAATTTGGTCCAAATTGTTTAGGCACTAGGCAGTTCACAAGTTAGCCCACTTGCACCTCAAACGTTCATGTGTCTGCCAACTTGAACTGGGGTGGATGATATAACCACAAACTGTGCCATTGAGGTTTCCCTATGTGTCCCTATAACTGTAACAAAATTTGGTCCAAATCAGTTCCCACTTGCACTTAAAACATTCATGTGTCTGCCATCTTAAATCAGGGTAGATGACGTCATTACAAACTATGCCCTTGAGGTGTCCCTGTGTGTCCCAACACCTGTAGCAGATTTGTTTCAAATTGGTTAGCTGGTTTACAAGTTGGCCCAATTGTTTACATGCCCATCTGGAACTGGGGTGGATGACATCATCACATAATATGCCATTGAGGTGTCAGTATGTGTCCCTACAATTGTACCCATTTTGGTTCATATTGGTCCAGGCACTGTGAAGTTGATGTGCAGAACAGACACACACATGGGCAGACACACAGATCGACATACACATGGAATGCCAGGTGATTTCATAAGCCTACTGGAAAGCAGGCTAAAAATATAGTAATTGATCAGCTTTAAGCCTGCATCTTGCTTGGTTGCTGCTTCCATGTTGTGCTATCCCATGTCATGGCTCAGACTTCTGAGTCAGAAGAGTCAGAGCAGGAGGATTTGCCTGCTAGTGAGGGCTCAGAGGCACAGCAACAGGATTTGGCAGGGAGACCAGACTCTGGAACTGAGGTTTCGCAACAGCTGCCAGACATGATTTCTGATGGGGAGGATCCTGGGATTCCACCTGTCTTGAGAAGACATCTCAAAAGGCAAGCTCAGTGGGAGTCACGCAGGCGCAGGAGATCACAAGAGAAGAAGCCGAAGTGCTGACTCAGGGAAGCCTGATTGGCTGCTGGTTCTCTTGAGCCATGTATATTTAGCAGTCTCTCAATTGCTCAGATGCTGTTTGCAACTTTTACTGGCCGCAGACAGTGTGCTATTTGAATTCCAAACTTTTCCGAGTTCCAGTTTGCCTTGTTTATGCTTTCCTGCTTTGTTCCATTAATTTCTTGTTCTGGTGTCCTTCGCTCATTTCATTCCTTGCTTTGTGTTTTCTTTTCACTTATTACTCAGTTATTGTTAGAGGGGGGTACCTAATTCAGTTAAGGGGACTTAATTCATTTACTATTTTCTTTGTGAGCCTTTTAGTTTTCCTTCTTGCAGTTTCACTGCTGCTTTCTGTTATCTCACAAGGGGAGTGCTGAAGGGGGTTGTAAATCCTGTTGGGTTAGCCGAGCTAACAGATTTACAACATCCCATGGCACTCCCATAAGTTGTAAATATAGAAACATAAGGGAAGGATAGAGCATGGGGGGGGGACACACCAACACCTCGAGTGCCCCCTCTCTGCAAGGTTCTCCCCACATGATCCAGGTCCTCATGTGTGGTTCCCACTTTCCTGCTGAGACTGTTTACTGAATCTTGAGGCAGAGAGCATGACAAGAGATTATAATGCCTTTTAAAAAAAAAATGGTGTGGTCATATTTGGAGTACCATGTACAGTTCCAGTCACCATGTCCTTTTTGAATGGGATATGTTCATTATTGATTGATTGATTAAGTGCCGTCAAGTCGGTGTCGACTCTTAACAACCACATTGAACTGTAAGATATAGAACAATAATTATTCTTCATTATGGAACTGGAAAAGATAACATCTTCTTTGCCATGAGCCCCACCGCCTGTTAAGATCATCTGGAGAGCTTCATCTGCGGTTGCTGCCAACTCATTTGGCGGCTACTTGGGAACAGGCCTTCTCCGTTGCTGCCTTCTCCATTGCTGCCCCTGGACTTTGGAATGCACTCCCAGTTGAAATAAGAGCCTGAAGACACATTTATTCACCAGGCTTTTAATTAGATTTATAGTTTTAATATTGGGTTTTAATTTTTTTTCAATATTTTAAATGATTTTAATTGTTAATTGATTTAATATTTTTAATGTAAACGGCCCAGAGACTCAAGTTTTGGGTGATTTAGAAATATTTTAACTATAATAAATAAATAAATAAATAAATAAATAAATAAATAAATAAATAAATGCAATCAAAATGATCAGGGGCCTAAAGCACCTTCTTTACAAGGCAAGCCTACAACATCTGGGATTTAGAAAGAAGGTGACTAAGGGTGCTAAGGCATCTAACGCTCTTTTGAGCCCAACCCTGGTTTGAGATAGTATTACTGCATCATCGGCATACATCAGGATTGGGATTTTCTTGTTAGCTAGTTTTGGTGGATGAGTGTCAGATGTCTGCAAACACTTTATCAAATCGCTAATATAAAGGTTAAATTTTGAAAAAGAAAAAGAAAAAAGAAAACAAGGGGGAGAAGACAAGATAAGTTTGTTAGGGTTAGTATTTTCTAGGGTTTGGTTTCTGGCTTGCTAGTGATTTGTTTTTGCAAGGGCATTTTCTGTTTCAATTGTTCCTAGAGAGAAAGTGGGTGGGGATTAGCTGCAGGGGAGACACACAACTTGTAGGAGGGTCCACATTCCTGTGGAGACTCAGTTTGAAGGCAGCCCTTGAGAAGACAAGGCTCAGACCAGGAAAGATTTGCTTCCCAGAGCTTTGTGAATAGGAGTTTACTAATAGATATCAAAGGAGTTTTGCATAGGGCTTAGCAAGGAAGTGTGTGGGGAGGCACACAAATGATAGCCCTTTATCACAGACACTTAGCACGAGGAGACCATGAGTACTACCCCACTTTTGTAATGTTCTTGGAGGACAGTACATGAAACCTTTAATTAGCTGACAACTACAGCTAAAACCTAGCTTTCAAATAAACAAGCTCTACCTATTCTAAATAGCCAATAATACTAGTTATGAAGGTAGAATGCCAGCAGGAGAGGGGATGCTTCCCATTGTATTACAAAGAGTGTTACATGTATGACTATCTGCCTGAGGGGTAGAAGTCGTGGGTGTGCGCTTGATCCAAAGAGATCCTCGCTCTCAGGAAACAGTGTGTCCGTGTTTATATATCAGTGCCAGGATCCTCTGAGCCAAGATGGGTGTGCTGGAGTACTTGGTTGCTAATGAAAACAGATATAGTGAGCATAACGTAAACCTGGTGGAACAGTGAGAACCAGTGGGACACTGTTATTCCTGGATACAAACTCTACAGAAGGGATGGGGGGGCAGATTGTGGGTGGAGTCGCACTGTATATTAAAGAAGGGATAGAATCCAAGAAGGTAGAAAACACAGGAGTACCGGAGTCCTTCATCAAAACATTATGGGTGACAATACGAAGACTGAAAGGAAATGTGTTACTAGGGAAGTGCTATCGCCCTCTGGATCAAAACAGTGAGAGTGACCTGGAGTTGGAGAAACAAATAAGAGAGGCATCAAAGAGAGATAATGGGTGGCTTCAATTACACTCACATAGACTGGGCAAATTCACATGTGGGTACTGACAGAGAGGCCAAATTTCCAGAGATGCTAAATGACTGCTTTAGAACAGTTGATCGCAGAACTAACCTGAGAGAAGGCAATTTTGGACTTAATCCTCAGTGGTGCCCAGGACCTGGTATGAGAGGATAGAGTTGTAGAATCATTGGGGAACAGTGACCATGATTGATTGATTGATTAAGTGCTATCAAGTTGGTGTTGACTTTTAGCAACCATATAGATAGATTCTCTCCAGGATGTTCTGTCTTCAACTTGGCTTTCAAGAGTGACCATAGTGTGTTCCAATTCAGCTTATATGTTAGTGGAGCACTGACAAGCAAGTCCAGGACAGATGCATTGGACTTCAGAAGAGAAAACTTCTCAAAGATGAGGGGTCTGGTAAAAAGGAAGCTGAAAGGAAAGTCAGGAGGGTCACATAACTCCAGAAGGCATGGAACTCATTCAAAACTACAATAATAGAAGCTCAGTTGGAATGTATACCAAGAAGGATGAAAGGTACCACCATTTTCAGGGGGATGCCAGCATGACTAACAAGTAGAGTTAGGGAAGCTATAAAAGGGAAGAACACTTCCTTCAGAAAATGTCAAGTCCTGTCCAAATGAAGAGAACCGAAAAGAACATAAACTCTGACAAAAGAAATGCAAGGAGAGAATAAAGGATGCAAAAAGAGAGTTTGAGGAGCATATAGTTAGAAGGGGAATAACAAAAATGTCTTTAAATATATCAGAAGCAGAAAACCTGCCAGGCAAGAGTTTGGACCCTTAGATGATGAGGCCACGAAACGGATTATTAAGGAGAATAAGAAGATTGCTCAGAAACTGGATGAGTTATTTGCATCTGTCTTCATGGCAGAGAATACTGACTATATACCATTCTGGAAATAAGCTTCTCAGGCTCAGAGGCTGAAGAACTGGGCCAATCTGAGGTGACAAGAAAGGATGTTCTAAACTGTCTTGAAAAACTAAAAATTAACAAATCTCCAGGGCCAGATGGCATCCACCCAAGTGTTCTGAAGGAATTCAAATGTGAAAATGCTGATCTCTTAGCAAAAATGACTTGTCCCTACAGTCAGGCTCTGTACCAGGGGACTGGAAAGTAGCTAATATAACTCTGATTTTCAATAATGGATCCAGCGGGGATATGTGGCTTAACTTTAATTTAGCTTAACTTTGGTGCCAGGTAAAATGATGGAAAGCATACATATGGACAACATTGTTAAATATATAGAAGAACTTGCCTTGCTGAAGGAGAAGCAGCATGGCTTCTGCAAGGGCAGCTCTTGCCTCACTAACCTTTTGAAATTATTCAAGAGTGTCAACAAGAATATGGATAAAGGTGATCTGATTGACATAGTATACTTGGATTTCCAAAAAGCTTTATCTTTTGACAAAGTTCCCAACCAAAATTACTTGAGTAAACTTAGCTGTCATGGATCAGGGGACAAGTTCAGCTGTGGATCGATAACTGGTTGAATGACAGAACAGAGGATAGGAATAAATTGACAGTTTTCACATTGAAGGGAACTGAGAAGTGAGGTGCCCCAGGGATCTGTACTGGGACCAGTGCTCTTTAATGGACTGAAAAATGATCAGAGCTGTATAAAATTATGTATGGAGTAGAGCAAGCCTGCTTAACTTTGGCCCTCCTGCAGATATTTGGCTATAACTCCCATAATTCCTGGCTATTGGCCACTATAGCTGAGGATTATGGGAGCTGTTTTCCAAAAACAGTTGAGGGGGCCAAAGTTGAGCAGGCCTGGAGTAGAGAGAATGGACAGAGAAAAATTTTTTCCCTTCTCTCAACACACTAGAACCAGGGAATCATCCCATGAAGAAGGACAGGAAATTTTGTTCTGAAAAAAAGGAAGTACTTTTTCACACAGGACATAATTAATCTATGGAATTCTCTGCTACGGAATGTGGTGAGGGCCACTAACTTGGATGGCTTTAAAAGGAGCTTGAACAAATTCATGGAGGACAGGTATAACAGTGGCAACTAGTCTGGTGGCTATAAGCCACCTCCAGCCTCAGAGGCAGGATGCCTCTCAATACCACTTGCAGGGGAGCAACAGCAGGAGAGAGAACATGCCCTCACCTCATCTGTCAGTTTCTCAGAGGCATCTGGTGAGCCACTGTGTGAATTAGATTGCTGGACTAGATAAGCCTGATCCAGCCAGGCTGTTATTATGTTCTTATGAATTAGTGTATCTCAGCAGGGCAGGTAGACTCATGTCTTCTTTGAAAAAGACAGCTTGTTTATGGAAGTAAGAATACTTTTTTTATTAATCAATTTGATTTTTGATTAATCTGAGCATGGGATTTGCACAAGGTCACCTGATTAACTTAGTGGTTGAGAAGGAGAATTGGACATGGGTTCTTTTCCCATTGCTCTGAAGACAGTGGTGTGGCCATTCTCAGATTTATACAAACAAATTGGTACCTTAAGACTCCAAAATTATAATCCCGCCCCCGTGTGTCCTCAGCTGTGGCTGTACTCGAATGCCCATCACCCTATTGTCCATTGCAGCAGAGCCATGTGGGGACCCAGCCTTGTGCCAATCCCATGCTCAGATTAATCAAAAGTCAAATTGATTAATACAAAAATTATTCTTACTTCCATACCTTAAAACAAATGGTCTTTTCCCCAGAAGACTTCACAAGGTTGTTGTGAGGAGAAACTTAAGAATGTAGTACACTGCTCTGGGCTCCTTGGAGGAAGAGCGGGATATAAAATGTAAATAATGATAATAATAATCTTAGTAGCAGTCAAAAGGCCCAATTTACAGGGGATATTTACAAAACATTCCAACAGACCCACTTTAGGCATTCTTTCAATTATTATTTTTTAATGATATTTTGATGTTTGTCAGTATTTCAATACTTGCATTCATTCATTCATTCATTTAGCACGTGTTTATACCACCTATAGCCAGGTCTCAAGGTGGTTTGTAACTGATTACAAGATCTGTAAACTGTAAAATTAAGTGTAATTGTCAAGTTCTTAACTAGGTTATATGTATTTTATCATCAACTATCACGAAGGCCCATTTGGGCTGCTATGGTGGCATATCTATTAACGAATGAATTAAATAAATAATTTGCATGCACCAAATCCTCACACCCTCATTTTCTACCGAGGACTTATTAGCATGAAAGATTGTCAATATCCAACTGGCCCCCATAAGCCATATCTTTAACAAGCAATTTGATATGCAGGAATTGGTAGGTAAGCTCTTCATCACACAGACATAAACACAATCACCAGCTCATTGCTACAAACCAAGCCACCATTAAAGGCACAGGTAAAGGAGCTGGATGAAAAGTTCATTGCGCCTCCATTGAGTCTGCTCAGTGCAGGCAAACAGAGCTGTTTCGTGTGGTGAAAACATTGCTCCACACATCCCCCCAGACAATGGGGGAGGAGCCATCTACAGCTCTTTGTGATCGGTTTGCCTGTCACTTTGCAGATAAAGTCGCTTGCATCCGTGCTGACCTGGACTCCAGAGTTTTGGCAGTTCCGGCAGACGTGCCTTTGTGCCTTTGTGGCTTTGTGGACATCTGGTCCCGTTGTGTTGGATTCTTTTCGGTTGGTGCGGCCTGAGGATGTGGACAAGATCCTGGGCAGTGTGCAGGCGACTTCGTGCGCTCTTGACCCTTGCCCTTCATGGCTAATAAAAGCTGCCAGGGAGGGGACAGGCAGATGGTTGGAGGTGATAGTTAATGCTTCATTAAGGGAGGGCAGGATGCCATCGTGCCTTAAGGAGGCGGTGGTAAGACCTCTATTAAAAAAGCCCTCCCTTGATCCCTCCAACCTGGACAACTATAGACCTGTGTCTAACCTCCCCTTTTTGGGCAAGGTGATAGAGCGTGTGGTGGCGTCCCAGCTGCAGAGGGTCTTGGATGATACGGATTATCTGGACCCTTTTCAATCTGACTTCCGCCCCGGATATGGGACTGAGACTGCCTTGGTCACTCTAGTGGATGACCTACGCTGGGAACTAGACAGGGGGAGTGCGTCCCTGTTGGTTCTGCTGGACCTCTCGGCGGCATTCAATACCATCGACCATGGTATCCTTCTGGGCCGCCTCTTGAGTATGGGAATCGGAGGCACTGCGTTGCAGTGGTTTCGGTCCTTTCTTGAGGGGAGGGTTCAGAAGGTGGTGCTGGGGGACTACTGCTCGGCCCCGTGGCCGTTGGCCTGTGGGGTCCCGCAGGGATTGGTCTTGTCCCCCATGCTGTTTAACATCTACATGAAGCCGCTGGGAGAGGTCATCCGGAGATTTGGACTGAGTTGTCAGCAATATGCGGATGACACTCAGCTCTATCTCTCCTTGTCATCTGATCCTAGGGAGGCGGTGGATGTCCTTAATCGGGGGCTGGAGGCCGTGATGGGTTGGATGTGGGCTAACAAACTGAAATTGAATCCGGATAAGACGGAGGTACTGTTGGTCAGTAGGAGAGCCAATCGGGATGAGGAGATTCTACCGGTTCTGGATGGGGTTGCACTCCCCTTGAAGGAGCAAGTACGCAGCTTGGGGGTACTATTGGACCCGGCTCTGCTTTTGGAAGCTCAGGTGGAGGCGGTGGCCAGGGGTGCCTTTGCACGGCTTCGGCTGGTGCGCCAGCTGCGTCCCTTTCTCGAGAAGGCAGATCTGGCCACGGTTACCCACGCCTTAGTCACGTCACGGCTGGATTACTGTAACGCACTCTACGTGGGGCTGCCCTTGAAGAATATCTGGAAACTGCAGCTAGTGCAAAACGCGGCAGCGAGGGTTTTATCCGGAGCTGCCCGTTGGGAACATATCAACCCCATTTTGAAAGAGCTGCACTGGCTGCCGGTTCGTTTCCGGGTCCAATTCAAGGTGCTGGTTTTGACCTTTAAAGCCCTAAACGGTTTGGGCCCGGGGTATTTGAGGGACCGCCTGCTCCCAAGGGTTGCTGCCCGCTTGACAAGGACATCTGAGGGGGCCCTGCTCCAGGTGCCAACAATGAGGGAGGCCCGGCTGTCATGCACTCGGGACAGGGCCTTCTCTGTTGCTGCCCCCAGACTCTGGAATGCTCTCCCAGTGGCCATTCGTTCCTTGGACTCCATCACAGCTTTTAGAAAGCTTTTAAAGACTTGGCTTTTTACCCAGGCTTTTACATGATCGTTTTCTACTGCGGCTTCTCTGTGTTTTTATTTGTTGTATTGTTTTAATGCCTGTTTTTATACTTTTAACATGATGTTTTTATTGTCTTTTTATTGTATGTTTTTAACTTTTGTAAACCGCCTTGGGGTTATCTTTTTAACGAAAGGTGGTATATAAATGCAAAAATATATAAATAAATAAATAAATAAATAAATAAATAAATAAATAAATAAATAAGTTAGGAACCCTACTATCATGATCAAACCCACTTTCTGCTCCCCACTTTCTGCTGTATCCTTATGACTGATATATTGCTGTAGCTACCATATGCCCAAGCTTCCCCTCTTTACTGGAGCCATTCCTCATTTTCTGGTACTTGCACCTAGTCCCTGTTTTGTTCCTATTGCTACTGCCAGGTTCCCTCACTGACTCAGGTTGGTAGCTGCACATCAAAGGAGTTGGTAAGGTCCATGTTGACCACAAAGTGGGATGCAGAGGCCATAATGAAGACATTTTTCTTTTATTTTAGAAGTCTTGCTTGCCATATTACGCTGTCACTGTCATAAAAAGGCAGGGTTGAAGTCGGAGAGTCTGTCTTCAGAATATCATGCTTATATTGGGTTGTCAAGTTTCCCTTGACACCCAACAGATCAGGGTGTTCAACCCTTACACTGAAAAGCATCTCCCACCTCTGGCTCCCCAACAGTCCCATTGTGTTGCCTGCACTCTCCGTCTGAAGTGATAGCTAACCTTGCCTTGCAGGTCCGCAAGCAGGGGATAGTCTCCCACCAGAGTCCTAAATAGGTAGGGCAGGTGGCTCTCCCCGTGCAAGCCCCACCTGTAGGATACACCTGACAGGTGTGCTTGCAGTGTAGGCTGGCACCCAGCAGAGATGCAGGCTCCAGGTGTAGCTATGTGCTCATGAAACCCCAGGATGTGGAGCTGGCTCAGGAACCTGTGGAAGAAGGGGCCAGAAGTTCTAGGTGACAGATACCTATTGGAGATGCCTTATTAAAACTATTTTTTGTGCAGGATGGGTTGGTACATCTAGCACTGTAATACGTCAGTGTTTCACACTTTCCTTTGAGTCTCTAGACCTTACAGCTGGGTGGATGGATATATCTTGTTGTCTCTAGTACTTGGGTAGGTAAATGTTCTCTTAATGGACATCATTGAAACATCATAACTCTGAATTTATTTTTAGCCAACTTTCCTTAAGGAAAATAAGCTTATGATATCTCCCCGCTGTGTGTCTGTGTGTGTGTGTGTGTGTGTGTGTGTGTGTGTGTGTGTCCCTATCAATGTGGCAATGCATGGGCCAATTTGAACCAAATTTGTGAGCCACCTAACCAATTTGGATCAAATTTCATGATGTTGTAGAGACATTTAGAAACCTCAGCAGCATAGTTTGTGATGATGTCATCCACCCCAATTCAAGATGGCAGAAGCGTGAACGTTTGAGGCAGAAGTGGTATAACTTGTGAAGATGGTAATTATGGTATTACAATAAGATGGTTGTTATTGTTATTATTATTATTATTAATAATAATAATAATTCGATTTCTATACCGCCCTTCCAAAAATGGCTCAGGGCAGTTTACACAAAGAAATAATAACTAAATAAGATGGATCCTTGTCCCCAAAGGGCTCACAATCGAAATTGTGAGCCTTCCACTATAATCTAAATTAAAGATTTTAGTGGAAGGAAAATAGGCTGATTAGTTCTTACTAGAACTTTTTGTTTTCATTTTTTAATTTTTATTTTACTATTACAGTCTGTTGTAATCTGCCTAGGGGATTATTTGATTGAAAGGCAGCTATAAATCAAATATATACATCAGGCATGGCCCAATGTGAGGCTCTCCAGCTGTTGGACTACAACTCCCATCATCCCAAATTACAGCTGGAGATTATGGGAGCTGTAATTCAACAACAGATGGGGAGCCTCACGTTGGCCAATCCATACATACATGCATTATTTATTCATTTATTCATTCATTCATTCAGTTTTTATACTGCCCTTCCAAAATGGCTCAGGGCGGTTTACAATTAAAAACAAAGCCATTAAACCAAGTTATTAACAGTTAAAACAAAAATTATAAAACAGTATAAAACAATTAACACATCATAAAACAGTCATTAAACAATCACAACAATTTTTTTTTAAAAAAAAACCCTGAAAAACAGGTTACGACATTAAAACCAATTACAACTATTTAAAAACCCTGGAAGGCCAGGCCCAACAGACAGGTAGCTTGAAGTGCACAGCCCACCATTTCACACCCTGCAGCTGCTGAAGTATGACTGAACAATCAGTAATTTATTGTAGGACAAGTGCGGCCAATCTGAGGCTCATTAGCTGTTGTTGGACTGCAACTCCCATCATCCCATTGTGTCCAGGGTGATAGGACCTTGTCGTCCAAGAACAGCTGGGCAGCCTGGGATTGGCTATCCCTGTGGGATGCTTTTCTGGCATACCTTCCTCTTAGCTATTATATCAGTGGAGGGCAGACAACTACAGAACAAATTAAGGCAGCATCCTGTCAGGGAGTGAAGACCATTCAGCAATGTGGAAGAAAGGGGCAGGGCTCATAATGCGATCCCAGATATGAAGAGAGGATCATGCATGCCCCTATATTTTGTCTTTGAAATGCTGGAGGGTATGAGCTTATGCTGCCACAATAAACTGCTCTGTTACACCTTTCATGTGCACAGAGGGAGGAAGCAAGCCCTCTGCTCAAGCCTGTTCTAAAGGACATGCAGAACAAAGCGACTGAGGACATGTTCAATTTCTTTTATAGGCAACAGATGGGTCGTGCTTTTACCTACATATAACACTGTGGTTGGCCCCAGTTGATATGCAAGGGTTAAATTTGTAAAAAGCTTCAGTTTGCTTCCCAACTACTAGCTGTGGTATTCTGGGTAATTACTGCAGCTTAGAGGAGGCCACACCTTAGATAAATCTCCAGCGCTGGTGTTTGCTGCTAACCTTTTCTTTGCTACAAGCCACGGCTTGCCTCTCAGATATAGTTGTGCTCTGTTTCCAGTTTGGTTTTTCCTTCAGCTACTGTACTTGGCTGAACTAACAAATCAGAATGTGTTGACTTAGCTCCATCCCTCTTCAATGATTGCGTGAGGCAACCATGCCAGCTATGTGGTAACTAATACTGCGGGGGCCAAGGACTTATTTTTTCCACTTGTTGGACAAAATGCAAAATGAAAGATATCATTCACATTAAAAAGATTTTGTGCATTGGTTTTAAAGTATCGATGGAGCTCAGTCCGTGGGCAAAGTCCTGCTAGGGTCAGGTGTTGAGGAATGGCCAGCAGTTGCTAGAAGACACATGTCTGAAGGCAGGAATGGGAGAGCCAAGCAGCAGGAGACAACTGATAGCCAAGGAGGTCAGGAACCAGAGGAACAAACCAGGAGGAGCCAAGAGTCAGGAGCACAGTAGAATTCACGCCAAGTAGACAATGTCAGGACCTGAGCCATGGGCTGCAGTTACTAGGGGGCACAAGTCTAAAGCTGGGCCTGGGAAAGCCAGGATCGTGTCAGTGCCTAAGTTGGATCAACAATCGGAAGCTAGAGGGTGAAGACCGGAGGAAGGAACACAAAACAAGGATCGAACACAATAGGCATCAGGAGCCAGAGGGTAGACAAGAACCAAGAACAAACCAAGGATCACACCAAGAAAACTTACAGGAGAAGCAGCAAGATCATGCATTAACACAAGAGGGCCTTGATACTGAGGCCTTGATACTTCTGGATTTCTTCAGCCAGGAAGCCTTTTATACAAAGGCTTCCTGGCTCTCAAAGGGCTTCAGAAGGCTGGGAGGCTGCTGCAATATAGCAGGTTTCTAAAAGGGGCAGTAACATGCAGGGCCTCAGGGCAGGCAGGCAGAGCATGACAGGCTCATGTGAAGCACCGGGACTGAGGCAGATCCTGGTGTGGCCCTCCTGGGTAGCCCGGGATTTTAACCTGACCATTTACTTTGGTAAAAGGGCGAAAGCAGGAGTCATATGTTTGATCAGGCTGCGTCAGCCCGAGCAGACACAAAGCTGGGCGCCTAAAACGCCTGACTCATGGCAGAATCCTCAATCCCACTGCGCTCATTGCATGGTGCATTGTGCGATATCTGGAGGCTGGCATGTATTTCCCTGGCCTTCAGAATGCCATGCAGCTCATAAAAGTGCCAGTCATGTGGGCACATAAGCTGCATGGCCCAGAACCATGCTTTATAATCTGGGGGAAAGGTAGTAGGGATGTGCAAACCGGCTCGACATCGAGGCAATTTGATGTCGAGTCGATTCAGTTCAATGGTTCGGGGTCGAACTGAACCACCCCCTGTTCAGTCTGACCCCGGACCGAACATCCCCTGAATGTTCGAGGGGTTTGTGGACCTTTTTCCATTTTTTAAAAAACTATTTTTTTAACCTTATCCCCCTTAGGAGAGTTCCTGGAGGTGTGTGTATGTGTGTGTGTGTGGGGGGGGTCCGCAGACGTTCCCCCTCTCCCCATCAGCTTTCTATATGTCCCCTTCCGGCCGGTTCAGCCACTCTTCAGCCAGTTTTTGGCCTTCTACCCTCAGCGTGGCAGTCATTTTGGAGGCCAATTGCGCAGGCATGCAGCCTCCAAAATGGCTGCCGCACCAAGCAGGGAAGGCCAAAAAACAGCCAAAGAGCCTGCTGAACTGGCCAGAGGGGGGCATATAGAAAGCTGGTGGGGGAAGGGGGAACCTCTGTGGAACCCACCCCACCCCTGCCACCTTCAGGAACTCCCCCGAGGGGAATAAGGTAAAAAAAATTTTTTTAACGAAAAAAGGTCCGTGAACCACCACCCCCCCCAGACTGAACCAAGCTGGGAGGGGTTCAAGGGAGTGCCAGACCAAACTGGCCCAGTCAGGTTCAAGTCCAGTCCAGACTCGAACCAAACCGGGCCAGCCGGTTCCATGCGCCACCTAAAAGGTAGGTGCCATCCTGCCTTCCCCTCGCCCTCCCCAGCTCCCTCAAAGGTCATGTGAATAACCTCACTGTGTCCTTGAGATGACAACAGCAAGAACTCCTGCTGGAAAGCAGACTGTATATTACCAAATCAAAGTGCTGCAAAACTGAAACGAATCTGCTTGAACTCAGTAATGCTGGCACAAAGTATTCAGCCATAAGGTACACTGCCATAATGTACACTGAAAAATGCAGAAAGACATAGCAGAGGTCTGCTCTCACACACACACCCCACCACAGGTGCCATGGGAGCAATGTTCTTGTTCACAGGAACAGGCCTTTCACTTCAAGCAGGTTTCCTATATGATGCTATTGACATTGTCCAATGGCTGAGCTTGCTAGATCAAAGAGCAACACTTAGCTACACAGCTCAGCTCCTTTGCAAACTAATGAGTGCTTCCAGAATCATTTCATAAAGTTGACAGGTATGGCTCAGTTCTTTATTCCCTGTGACTATATTTCATTTTCTAGACAACCACCATGACTGTGGAAATTTTTGTCTGAACCTCCTGTTAACTTTCCTTTCAGCAACTAGTTGACAACTATTAAAAATGGGTAATCAAATACCTTGACCTCTCTGTAATCAAATATCTTGACCTTTGACCTAATGTCCTCTCTATAGTATTGAAATGGCTGGTACGAAACAGGTGCCCACAACTGCCTAGGGGGTATTAAACACGATGCTTTCATTACTATTCCCTATTACATTCTCACTATTCAAAGAAACAAGCAAATATGTTGTGGGTTTAGCTATTGGTTTATAATTGGATTATGCTGGCGGAAAGGGGGAAAAACAACTAAAGGTAATTATAGCCACAGGGAATGCCATTCAAGAGCAGCAGGGCTGGGAAACTGATGCAGCTGATCCGCCATTGGTAATGTTTGCCTTAATTTGGGCCTACTGTGTTAGCATATCTCAGGAGATATCAAGGCCAAAAATGAAACAATTGACTGTTTTAGCAGAGCTATTTTCTGATTTGCCTGTAGTAAATATAGCTAATTGGGTACTCTGTACCTTGAAGGTGTGACTTTCTGCCATGGTGCAAGGACTAGCTTGCTGTACTCGGCCCACACAACTTATGTTCAACCAAACCAAACACAATCTATCAGCCATCTCTCTGGCAGTTCAGTAAGCCTCCTCATTGGATGCAGAAAGCAGTCCCAGGAAGGCAGCACCTGGGAGGATGGAATCAGCTGGTTCTTGGCAGGGCAAGGCCCAAAGGCCAGCAGATTGTTGGGTTGGGGTCTGACAGAGCTTGGCACATTGGGAGCGAGGCCTGGGGAACCAGGTTATGTGGTGAATAGCAGCTTGTTCATTTATATGAAATATTTTTATCCCGCCTGTCCAGTGCCATACTGCTCTAGGCAGCTCATAACAATAAAACACATAAAACAATAATAAATAAATAAATTTATTCATTTAAAACGATGGATTGATGACTGATTAAGTGCTGTCAAGTCAGTGTCGACTCTTAGCAATCACATAGATAGATTATCTCCAAGATTATCTGGACCCGGTCTCACGATCAGTGAGACCCGGTTTGGGGCAGTGAGTGGGCAGGGAGCCCTGGGCGGCCAGATTGGCCGCCCACACGATGGCCAGCTCTGTGACGGAGCTGGCGGGGGATGGGGGGAGTGGGGGCCATGCGGCCCCTGCAAGCCCCAGTATGCCCTGCGTGAGCACGCAGGGCATACTGGGGAGACCCTCGGAGCTGGGAGGCAGCTTTTTACCTCCCGGCCGGGGGTCTACTCATGAGTAGGCACAGTGCAAAGGCTACTCGCGATCCTAAAAAGCAGGTTTGCTGGAGCGCTCGCTCCGCAAACCTGCTTTTTAGCAGGGGTTCTCGAGCGGGATACCCGCTCAAGAACCACCGGGCTCAGCTGCAAGCCCGGTGGTTCTTACGGTCAACAAAAATCAGGCTAGCCTCTGCTAGTCCGATTTTTGTTGATCATGAGAATCACCCCTCTGTCTTCAACTTGGCCTTTAAGGTCTCTCAGTGGTGCATTCATTGCTGTCCTAATCGAGTCCATCCGCCTTGCTGCTGGTTGGCCTCTTTCCTTCAAATTTCCCAAGCATTATGGACTTCTTGAGGGAGCTAGGTTTTCGCATAATGTGTCCAAAGTATGATAGTTTGAGCCTGGTCATTTGTGCCTCAAGTGAAAACTCTGGTTTGATTTGTTCTATGATCCATTTATTTATTTTCCTGGCTGTCCATGGTATCCTCAAAAGTCTTCTCCAGCACCAAAGTTCAAAAGTTCAAAGTTTAAAACTGCACCCAATTAAAAACAGATTTACAAATTAAAAACCCACTTAAGACAAAAATAAAAAAATAAAAAAGACAAATCTTTATGTGTTTCTTAAAGCTGCTGAAGGAGGGAGCATGACCAAATTTATCCAGAAGAAAATGACAGAGTCTAGGGGCCACAAGCAAAAAGGCCCTTTCTAATCTCCCTGAGCTCAGAAACTTGGCTCATTCAGAAAAATCCCTGATACTGCACCCAGGGCCAAAATACTGTATGGGTAAGTAAACTTAGATTTGGTTGAAATTGCACAATTTCCTTAAGGACTTCTCTCCCCCCCCCCCCCCGAACTTGCACTGACGCTAAAAGGGAGGATTGTTGGAATTTTGTATGGAATGCAAGATTATCATTTTTATTACTCCTTTATAGTAGTAAGAGAGGCAACTTTTCAATTGATTTCAAGGCAGTGTGCACCAAGACTTTGCATCCCTCAATTATTACCATATTTTCCTCCCCACCCCACCAGGTTTTACCTCCAGTATGGGACAAAAACTTTTTGCCCACAAGTTTTAAAAAAATGAGCCACCTCTCTTGGCTGGGATGGGGCCATTGTTTAGTAGTTCAGCATCTGCTTAACATGCAGATGGCCCCAGGTAGTGATGTGCAAACTGGTTAGCACTCGAATTGGGTCAGTCCAGATGTTCGACCTTGAACTGAACAGGATTCGGTTTGGTCTGAGGTCTAACTGAACCTCTTGGGCTGGTTTTGTCCTGGTTTGAGGATGGGAGGGCATTAAAATAGTATTAAAAAAGGAATTACTTAATGCCACTGCCGGCTGCAGCAGCCATGGGGCGGGGGGATCCTTGGTGGTTCCCCTTCCCCCTGCTGGCCTCCCCCCGTCTCCCAGGGCTGGTTTGGTCCTCTGCACATGCAAGGTGGCCATTTTTTGGGCCACTGCACATGCACATGAGCCATTTACATGACCATGAAACAGCCCCCAAATGAGCCAAACTGGCGTCAGAGACTCTGGGGGAAGCCACCAGAGATCCCCTCATGGCCTCCGCAGCACTCCCCGAAGCTGCCACAGCCACAGGCAGTGGTAAGTCATTCCCTGTCACCCTCAAACCAGGCCTAAACCAGCTCGGATTTGAGCTGAGCTGGGGTCCCCATTCAAGGGGGCACAACCAAACATGCCCAGTCTGGTTTGAATCCAGTTTGGATTCGAACCAAACCAAGTAAACTGGTTTTGTGCACATCCCTAGCCCCAGGTTCAACCCCTGGCATCTCCAGTAGGGCTAGGAAAGACTCCTGCTTGAAACACTGGAAAGTTGCTGACAGTCACCATCCTCTCTAATAAAACACTTGGTGTCCATCCGTGGACGGACACCAAGCGTGTGTCCGTGCCTCCCTGTCCTGTTCTGCGCCTGTGCGAAGCGCAGGCCCAGAACAGGGCAAGGGAGACACGCTCGCTGGTACCCGGCAGCCATCTTGGGCGGCCAGAAGCGGCCGCCCCGAAGAAGCCGGAAAACCGGCGCCGGGGTAAACTGAGCGAGGCAGCGGCAGAGCCGCTGCGTTGGCCAAAAGAGACGGAGGCCGGGGGCGGAGCGGAGGCCACTTAAATATTTTTTAAAAGGCACCCGCAGCCGACGCCGCTGACCCTCCCTCCCAGCTGACCCCCCCCATTAAGGGCCAAATCGGCCCAGCCACTTGCCCCCGCAGCTTCCGCCGCCGACCAACCGGCCGCCCACCCAGCTGCCGATATCTCCTTACCGCCGGCACACGTCCTCCGCTTGATCCGCTGATCAATTAACAGAAGGAGAGAGGTGCTCGCATGCACAGCTCCACTCTCTTTAAAGTCTCTTCCCGAACTGGCGCTTTGCATCCTTTCCGCCCAAACCGCCAGTTCGGGAAGAGACTTTAAAGAGAGTAGAGCTCTGCATGCGAGCACCTCTCTCCTTCTGTTAATTGATCAGCGGATCAAGCGGAGGACGTGTGCCGGCGGTAAGGAGGTATCGGCAGCTGGGTGGGCGGCCGGTTGGTCGGCGGCGGAAGCTGCGGGGGCAAGTGGCTGGGCCGATTTGGCCCTTAAGGGGGGGGTCAGCTGGGAGGGAGGGAGGGGGAATGGCAGTGGGGGGACAGGAGAGCCGTTACTAGGGCCCGTTGTTCAACGGGCCAAAATTCACTAGTAGACAATAATGAGCTAGATGGACCAGGGATCTGACTCAGTATAAGGTGGCTTCCTGTTTTCCTATGACCAGCTAAGTTCTCTTTAAAAAAAAACAAAAACTTCAGGGAAAGAAGAATTAGATACAAATCTCATTATAGGATGAAACTACTTTGAATGCTTTATTGGAATAAATAATGTGATGTACAAATTTTAAAGTTGAACAAAAAATAAAACACGCAACTGGAAGCAAGAAGAATTGTTAGAAATCTTGGCCCTTTTTTTGGTTGAAAACCTGACAGAGTACCAATTAAAAAGAATTCACACCTTGTATGTTGCCTCAGTTGCTATGGCTTAGAGGCGTAGGCTGGTAAACATATACACTTTCTGCCTAAGTGCATTGAGAATACATACCAGTCCTCCTGGATGAGGAAGCGCAGGGATGTGTACTTGTACAAGATTCAAGGGGAGGACACATAATGAATAAATGCAGAACAGCAGAAATAGATGTGAGCATTTCCTTCTTTAATCTGAGCATGTAGAGGATCCCATTTTTATGAAAGCATATTGCATATTGAGTCGACACTTACAACAAGCTTTCTTACCACCACCTCCTTGAGGCACGCTGGCATCCTGCCCTCCCTTAATGAGGCATTAATAGTCGCCTCCAACCATTTACCTGCACTCTCCCTGGCAGCTTTTATTAGCCATGAAGGGCAAGGGTCAAGAGCACACGATGGCACCCACACACTGCCCAGGATCTTGTCCACATTCTCAGGCTGCACCAACTGAAAAGAATTCAACACAATTGGAACAGATGGTACCAGAGGCACGTCTGCCAGAACTGCCAGAACTCTGGAGTCCAAGTCAGCACGGATGCGAGCGACTTTATCCACAAAATGACATGCAAACTGATCACAGCGGTCTGTAGATGATTCCTCCCCCATTACCTGGGGGAATGTGTGCAGCAATGTCTTTGCTACACGGAACAGCTCCGCCGGTCTGCACTGAGCAGATGCAATGGAGGTGGAGAAAAAAACATTTCTTCGCCGCCCCCACTGCCACGGAGTTGTCCCTAAAATGGGCTTTAGCCCGTGTTCAGTCGGATTCGTCATGACACTTCCTCCAGCGTCATTCCAGCCGTCGCCCGAGTTGTTTCATCGCCCTAAGCTCCAAGGAAAATTAAGGAGCAGATTGAGCTCCACCAAGCCAGAGAGGGTGTTTAGGAGCAACCGTGTCAACAGCCCGGGCCGTCTCTCCATTCCAGAGATCAACCAGGACCTAGACAGCGTCATCAGCTCTGGACACTGAAAACTCCCCAATGGCCATCTGGAATCCAAGCGGATCCATAAGCCTCCTTGGGCAGACTATCCTAATCAGTCCAGCACCTCTGCAGAGGGCAGAAGGAGCAGTCAGACTAAACCTCATGAGATGATGATCTGTCCATGACAAGAGAGTTGTCTCAAATTCCCCCACCTCCAGACCATTTATTCCCCGGTCGACAAAAACCAGATCCAGAGTATGTCCTGCCATGTGGGTAGGGCCCGATACCAACTGAGACAGGCCCATGGTTGCCATGGAGGCCATGAAATCCTGAGCCGCACCCACTAGGGGGCCCTCAGCATAGACACTGAAATCCCCCCAAAAAATAAGCTTGGAGGAATCTGAGGCTACCTCTGAGACCACCCCCGCCAGCTCAGGTAGGGAGACTGAAGTGCAGCGGGGTGGTCGGTACACCAGCAGAATCCCCAAGGTATCTCGGAGGCCCACCCTCAAGGACAAACTCAAAATTCTGAGATTGCCTGACCGGGCACCTGGAAATGAGGAGGATCCCCATTTCCACATTATCTGACTGTGAATTGACCCAGTCTATGTGTGGGTAATTGAAGTCACCCATTATTACTGCCCTGCCTCTCCTTGAAGCCTCCCGGATTTGCTCCTGCAACTCCCAGTCACTGTCAGCTTTTTGATCCAGAGGGCGATAGCACATCCCCTGTAGCATGTTCCCTTTCAGGCCTTGTATTGTCACCCACAGGGTTTCTGTGGAGGACTCCAGTCCACCTAGGTTTTCTGCCTTGTTAGATTCTATCCCTTCTTTAACATACAGTGCTACTCCACCTCCAAGGCACCCCTCCCTGTCCTTTCTATAGGGTTTATATCCAGGGACAACAGTGTCCCACCAGTTCTCACTATTCCACCATGTTTCTATTATGCCCACTATATCTATTTCTGTGTTAGCAACCAAGCACTCCAGCTCACCCATCTTGGCTTGGAGGCTTCTGGCACTGGTGTATAAGCACCTATACACTGAATCTCTTCCCTGGTATATGCTATCTTTCTTTTGACTCTTTGACCAGCAGGCACAGCCTTCTGTCTGCTCTTTATGTGGTTCTGCTCTGTCCCCTTCTGTTTTATCTGAATCCTGTTTTATCTGAATCCTTTGCACCCTCGCACTTTAAAGGATGGTATTTGCCGAACCAGATACTGTCCAGGCCATGTTGGCTATTCCCCAGGTGTCATTTTAAAAGCTGCTCTGCAACCTTTTTGATTTTAAGTACCAGCAGTCTGGTTCCATCTTGGTTCAAGTGTAGCCTGTCCCTTTTGTATAGGCCTTGCTTCCCCCAAAATGTATCCCTGTGCCTAACAAATCTAAACCCTTCCTCCTGGCACCAACGTCTCATCCACGCATTGAAACCTCTCAGCTCCATCTGTCTCACTGTACCTGCACGTGGAACAGGTAGCATTTCTGAGAATGCTGCCTTGGGGGTCTTGGACTTCAATACGCTTCAATATCAGCCTGAATTTGGCTTCCAGGACCTCCCGACTACGTTTCCCCACATCGTTGGTGCCGACGTGCACCACGACAGCTGTCTCCTCCCCAGCATTGCCTAACAGTCTATCTAGATGCTGCATGATGTCCGCAACCTTTGCACCAGGCAAGCAAGTCACCGTGCAGTCAACACGCGGGTCACAAACCCATCTCTATACCTCTAATGATTGACTCACCCATGAAAAGGAGGCCCCCACCCCTTGAAAAGTGCTGGTTATTAGCTATAAAGCTCTTAATGGCTTGGGTCCAGGCTATTTGAGAGAGCTCCTTAGTCATAATCCCTGCCGCCTGTTACGATCATCTGGAGAGGTCCAGTCATGGTTGCCACAGGCTCGTTTGGTGTTGACCCAGGACCGGGCTTTCTCTGTGGCTGCCCCAGGGCTTTGGAATGCTTCCTGCTGAAATAAGAGCATCTCCTTCTCTGTTTGTTTTCAGGAAGAACCTCAAGACCCTCCTGTTCTCTCAGGCTTTTAATTAGAATTAATTTTCATAATTTTAATAACTTAAAAAAAATAATTTTATTCTATTGTTTTTATTGTTGTGTATTTTAATTTGTGACTTTTAAATATTTTAAATTTTGTACACTGCCTAGAGATATACATTTCAGGCGTTATAAAAATATGAATGAATGAATGAATGAATGAATCTTGAAGCTGTTATTATCCTTCCCACCACTGAAAATATACAGGCATGCTACAGGCCACTCTTTCTATGATCACTGTAGGGTTCATAACAACTTGGTAAGAATAATTTAGAACTGGAAAATGGAATGGGAGGAAGAGTTACAGCCCCCTGTCCCTCCTGCCACTGCTGTGATCCAAATCAGAGCCTTACAGCTGTTTCAAAGTCAAGACATCTGATCTCAGGCATCACACATCACACCTGTTTTGGCTCTAAGACCAGTTTAGGGATCTTATGGAAAACCTTGGAGAGTTGCTGTCCAACCTCACAGGCAATCCAGGGCTCTCTGGTTGGCTAGATGGTCTGACCCAGTATAAAACAAGTCCATCTATTCCTTTATTACAGAGGAAATGGTGTATGTGTGTGCAAGGGACAGAGAGAACAATATCTTTAAAAGTGTATTGCTGTAGTAAGTGAGTGGGCAGAATTTCGCCAAGACATTCTATGTATCTTGTAAATTGCTTGTGTCCCTATGGGGATGAAAGCTAAGAGTGCCTCTTTGTAGAGATGATCTGAAAACTATGAAAGGTCAAAAGTGTATATATAAGTAGTTACTCTTGGGGGTGGAAGGAATATATGTCTTGTGGGGGGAAATATATTTTCCCAACTTCCCTGCTTTAGAAAAAGAAGAAGAAATTAGCTTAACAGGGAAAGTAACCTGTGCTGAATCTCTGCATGTGGTAAGAAAGTAAGGAAAGCAGAACTGAGACCAGCTTTTGGTTCCCTTTCCTTTCTTTTCTTTCCCTTTCCTTTCCGAATCCATGTTTTCAGATCGGCAGCAGGCCAGGAAGGGTGTTGCCTATGCCTCTAGCAAATGTAGACACCTCTCTGTGTCATTTATGGTTCTCTTTTCCTGCAAGCTCTTCTGTGATTGGCATGTACCTTATCCTGATTTCCCCATTGAACATGAAGCTCTTAGTCATGACTACAATGACTACATCGCAGGTTATATAAAAGAATAAACAAGGTATTGAACTGAAGCCACAAGGTCTAAATGCTGAGAACTATTTTATAGGCAGTTCTGCAATTGTGGAGTAGACTTGGAATATATAACAAGGAAAGTATTCCCTTTTCTAGAGGAGGGGCATTTCTGAGGGCTCTCTTCCATACGTTCCAAGGTTTTGCCTAAAGCAATGGAGGGCCACAGCACTCTACCACATGTTGCCATCCTATCACTCTAATGGCGTTGCCCTACTTATGATGCTACCTTAAGTGCATGTGTTAGTGAGCATACGTCTTTGTCACATCATTTTCAGAGAGCAAAGCATGGAGTGCCCGTCTTACCATCCCATCCCCTTTCTCTCCCAATTGCCAAGAGGGGGAGCAAGGGACAGAGTGCGAAGAGGACATGCCCCTGTGTAACTTGGTCATTTGACAGGTCATGAAGCTTGGGATGGGACATGGTGGCATCCCTGTTGCTGGGCAACTGCTTCACTGGATTGGAGATGGGGGCGGGGCAAGTGCTTGGAGAGGCAGCCAGCGAGAAACACTATAGGCATGGAGTGGATATGATCCTGGGTGGGTCTGTGCTGCCATCTCTATGATTACAGTTCTAGAAAGTGAATGAAACCACGGATATGATGCCATATTGAACTTGTAATATTCAGCAATCACATTCAAAGTAGGGCTGAAGTGATCATCTAAGGCTTGAGGAGCAGCTTCACAAGGGTTGGTACCCCCTTCCAAGTTTCTAGGAAACGGCAAATGAGTATATATTCTTTGGCATTCAGGGCCCAGGCAGTGAAGCAATATGACCTTCTGCTATGCTGGAGTAAGATCAGGGTTCTGTATGGCTGAGTAGGTAATTGCAGAAATAGGACCTCCATTGTTTTCAGGGAACAGCAGGTTCTCCTGGGGTGGGCAAAGAAAAGGTGATGGTGGGAAATGAGCCATGCTGCAGTGGACATCCAGTGACTGATTTGGAAAAAGGACTATCACAGGTTATGCAGATCAGGAAGCTGGAGAAAAAATCAACAGCAGCAATAGTCGAATGCAATAGTTCAAGAACGTACATGAAGGAATGCAATGAAAGGAAGATGCAGGAACCTTCACAAGCTTTGCAGGCTCACATGCTTAGCTGGTTCAATATCTCTTTGCCAAATGTTTTGTTTTGTTTTGTTTTGTTTTGTTTTGTTTTGTTTTGTTTTGTTGTTTTGTTTTGTTTATTTGATTGATTGATTGATTGATTTTTATACCACCTTCCAAAATGGCTCAGGCGGTTTACAATTAAAACAAAAATTATAAAACAGTATAAATCAACAATTAACAATTAAAACATCATAAAACAGCAATTAAACAATCACAACAATTAAAAACCCTGAAACCAGGTTACAACATTAAAACCAATTACTACTAATTAAAAACCCTGGAAGGCCAGGCCAAACAGATAGGTTTTAAGGGCTCTCCAGAAGGCCAGTATAAAATTCAAATTGCGGATTTCTGCCGGGAGTGCATTCCTCAGTCTAGGAGCAGCTACAGAGAAGGCTCACCTCTGAGTCACCATCAGACAAACTGGTGGTAACTGGAGACGGACCTCCTCAGATGACCTTAATGTAGGGTGGGGATCATGCAGAAGAAGGCGCTCTCTAAGATAACTCAGACTTAAGCCATTTAGGGCTTTAAAGGTATTGTTCAGCACTTTGTATTTTGCCCGGAAACATATTGGCAGCCAGTGTAACTGTTTCAAAACAGGCATAATATGGTCTCTCCAGGTTGCCCCAGAGAGACCAATCTGGCTGCCGCATTCTGAACTAACTGAAGTTTCTGAACTATGTACAAAGACAGCCCCACGTAGAGCGCAATGCAATAGTCAAGCCGGGAGCTTAGCTGCTTCCCTCTTGAACACAAAACAATCTTATGTTTGCTTAACTGAGCTTTATTTAGAAACAACTCCATTTTTCTCCTTTCCCTTTCCCTCGCTTTCCTTTCTGACTCCACCCCCACACTCTCTACAGGATCCCCCTTGGGACAAACATCCAAACAACAAAACATACAATATTGTTAGACAGAATACAACACGACCAGTGTTCCCTCTAACAGCGATTCCCAGACGTTGTTGACGATAACTCCCAGACTCCCCAAGCAAAAGCCATTGCAGCTGGGGATTCTGGGAGTTGTAGTCAACAACATCTGGGAATCCCTGTTGGAGGGAACACTGAACACAACTCTTCTTGGTGGTCCATACACAGCAAACAGCAGTGAAGCAGCACATGGCCTGTGAGGGAAGGTTCACAAGGTACAGCTCAGGGTCCTCTGTGCAAAGCATCCTGGGGCAAATCCATTGGACTGCACACTGTACCTCTTTGGGGAGCTTGTTACTGGCCTTGTGGCTCACACTTAACACCTCCATCTGCCTTTCTTCCTTTCTGATGCTGGAATTAGGGCCAGCAGCCTTCCTGGCCAAATAGAGAAATTTCTGCCTCAAGCCTCCAAGGATCTTCATGAATCCCTTATTAACTATGAACAGAACCTCCATGTTCAGGTGCAGTCTAGACTCAGGGTGCCTGACTCCATCTTGCACTGCTTATGTGCTCACATCACTCGATGTATGGTGTGTGTGTGTGTGTGTGTGTGTGTGTGTGTGTCTGTCTGTCTGTCTGTCTGTCTGTTTTCACGCACAGCCTAACCCAGGCTAGGGACACCCAGGCTAGAGACACCCGGGATCAGGACACCCAGGATCAGGCCAATCCCGGCAGCCCAGCGCTGCCTTGCCTGGCTTTCAAACCTGTCTGTTAGCCATGGTTAAGGGAGCGAATGCTCCCTTAACCCGAGCTAACTGCTTGCGTGTTCGTTAGGGCTCTGTTCAGCCCCAGCAGACACAGAGACGGGCTCCTAGAGTGCCCATCTCTTGGGTAAATCCCTCAATGCATTGTGCGTGTCACCCAGTGCATTGTGGGCTTCATGGAGGTTGGGACAATGAGTCCCAGCCTCAGATCTGCCCTGCACTGCACTGCACGGAGCAATGTTGATAGTGTGGAAGCACGGAGTGTGCTCTCACTGAGCAATGAAGGATCCTATGGGGAGAAGCTTTCACCCCACATGCACACCCACCTGTTAGGTCGAGTGAATGGCACTAGCATATGTGTGTATATGGCCCTTTCCAATTTGCTCTATTTATTGTATTGGATACATCAAGTGCACTTTTTCACAGCCTTCTCCTGTGCACTTGACTTTCAAATGCACCTGCCTTTAGAGTAACTTCTAAGAAGAACTGGAACAATATGCTGCACAGACTGATCTTTGTCTTTATTTGTGTCAATAGATTTATTTCATGAGATCTTTTTAAAAACACAAACACACACACCACTGTCATGTAAGCCAAATGCAGTTAGGGCTTGCATGTCCTGATAGATCAATCCATGATGAACTTTGAAAACAGTTGACCTCATAAGTGGGCAGGTAAAAGCTACGGTTAGCTACACAAAACCAAACCTGGAGTGCAGAATTGCCTTTTCTGTTGACACTTTCCCTCCCTTTTATCTTTAGTAGATATGCAATATATGCTTGGCAAGTTCATAAAAGCTTTTAAAGGAAGTGAATTAAGATCCTTAACTCTTCCTCGGTTCAAAGAGCTTTCCTTGATGATCTGCTATTGCACTTGAGTTAAATCTCCATACTCCTGCTGAATAATAATTATGGGCACAATCCACAACTTAAACAAACTCTGAAGGCTGAAATCCTATGCACACTTGCTTGGGAGTAAGATCCATTGAGCTTTGTGAGTAAACATGCATAGAATTAGGCAACAAGTCAGAATCCCCGCCAAGGTGGCAAAGAGGCACCTTTTAACGTGGTGATTCTCTTTATTTAGCAGTGGGAGAGTAACTGGCTCTATCCACCCCCAGCACAGTCCCTCCATTTACTATTGCTGGTGTCTATCTGATGTTTCTTTTTAGATTGTGAGCCCTTTGGGGACAGGGATCCATCTTATTTATGTATTATTTCTCTGTGTAAACCGCCCTCAGCCACTTTTGGAAGGGCGGTATAGAAATCAAATTAAATAAATAAATAAATAAATAAATAAATAAATAAATAAATAAAATTCAGTGGGAACATCCAATACGTGCTTAACCCCTTGAGATCAGCTAGATGTGTCAGGCAATCCTGCACTCTATTTCAGACAGCATCCTGGCTATGCCACCCTATCATCATCCTAAATGTAGTTGGGATCCTACCACTCCAGCACAAGATAGAAGGGATGGAGAAAAACCAGAGCTATGCAGCGCTGTCAGTCCCTCCCACAGTAGCCATGGCAATATCACCAGCATACACCAGTCACAAGGCAACCTGCTGACAGCACTTCAGATATGTGTCTGGCATGGAAGGAGCCAATCTACACATGGCAAAAGGGAGACGCCTCCATGATTTTAGCAACACCACATCACACATACCCAAAATACTCTACTGATCCAACACAAGGCTACAACAGTGCTTTCTGCTGCATGGGTTGCCTTAGCGTGGGCAGCAAGAAGCTGGAAACAGCACTGGTGGGGTCCCCGGCAGAGTCTCCGATCCCCTTTTACCACTCACACAAATGGGCGGAGCCACCATTAGGCAGACAGGTTCAAAGAACCCGGGCTGCTACTTCTCAGGGGCCGCACCCGGTGCCCCAGACATGCCCCCCTGCATCTGATGTCAGCTATGGGGGGAGTAATTTAGCTAAGAAACGGGGGCCACGTGACCCTGTTTTTGAGCTAAAAATTGAAGCACGGCTCAAGCAACTCTCCCTGCCTTCTAAAGGCAGGGAGAGCCGCTCCTGCCAGCTGAACTCCCCAATGGGGCTACACTGCCCCATTGGGGAGCTAAACCACGCCCCCACATCTGAAGTCAGATGTGGGGCGTGGCTAAATGCTCCCTGCATCTGATGTCAGCTGCAGGGGGTGGGGCTAGGGAGCAGCAGCAGAACCCAGGCCGCCACTGGCCTCCCTCTGCCCCTGCACACAAACACACTGGTCTCAAAGGAGCAGCTGAACAGGCAGGTCTCAAACTCATACTGCCCAGGGATTGTGTCCTTAGCTATGCTTGGATTCTGCAAAAATAATTGTATGTATGTATTTGTTTGTTTATGCTTTTCTCTGCTGCCAAGTTGTAAAATCTCATGGTGGTTTTCAAGAGCCTCAGCCAAAATCCTGGTCTAACCAGTATGCTTTTAAGCATTCCTAAAAACCAGCAGAGATGTTAAATCTCTTCCCCTAGCAAACAGTGTGGTCCAAAGCTCAGGATCAGCTATAGAGAAGGCCCACCACCAGATGAGTTGGCAGCAGCTGAAGACAGACCTCCCAAATGGCCTTAAGTAGTGGGGCTCATGCCAAAGAAGGTGTTCTCTTAGACGATGATGATGATGATCTAGATCAGGGATTCTCAACGCTGAGTCCCCAGATGTTATTGGACTTCAACTCCCATAATCCCCAACTAAAGGCCACAAGGGTTGGGAATTATGGGAGTTGGAGTCCAATAATATCTGGGGACCCAACATTTAGAATCCCTGATCTAGAGGCAGTGGCTCATCAGGACAATGATTCACCACATTAAAGGAACACACATTACATCAAGGCTGGAGAAAGATCATAGTTTTGACCTGCAGGTTGCATGATAGATGCCTGGGGCATTTCTCCTGTAACAACACTGTGAATAAAAATGTTTGTCTTACTCCACCCTTATATTTCAGAAGTTCATTTGAGGCGTTGCTGGCCTATTTCTATCCTCTCTAATAAAACTCTTGGTGTCCGTCCGTGGACGGACACCAAGCGTGTGTCCGTGCCTCCCTGCCCTGTTCTGGGCCTGCGCAAAGCGCAGGCCCAGAACAGGGCAAGGGAGACACGCTCGCCGGCACCCGGCAGCCATCTTGGGCGGCCAGAAGCGGCCACCCCGAAGAAGCCGGAGAGGCGGCGGCGGGGGAAAGTGACCGAGGTAGACGGAGGCCGGGGGCGGAGTGGAGGCCATGTAACTTTTTTTAAAAATGCTCCCGCGGCCGCCGCCGCCGACCACCAACCTTCCCTCCCAGCTGCCGAGTCCCCCTTACCCTGGCCGACTGCTGTCGGCCGAAGACAGCCCTTAATTTAAGAGGCAGAGAGGAGCTCGCAAGCAGAGCTCCTCTCTGTGCAAAGCCTCTTGCCGAACTGCCGCTTTGGGCGCTTGCGTCCCTTGCGCCCAAAGCGGCAGTTCGGCAAGAGGCTTTGCACAGAGAGGAGCTCTGCTTGCGAGCTCCTCTCTGCCTCTTAAATTAAGGGCTGTCTTCGGCCGACAGCAGTCGGCCAGGGTAAGGGGGACTCGGCAGCTGGGAGGGAGGGTCGGCGGTCAGCAGCCACGGGAGCATTTTTTAAAAAAGTTCCATGGGCCTCCGCTCCGCCCCTGGTCCCAGCCTCCGTCTCCCCGGCCTGGCGGGGGCAAGTGTCTGGGCCGATTTGGCCCTTAAGGGGGGGGGGGGCGAACGGCAGAGGGAGGGGGAATGGAGCGGGGGGCCAGGAGCGCCATTACTAGCGCCCGTTATTCAACGGGCCAAAATTCACTTGTATGTTATATTATAGAGAGACTGATATAAATTAAATATTAGAATGAGCTTCTTAGCTGCAAGCATTATCCCCCTCTATGGTGCGGGCAGGCAAACTTAAGGCTTTCAGTTTTTTGGCCAGAGTCTTGGAAGCTACCAGCATGAATAGATCGCTTGGGAAGCTGAGCTAGTCACTAAATGGTGGCTTGCGGAGGCAGAGGAAGTCACAAAATGACAGCTTTTACCCAAATTTACCTTGACAGAATAATGGATTTCCACATCGAAACCCTTTGATCCAGAGAATTTTGTTTCAGGACCAGAGCGGGGCAAGAGAGGCTACACCCAGGTTCCTGGATACCATCCATAATGTAGGCTGCATTCACATGTCACGGGGGACTGGCATTGCAGGGACCTGTGGTTTCCTTACCATTATGTCCAAAAATATACAACTCTGGTTTCGCTGGTAGCACAACCCAAGGTTGCACTGAGGACACTCCAGTTTGAACACTTCGGTTTTAGTGAGTTTCACTGCTCCAAACTGAGGATCCATGAAGCCTCTCCGCCATCTGAATGCAGCACTGGAGGTTGCATTTGGCCAGAATTGAGAGATCCTCCCTCCCTCCCTGATTGGCTGTGCAGGCTGTCCTTCAAGCACAAAGGAAGCCCACATAGCCAGCTCCCCTGCTTCTCTGCATTCTCGCCGACTGTAGAGAGGACATTCTCCTGTACATTGAATGCAGACAGGAGAATGGAAGGAGGCAGGGCACAGAACCTCAGGTCCATTGGATCTGCCGTTCCACGTTACATGCAAATGCAGCCATAGTTCAAAATCCCCTGAACCAAAAACTGTTGTGTTGTCAAAATGGATAAATCCAAAAATGCAAGCAGCAGCAGCTCACGTTCTCTCTTTTTCTTTTAAAAAGTTTACATTGCTAAGGGTGGTGCCTCTGAAATGCTGGCATCTCAACTTTTGGCCTAGTGTGTAGCCAGCTCTGCAAGGGAGCTTGTGAAATTTTATGCTAACATGTATATGGACATATGAAGCCGCCTCCTACCTAGTCAGCCCATTGGTCCACCAAGCTCAGGATCTTTGTTCCTGAGATAGGCAAGTTGCCAGGAAGAGGCAAGTGGGGAGGGTCATTCTCTTGGAGGGAAGATGGCAGAGCTTGGGACTCAACTCCCAGATTGCGCATCCCCTCTTTTCTGTCTCCAGGCGGTAGGAGGTGGGGCATATTTCCTCCAATGACCTTCCCTTCCGGTTTCCTGCATCTTCTCCCAGTCTCCGCTGTCAGGGATTCACGATAAGGCTTGAAGAACAGCTCTTGGCTGTTTTGGCTTTGGCTTTCTGGTGGAGGGAAATAATGAGGATTCTCAACTCCACTGCTGTATCCCTTGCACTCTTCAACTTGGGACCACACCCCAGCAACCTTGCTTAATTTAAATGTGTTTGGAGAGCTATATTTTAAAAGCTGGCTGTCTCACCATCATGCCTCGTTTGGCTCTTAAGGAATAGATAATCCAGGCTCTCCGGAGCGAGTGATTTGAGAAGATGGCTTGAAAAATGAACCACTGCTGAAAAATCCTTCTAATATATTAAGCATGAACCGCATCCGGCCTGCCTGCCTTTCTCCTGTTTTTTCTTCGCTCCCTCCCTGAACAAACATGTTGAATGCAGCCAGTACAGGAGGAAGAGCCTGGTCGCCACTTACCTGTGAACTCTCCATTGTCCTCTGTACAATATCCTGCAGTAAGGATAAAGTAGAGGATCACATTTCTCGATAATGTCTTTTTCTCTCCTTGTGATTCACAGGGTAGTGCCACTGTGACCCTCCTGGAGCAACTGTTTCCATCTGGAAGTATTTGAGGGCAAAGGAGTCGAGCCTGAATTCAGAAAACCAATTGTCCTCCACTTTGCATGGTAGCAATCAAAAGAAGTGTGTACTTCCATCAAAAGAGACTGCATATCTCCAGTGGTTGCCAAGTACTGCAAGCAGAAAAGGTTCCTCCATAATAGGGGTTCTGGGAATACTGAAGACATTAGGCTTGTTCAGATGTCTGTGGAGTGTGTAGGACAAACATCCTACCCAGCTTCAGGAGTTGTGCACACTCCCAATTTGGGGTCAGGAACCATTTCAGCCCAGGAATAAGGTCAGAGGCAGGGAGTGTGATCATCTGCCAGCCAAGCCTCAGATGGGTAGGACAGTTTTTCCTCCTACCTCATTCAGAAGCTGGGGATTAAATCTGGGCGGGGCCTCAAGAGGAAACCCTAATTTCACCAGGAAGTGCATTCCAGAGTCCTGGGGCAACTCTAGAAAAGGCCTGGTTTCGAGTCGCCACTAACTGAGCCGGTGGCAACTGCAACTGGACCTCCCCAGATGATCTTAACAGATGGTAGGGTGATGAAGAAGAAGGCATTCTCTTAAATATGTCAGACCCAAGCCATTTAGGACTCTATAGGTAATAAGCAGCACTTTGTATTTCGCCCGGAAACCTATTGACAGCCAGTGTAGTTCTTTTTAAATTGGTACAATATGATCTCTCATGGCAAACCCAGAGACCAACCTGGCTGCTGCATTCTTTGTTTCCGAACTACTTACAAAGGCACCCCAATGTAGAGTGCATTGCAGTAGTCAAGCCTGGATGTTACAGCATATGCACCACAGAACTGAACGTTGCTGGTGAAACAGCCGAAGCTGATGGAAAGCACTCCTGACTACTGCCTCAACCAGAGAAATCTTGGAGAGGTTTGGGTCCAGAAGTACTCCCAGGCTACGTACCTACTTTTTCTGGGGGAGTGCAACCCCTTCCAGAACAGGCAGATCGAAACCACTTCCTGAGTCTCATCCTCCCACAATGAGTACCTCCATCTTGGTTAGATTCAGCCGCAGTTTGTTCTCCCTCATCCAGCCCATTATCACCTCCAGGCAGGCATTTAGGGAAGTAAGGCCATTCCTGATGAAGTTGACATGGAGAAATAGATTTGGGTGATCAGCATACTGATAACACCCTGCACCAAATATCCTGATGATCTCTCCCAGCGGTTTCATGTACAGTAGATGTTAAAAAGCATTGGAGACAGTATGGAGCCTTGTGGAACTCTTCTTGATTTGAAAAGCAACAGTCTCCAAGCGACACCATCTGGAAACTACCTGAGAGGAAGGAATGGAACCACGGCAAAGACATGCCTCCCACTCCCAACCCCTTCAGGCGCACCAGAAGAATACCGTGGTCAATTATATTGATGGTTAATGATTGTGTGAACAAGCCTTTTATTTATTTATTTTATCTCAGCAGAGTGTGTGAAGTTCCCCATGACATTTTTGTTAGCAGACTGGCCCATTACAGACTAGAGGAGTATTCCTCAATTGCACCTCATTGAACTGGAGGGAGGCTTCAAGCGGAGTTCTTGAAGGCCCTGCTCTGGGGCAAGGACTCTTAAATATTGTTGTCACTGATTTAGATCAGTGGTTCCCAACCTGTGATATGTAGTTGAGAAGAATCATGGGGATGTATTGTAATGCACAATATATAATATTCCTCTAGTTCACTGCTGCTTTCTCTCCCACCCCCACCATCTTTGCTTTTTTGCTCACCCTCTCCTCTGATGGCCATCTTCTCCGTCGCCCACCGCCGCCTTCCCCCACCCACCCGCCAACCATCTTCTCCCCGCCAGCCCCAGTCATCATTGTCTTCTTCCTGCCTGCCAGCCACTGCCGCCATTTTCTTTGGCCAGCCACCCACCTGCCACCATTCGCCACTGCTATCTTTGCCCGCCAGCCTGCCAGCTGCCGCCACTGCCATTTTCTCCCCTGTCACCATCGCTATCCGGGCAGCTGCTCACGAACTCTAGCAAGAGATGCCACTCATGGGATTAGCGACATGAATGCCTGAGAAAAATAGAGAGAGATACATTCCATCCTTAGTCACATTATTAGGATAATGTTTAAGGAGATATGCTTGTAATGGTAATATTATTATGTAGAGTATTAATTCAATGTATTATGTATTTATTTTGGCTGGGGATGATGGGAGTTGTAGTCCAGCAACATCTGGGTTGCTGAAACCCCTGACATAGATAAAGGAACGGACTGATTCCTCATCAAATTTTATTTTATACATAACACAATATGATTGTTTGGTTTGGTTTGGTTTTGTTGTCACCATGGTAATGGGGAGGATTCCATTCAACCCAGCAACTGCCCTTTGTTGGCTAGGAAAATCCTCCTGGGGCACAGGCAAGCATCAGCAATGGGTCCCCTGGGGCGCTGTATCCTCAGATGCTACCCAAGGGTTCTTGGTCCTTCCTGCAAATTTTCCTCCTGTTGCAAAGGAGGCAAGCATACGATGTGATTGTGTTTGATTATTTTTTTTTAAAGGCCTTGAGAATAGAAGAATCTCAAACTTCCAGGTCTCATTTTTGATAAGCAAACCATTTATTTTTCTCTCTTTGCTGGTGAGCCCAGGTAAGTAGCTTTTACAGACAAGTCTGACAGGGCACTTAATTTTTTTTTTTAAGCCTCCCAGGTGGAAGGGTCTTGTCATTTGTTACCCTCTAAATTAGGTGCAATTATTTTGTTTAGCAGGCTAAACTGGGAGCCCTGTTTCGTGTGACAGAGAGAACAACTCAACCGCCTTGCGCTTTGTATCACGCCTTGGCAATCAGACGCGCTAATAATTCTGGAAGATTGATATCGGCTTGAAAGGCAAAACCTATACAAAACAATTAATTAAGAAAGTTAAAACAAATGAACTCCTCAGAATGGAATCGGATCCCAGAGACAAGGTGGTAAAAGCCCAGAAGGAAAAGACTCTAATTGAAAACTGACGCTAGCTAGCACACTGACTAGCTTCAACATTATCTTATCAGAAAATTAGCAAAATGTAATTTTTATGGGATTTTTTAAACAGATGTTATTTTTAACCACATCAAAAAATCCCCACCTCCTGGCTATTGGCACAAACTGTCATAATTGCTATAATTTGAAGTCTTGGCTGCCGAATGATGGCTCTGATAACTATCTAAGACTCGGGATATATTAGTGAGACAGCTGGAAGACGTATCTTTCCTGCATTTTTTGTACTAGATTTGAACTTCATTTGTGCCTATTATTTAATCTACTTCTTGAGAATATACTGAAGAATGATCTTCCCCCACTTGCCACACTGGAGGAAATCAGAAGGTTAATAATATTGAGAGAGGTAAAGTTGACTGCAATTAAGGTACCAATTATACCTATGCTTTGAAAGCAAAATTGTTTTGTTCTTCGTTGTATACCTATCTCCCCGGTGAGTTCTACCACATTTCAATACATCACAGAAACGCGTATTAATATGTTGAGGACTCTATATGAGAACAGTTAATGGGGCCCCCAATCTGATTAAGCTCCCTCGGTGGGATTTTAGCCATATAAGCCCCAATAGAAGTAGAGGAGGTATATAAGTCACACTGTCATTATCCTGACAGCTTTGGAGAATCTTGAGAAGATAACCCAGTTCAGACCCTTAGGATACAATTACAATATTAATTAATTAATTAATTAATTGACTACATCTTTATCCCGCTTCCTAACCAACTATCTCCCCAAAGTGGGTTACCTAAAACAATTGCCCTTTCCCTCCACCCCCACTTTCTGATGGGCAGGAAATTCTAGGGGCAGGTGGTACATTTCCTTGTGCATACTTGAGATTGTTTTTGCCATATCTGATTCTTGACAATTATATAAGATGAGCAGCTGGTAGGAAGGAAGCATGCAAGCACACATCTATGCAATGCTAGTCTTCAAACACCGTCACCCTCCCAGCAAAAGCAACTGCACACCTTTGCAAGCACATGAAGGACACTGCTTTCCCAGCTGTTTTATAATTATTAATTATTATACTATTTCCACACAGTCTACCAGATGTTATTGACTGGATTTGGTACTTTCATTATCGGGCCCTTTCTAAGGGTCCAGGATAAATAAAGATTATTATTACTATAAGATGATGATGATGATGATGATGATGATGATGATTAATCCTATTTTATACCACCTGATATGTACATCTCTAGGTGGTGTACAAATTTTAATATTAAAAATCACAGATTAAAATACATAAAACACAATATAAAACAATATAAAACAAATAATTAAAAATATTAAAATTAATTCTAATTAAAAGCTTGTGAGAACAGAAGAGGGTCTTCCTGAAAACAAACAGAGAAGCTCTAATTTCAGCAGGGAGCACATTCCAAAGCTCTGGGGCAGCCACAGAGAAAGCCCGGTCCTGAGTCGCCACCAGATGAGCTGGTGGCAACCATAACTGGACCTCTCCAGAAGATCGTAAAAGGTGGCAGGGTTCATGACAAAGGAGGCATTCTCTCAAATAACCTGGACCCAAGCCATTTAGGGCTTTATAGGTAATAACCAGCACTTTGTATTTCACCCGGAAATATATCAGCGCCAGTGCAGTTCTTTCAACACTGGTGTTATCTGGTCCCTTTGTGTTGTTCCAGATACCAATCTGGCTGTCGCATTCTGTACCAATTATACTTTCTGGACTATGTACTAAGGCAGACCCATGTAGAGCGCATTACAGTAGTCAAGTCTGGAGGTTACCAGCATAGGTACCACTGTTTTAAGTTCTACCTCTAGAAATAGATGTAGCTGACATATCAGCCAAAGCTGATAAAAAGCGCTCCTGGCCACTGCCTCAACCTGAGAAACCAGGGAGAGCTTTGAGTCCAGGAGCATTCCAAAACTACGTACCTGATTTTTCAGGGGGAGTGTAACCCCATCCAGAACAGGCAGATCTAAACCACCTCTCAGGTCCCAACCCCCTAAAGTCAGTAAAGTAAAAGTGTGCCATTGAGTCGGTGTTGACTCCTAGCGACCACAAAGCCCTGTGGTTGTCTTGGGTAGGAGGGGTTTACCATTGCCATCTCCCATGCAGTATCAGATGATACCTTCAGCATTTTCCTATATTGCTTCTGCTCGATATAGGTGTTTCCCATAGTCTGGGAAACAAACCAGCAGGGATTCGAACCAAAAACATCTTGCTTGTTAGGCAACTTACTTCCCTCTGTGCCATTAGTTCAGTACCTCTGTCTTATTTAGATTCAATTTCAGTTTGTTATCCCTCATCTAGCCCATTACCGCCTCCAGGCAGGCATTTAGGGAAGATATGCCATTTCCTGATAAGGTCAACATGGAGAAGTGGATCTGGGTGTCATCAGCTTATTGATGACACCCAGCACCAAGCCTCTTGATGTTCTCTCCCAGCAGTTTCATATAGATGTTAAAGAGCATTGGAGACAGTGTGGAGCCTTGTGGAACCCCACACTTCAGTTCTCACTTTCCAGAGCAACAGTTCCAGGCAACACCATCTGGAATATACTAGAGAGGTAGGAGCCGAACCAATGTAAAACAGTGCCACCCAATCCCCCCTCCCTCAGGTGGTCCAGAAGGATACCATGGTCGATAGTATCGAAAGACGCAGAGGATCAGCAGAATCACACTCGATAGCCAGTTGGAGATCATTCATCAGGCCAACCATGGCAGTCTCAACTCCATAGCCCACACAAAAGCCAGTTTGAAATGGGTCTAGATAATCTGCATCATCCAAAACTGCCTGGAGCTGATCAACTTGCCGAACAATGGAAGGTTAGAAGCAGGTCTGTAATAAGCTAACTCTGAGGGATCCTAGGGATGTGTGGACTGGTCTGGCGGTCTGGAAGTTCAGTCCGGAGGTTCGGGGGGTCAGGGGTTTGGGATCGAACCAAACCACCACCACCCGGTTCTGGCTGGACCGGAACCGAACCTCCAGACTTTTCACGATTTTTAAAATAAAAATTTAAAGTACCTTTAGCCCCTTCGGGGGGGCCTCCTGTATGCTGCAGGGGTGTGTGTGTCTGCGAGGGTTCCCCTTTCCCCTGCCGGCCTTTGAAGTAAATGTCATGGCCTGAGAAATTGATCATTTTTGGACTGTTCGGGCCTCTGTAGTGCACAGCAGTTGCCATTTTGGCTGCTGCTGTGCATGTGCAAATGACCTCTGCGAGGCCCTGGGTCATGCCAGGACTTGCAAGGGTCATTTACGTATGTATGGGGGTGGCCGAAGTGGCCAAAGCTGTGCACTACAGAGGCCTGAACAGGCCCAAAATGATCAATTTCCCGGGCCGCGGCAGTAACTTCAGAGGCCAGCGGGGGGGAAGGAGAACCCTTTTGCGCACACACACACACACACACACACACACACACACACACACACACAGCATACAGGAAGCCCCCCCCCCCAAGGGGCTAAAGGTACTTTAAATTTTTTTAAAAAAAATAAAAATCACGAACGTGTCTGGATGCAGACCAGAATGGGGGGAGGGCGGTTTCGATGGGGGCCAGACTGGACTTGGCCGAACATACTGGGCCATCCAGTTCCGTGCACACTCTTAAGGGATCCAATGCAGGTTTCTTCAAAAGTGGTCTAATAATAGCCTCCTTAAGACAAGGAGGCATCCTGCCCTCCCTCTGAGAAGCATTTATAATTTTTACCAGATTAGATAAGCCAAGTTGGGCAAGGGTCAAGGGGACAGGTTGTAGGGCACACAGTCTGAAGCAGTTTGTCCACTTCCTCAGGAGTCACAAACTGAAAAATATCCAATCTAATCCCATAAGTGGAGTTGCTGGACACCTCCACAGTAGACTCTGCAGTAACTGTGGAATCCAGCTCGGCCCGAACGTGAGAGAGTTTATCCGCAAAAAAGTCATTAAAAATGTCACAGCGAGTAACCAATGGTTCCAAGTTTAAATTCAAGTGGGAGTGGGTACATACTAACCCCCTACAATCCTGGACAACTCAGCTGGAGGTAAGTTTGCAGAAGCAATGCAGACAGAAAAGAACTGCTTCTTTGCTGCCTGCACTGCCAGAGCATAGATCGTCAAATGTGCTCTGTGTTGTGCCCGATCAGACTCGCACCAAGTCTTCATCAACTTGCGCTCTCGTCATCTACCTCGCTGCTTCAGCTCCCATAGTTCTTTAAGAACATAAGAACAGCCCTGCTGGATCAGGGCCAAGGCCCATCTAGTCTAGCATCCTGTTTCACACAGTGGCCCACCAGATGCCGCTGGAAGCCTGTAGGCAGGAGTTGAGGGCATGCCCTCTCTCCTGCTGTTACTCCCCTGCAACTGGGAATCAGAGGCATCCTGCCTTTGAGGCTCGAGGTGGCCCACAGCCCTCCGACTAGTAGCCATTGATAGATCTCTCCTCCATGAAGACTCTTTAGAGTCTTTAGAGACTCAAAGCTCAATTTCAAGGAGGCCTTAGCCCTATTCAAATATTATGCTCTACCAATATACAGATGACTGTACACAGGCACATGTTTTTGCATGAATGACTGCACCTGCGTTCATTTTAGGCATTTTAGGAAGAGTACTCCTGTACCTCCGTTCAACATAACATGTGAATAACAGTCCTGTGTACAGATCTGTACTGTGGACAATGTACACAGACTTTATGAGTATTGAACATAACATGTGAATAGGGCTTCTTTTCTCCTTTGATGTGGGAGGGTAAGTTTACCATGCCTTCTTCATTTGTTTCTGGTCCAAAGACAGGTACTGCACACCCTCCTAGGAATCTTCTCCATTGCAACTCTGCATGAGTCACCGTTCTGTGATTGCCTCCTTTGTGTCAGAACAAAAACTTGCAAGCAGGGCCAGCTTCACCCCAAGGCACCCTTGGGCAGCATCTGAGGGCCCCTTAAAGAGAACCAGAGCCTGCCAAAACCAGTGACATTTGGGGGAACCTGCAGGGAGTACTGGGAAGTGGAGCCAGGAGGCTGTACGAATAATTCGACTTTGGATATTCACAGCCAAATATCCGTACCAACTTAATAGCAAGGTTGTCGTCAAAGAATCCTTACGAACAATTTGGTGAAGATGGAGCTGGACTTTTCACATGTTTGGTCTCAAATATGGGCCCAGCGGAGGGGGTGTGTGGAATCCCCACATTTCGAAAATCTGACTTCATTCAACTTCCTGAGGGCTTTTTTCTCCCATCATAAAGCAGAGCAAGAGGAGTTGCTGTAAGTCACCAGTCTGTGAAATTATGCTATTAATTCAACATCAAGGATTCAGAAGAATAAGTGTAATTGAATGAAGCTCCAGAGTGCACAGAAAAAACATTAAGCTCTCCAATATCTTTGCAGGCTTATTTTTATAGTGCATCACTGGTGACTTGGATGCTAATCTAACAGAAAATGTGGCTCGTGAACATTGCTAGTTGTGGGTAATATCGTAGATTGGTGTGGTTTCACTTCCTCTTTCTGCACTGGCTTTTCTGAATAAAGGAATTTGTTTCCTGCATTATACTATCACTAATCCCTGTTCAGTACCAATCGCACATGATTCATTCCGGGCCAAAATGATACAATACAATGAACATAAGAACATATGAAAAGTCCTGCTGGATCAGACCCAAGGCCCATCTAGTCCAGCATCCTGCTTCACACAGAGGCCTACCAGATGCCTCTGGGAAACCCACAGGCAAGAGCTGAGGGCATGCCCTCTCAGCTAACCAATGGAGGTGGTAGGTATAAAGCAAGGGGTCAGTCCTTGAGATGAAGTGTTACCAACCTGTCAGAGAGCCAGTGTGGTGTAATGGAGAGAGTGGTGGACTTTCATAGGGAGAACACCTGAGTTCAAATCCCCACTCAGCCATGAAGTTCAAAAGCTGACCTCCTTGGCTCAACGGCTATCTCTCAGCATTGTCTTCCTTGGTTGTGACAATCAAATGGGAAAACACAATGTATGCTGCCCGGAGGTCTTACTTACTAACTTACTTAAAATATTTATATCCCATCCCTCCAATGCTATGCTACTCAGGGCAGCTCGGAAAAATAATATATCACAATAAAGCATTAAAAAGCATAAAAATAAGAGTAGATTGGCAGAAGAGCAGTATAAAATTGGGCTAAAACTGAAACCCAATTAAAATCACATTCAAAATCCAGTGGATGCAGACATGCCTTTGGTTAGGCTTTTTAGCTAATGGTTTCAAACTGTTTTCTTTTAACTATTTTAAAAGAAACAGCTTTTTAAAACAGCTTTTAACTGTTTGTATGTGTTGGTATTGGAAACCCCCCAGAGATGTGATGACTGACAGCATATAAATATAGTATATAAATAATACATACAAATGGAGATCAAAACTGAAACCCAGTTAGAACTGAGTTTAAAACCCAGCAGAGGCAGAAAAGAGACACCACCACAACACCTCTCTGTGGTCTGTGGAGGAAGGCTGAGATACGGATGTGTCAGTCTTCTTCCCACATGCAGGCTCTCTGCAGTGAATGGATGGGTGGGAGACGACAATGGCATCTTCATCAGCATGTCTGCAACAAGTCTAGGCACATAGTCAACTTGCAATGGAATGGCTGCCTCTGCCATACCTGTGCTCCAGAATGATCTCTCCAGGGCTCCAGTTTCTGCAGAGATGTCAACCACATGCATATGTTTAAGATAGTTTAATTTAATGTAATGTAATGATTTATTTTCACATTTATATCCTGCTCTTCCTCCAATAAACCCAGAGCCGTATACATGTTTATGTTTATCCTTAAATGAACTCAGAACAGTAGTACATCTGCTGGTCACTTCCAGACTTGACTACTGCAATGTGCTCTATGTGGGGCTGCCTTGGTACGTAATCCGGAAACTGCAGTTAGTCCAGAATGCAGCAGCAGGTTGGTCTCTGGGTCATGGGTGTTTAAGAGAACGTCTTCTTTGCTATGAACTGCACCAACCATTGAGATCATCTGGAGAGGTTCGTCTGCAGTTGCCACTGGCTCACCTGGTGGCTACTCAGGGATGGGCCATCTCCATTGCTGTCCTGAGGCTTTGGAACACACTTCCTGCTGAAAGAAGAGCCTCCCCATCTCTTACAACTTTTAAAAGGGCAGTCAAGACTCATTTGTTCACCCAGACTTTTAATTAGATACTATTTTAATTGTGTTTTAGTAGTTTTGAGTTTTTAAATTTTAATTGTTGAAATCTTTTAATCTTTTTATTGGTTGTTTTTATTTTCTTGTAACCGGCCCAGAGAACTTGCATTTTGGGTGGTATAAAAATATGTTAAATAAATAAATAAATATCCACTCAACATGAGGTAGGTTAGGCTGCGAGAGCCATGACTGACCCTGAGTCATCCAGTGAGTTTCATGGCTGACCAGGGATTTGAACTCGGGCCTCCCCAGTCCTAGTCCAACACCAACACTCTAACCACAACATCATGCTGGTTCTCTTTTGCTTCCTCTTCCTCGCCATTGGTCTCATTCAGCACTCAGCATGATCCCCTGCTCATTGCTACAAACCAGGTTGATACTAAAGACTTGGCAGCCCTACAAGGTCTAGGCTAGAAGTTCCCAGTGGGTCCCCAGATGTCATTGGACTACAACTCCCATCATCCCGAGTCACATTGGGATGATGGGTATTGTAGCCCAACAACATCTGGGGAGGGACCCGCTGTTGGAAACCCCTGGCCTTGGCTCATTCTGCTAGGCTGCAAGGAGTCCTCAAGGCTACTCTCCTGCCTCGGCTACCTAACGGGAAGGAAGGGCTATAGACTCACACATATAATCTGTCATATTCCTCAAGCACTCTTGACTGAAGTGAGGCTATACAAGGAGAGATATGCTGTTTGCTGCAACAAAGGCAACCCAATCTGCCGCTTAAACCTGCCTCTATCTCAGTCTTGCAAATATGTATTTACTCTGAGTTTGCACCATCTCGCTTGTCAGAACATCCATCTTTAGGTCTGAGCGACTCGATAAGGCAACAAACCACAAAAATGTTTTAATTGCTAATCATCAAAAGGAGCTTTGCTCCAGCTGCAACCATAAAGTCAGAGGGAAGGCGTATGGAGGAGAGCCAAAGGGTCATATTTGCACAAGGGGCTGAAAGCAAAAGGATCAAGACGCAGAATCCAGAAATATATGCTGAACTGCCATCTTACAAGTCAAAAGATAAATTGCATTTGTCAGTGGAACAGTCTGCCTTGCACAGTGATGGACTCTCCTGTGTCACAGATTTCATACAGAGGCTGGGTGGCCACCTGTCAGGGATGTCATAGCAGATTCCTGCTCTGAGCAGGGGGCTGGACTAGAAGATCTCTAAGACCCCTTCCAATGCTAAAAGTCTAGGATTCTCACCATGGAGCAAGACAAATCTCTGCATGTTGTCTTTCCTTACACTAACGGAGGTGATGGAGACTGAGACTTGTTAGAAGGTCATTTTAAAACTGGGGGAAGGGGAGACTGAATGGCTTTCCCCACCAAAAACAACATCATCAACAGCAACAAAACATATCCTCTGTGGATTTCAATGGTGAATACGCTCTGGTTTAACATTTTCTATTTAGCATCAGCAAGGGCAGCTCCAGAAGGGTGGTGGTGGTGGAAGGGCAAGGGTAGCCAAGTGCCCCCTCAGAAAAGTACTGTGCACCTCCATCTCCCTCCCACACACACACACACCATTTCTGTCTGAGAAATCTAATATGTAGGACACAGCTCACCTACTCATAAATGCACTTTGTCCTATCTGTCTATCTATCTATAATTTTCTAAGCCATACTCGTGGCTAATCCCGTGCGTGCAGCTCTCGTGAGAGTTTGTAAGCAGAAGCAGTAGAGATGATTGAGCAGTAGAGATTCCATATGCAGATAATGAGGAGGAGCCTGTGAGAGCAGAAGCACCATGGTGATTGGGCAATGGGGATTCCATATGCAGAAAGGGAGGAGGAGCCTGTAATGGTTAAGGTCAGTTGGAAAGAATGCAACTGTTACTGGTCGGAAGATGATCTTGATTGTAGAGGAGAGGAATTGAGAGAGAGAGAGAGAGGGCAGGGGTCTGTGAAGACAGGGTTCATGGGGGAGGAAAAAGTCCCTTCAGGAGAAGGAGACTGCTGTTGTGTGAATTAGATGAGGAAATAAAATGAACAAGATCTGTTAACTCAGGAAGCAGGCGGGGGGGGGAGAGAGAGTGAAGGAGATTAAAAAGAAGGGAGGGGAAGAGAAAGAAGGAAGGTGATGGACGGGCCCGAGCCTGTCAGCAGCCTGAGGGGGATGAGCGGCCATGATGATGGCAGCCTCAAGGAAGGTCCCAGTCAAGCACTGCTGCTGCTTGGGGCTACCGAGGCCACTGGTGGATGGTGGGCAAGGGATGGGCCCATGCCAGTCAGCGGCCTGAGGGGAATGAGTAGCCATGGTAGTGGTGGCAGCAAGGAAGGGTCCAGTCAACCACTGCTGCTCCTGTGGGGAGGAGCAGGAGCAGGGTTTGGGTGAGGAGGTATCTGGAGATAGGGGGCTGCAGCTTGGACAAAAGGCACCACAACGCTGCATCCGCCCGCGACCAAGAGGAGTGATGGGGATGGAGTAAAGGGATGGAGGAGGAGGAGCAAGAGTACAGCTCAGGTGAAGGTGGAGAGATTTCTGAGGTGAGGGGGGCTGTGGCAGGGGGTGAGGGGAGCAATCAGGTACTAGTGCACAGAAGCTCTGCATTGGGTTAAGCTAGTGTAATGTTATTTTAGAAGCACTCTCTATTTGATGGTATCTGAAAGCTGATAGGCAGCAAAGTCAACATTTCTCCACTTGATCAGGAACCCTGAAAATGTATAAAGGATAGATGGATAAATGGATAAATAACATATAAATAAATGTATGCATAAATAGATAAATAAATACATAAATAAATGGAGAAATAATTGATAAATAAATAAATGGACAAATAATGGATGAATAAATGGATAAATTGATAAATGCCTGAATAAAGTCCTCTGCACTACAGTTGAGGTTTTTCCTGACTTTATACCAGATTTGAATAAGCCTGTTCCCCTTCTCCTCCACATGAGTGAATAATTTCTTATCAGGTCTCTTATCTATAACTTGCCTCTTTTCCCTGTATTATCTCCTTGACTGTCAAAGTGTAACCTCCTTGAAGAAGGAATTGCCTTTTTTGTTTATGCTTTTCTGTAGTAAAGTGCCCTGTACACTCATGATATCAATGTAAATGATGTAGTTAAGTAACTATGGTTATAGAGAGAGAAATGACATATCCAATTCAAGCACCACACATGTGGATTCAATTGGCAGATAAATACTGATTGTGCAATTTGCCCACAAATCAGACAAATTTGACTAAAGAAAACGTGAGGGAAATGCAGGCTATAGACTTTGAAACCTTTACAGCCACTGGCAGAAAGGCCTTTGGCTTCCATATATAGAAGTGATCCCATCTCTGCCACAAGATGTGGTGATAGCCAACAGCCTGGATGGCTTTAAGAGGGGTTTAGATCAATTCATGACAGCCAGGTCTATCAGTGGCTACTAGTCTAAGGGCTATAGGCCGCCTCCAGGCTCAGAGGCAAGATGCCTCTAAATTAGGGATGTGCATGGAACCGGATTGGAGGCCCTTTATGGCCCTCCGAACTGGTCTGAAAGTCTGGCGGTTTGGCCAGCTAAAAGGTGGGGGGGATAACTTTAAAGACTGGGGAGGGGGCTCTCCCTCCCAGTGTGTTCCCCTCGCCAGCATTGTCATTAAAATCAGTCCCTCTGGGTGGCAGTGTACCTCTTTGGCGCCCCGGTACATTGTGGATTAGAAGTTGCCGGAAGTGTCCACTGCGCCGTGCCCACGGTTTTAATGACAGCGCCAGCGGGGGAAATGCAGCGGGGGGAAAGAGCACCCTCCCAAATCCCTCCCACCTTTGAACCAGCAGTCGCTGGTTCCATGTGCATCCCTATCTAAATACAAGTTGCAGGAGAGCAACAGCAAGAGAGAGGGCATGCCCTCACCTCTTGCCTGTGGGCTTCTCAGAGACTTCTGGTAGGCCATTGTGTGAAACAGGATGCTGGACTTGATAGGCCTTGGGCCTGATCCAGCAGGGCTGTTCTTATATTCCTAGCTTGCTTATCTATCTAATCTATCTATCTATCTATCTATCATTTGTATACCGTCTACTACTGAGATCTCTAGGCGGTTTACAGCAATAAAACAAACCAAGAAGTTTTAACAACTGAAACATATAAACATTCAAATTAAAATTGATCATAAAAACTACTAGATAGCTAAAAAGCTGGCTGAAGAGATGTATGTATTTGTTTATTTTGGCCCAAGGCCAGCATAAATACAAGAAAAAGAAACAACAACAACAATAACATACATAAAATACATAAAACATTAATACTTTCAAATACCGTATACTGAAGAGATATGTCTTTAGTTATTCCCTGTTGGATCAGTTGCAGGGGACTTATGGATGGACATTTGAATGGCTCAGTTTTTAGAAAAAACACAACTCTCAACCTAGGGATAGCTATGAACTGTTGGTGGGAAGGGAGTTGAGCAGAAAAAGGCATAGGCAGCACTATCAAAGTGTCACATTTTTATTCATTCATTCAACTTCATTTATATATTGCCTGGTTCCAAAGGCTGTATGTAGGCAGTTCACAAAAATAAACACAAGAAAAACAAAATAAAACAAATTATTTAAAACAGCAATTTAAACATTTAAAATATTTAGAGATTACTAAAAGCCTGGCTGGGGAAAAAATGTGTCTTAAGGGCTCTTTTGAGGGCTGGCAAAGATGTTAAGCCATGAATGTCTATAGGGAGTGAATTCCACAGCCTAGGAGTGACTTCAAAGAAGGCCCGCTCCCGGGCCACTGCCAGACGAGCCAGCGGTATAAGGAGATGGACCTCTCTCAATGTGCAGTGAGGTAGGGGTGTGCACGGAACCGGCTGGTCCGGTTCAATTCAAGTCCAGACCAGACCTGAACCGGACTGGGCTGATTCGGTCTGGCACCCCCTCGAACCACCCCCCCTGATTCAGTTCAGACCGGGGGGGGGTCATGGGCTTTTTTTTAAAAAAAAAATTTACTTACCCCCTCTGGGGGAGTTGTTGGAGGTGGTGGGAGGGTCTGCAGATGTTCCCCCTCCCCCCGCTGGCCTCCCTTGATTGACCCAGGCCATGGAGAGGTCAATTGCTCAGGTGTGGTGGCCTCCAAAAGGGCCGCCATGCTGGATGGGGAGGCCAGAACTGGCTGAAGAGCCGGCTGGCCAGTATGGGTATCAAGGGGGGCCGGCAGGGGGAGGGGGAACCTCCATGGACCCCGGCCCTGCCACCACCTTCAACAACTCCCCCAGAGGGGGTAAGTTAAAAAAAAATACTTTTTTTCTTAAAAAAAAAAAATGCTGCGAACCCCCCAAACTTTCAGGGGGTGTTCGGTCTGGGGTCGAACAGAACACAGGGTGGTTTGATTCAACCCAAAACAGTCAAACCTGTTTGTGCATCCCTAAGTTGGGGTCCATGAAGAAGAAGGCGCTCTCCTCAGTAACCCGATCCTAAGCCATTTAGGGCTTTAAAGGTAATCACCAGCACTTTGTATTTTGCCCGGAAACCTCTTGGTAGACAATGCAGTAGCTTTAAAACAGGCATCATATGGTCCCCAGAGACCAATCTAGCCTCTGCATTTTGAACCAACTGAAGTTTCTGAACTACATACAAAGGCAGCCTCAATATCTTCAAGGAACGGACGTAGCTGTCATATCAGCTGAAGTTAAGCTGTATGTATGAATGCTATGTGTCTATGATTTGCAAACAGCATGTGTGAGTGGCATATGTAAATAAGTAGCAAGTAGAGTGAATGGGGTTTCAATTTACGTTGGTTCTTCTCCCACAAGTAGGAATGAATAGAGATGTGATGGGGACAAGGGAAAGACATTTGGTTAGGAATTTAGTTCCATGTTTTCCAATGACATCTATCTATGGGAAGGAATGACATCTATCTTCATTGCATACATGAAGCTGGATATGGGGAAGATTGACCTCAGTGGAGACATGGGTTGGGGAAAGTCAAGACATCAAAAAACCCAACAACTTTCAAATGTCGTAACTCACCCTGAGCTTAAGGAACAGGCAGAGTCTCAATTAAAATCTATCAACCAAGAGGTCATGGCTGAAGAGTACACGAACAGCCCATCCACATCCACCTGCCATAGTAACAACACAAAAAGCAGTGCAGATCATCTGTTCAGTTGATCTGAGATGCATATGGCAGTGCCAACAGCCCACAGGTGTGCACAAGTGCCTGATAACTTTTTTAAAAGATACATCCGGGTGGGTGCTTCCAGGAGATGATGTTTCTGTCTTTAAGTCCCTGAAGCATCTGCTCCATAGTGTACATTCATTTCATACTGAAAGCTTTCACTCAGGGGTGGTCAACCTGAGGCTCTCCAGCTATCGCTGGACTACAACTCAAATCATCCCATTGCCATTTATTGTGGTTTGGGGATGATGGGAGTTGTAGTCCAGCACCCAGAGAGTCTCAGCTTGGCTAAACCTGTTCTAGTTCCTACTCCTGCACTGTAACTCCCAAGATGGGTGAGAGCGGACACATTTGCTGAATGTCATGATGCCAGCTCCTTTAAATCCCTGAAGATGTTCCAGCTGTACTAACATTGTATTCAGGCAGCTCCACACGACCTTTTTTGCTTCAACACATATTCTTCATCAACCCACAATTATTATTTTTAATCCCCCCCCTGAAAAAAAGAAAAGGGAAAGAGAGCAGAGATAAAGGCCAATTAAAAACAATTTAGTTTTTAAAAAAAACAAAAAACACCAAAAACCATGGGGAAATGGTATTTGCCTGGTGGCAAAATGACATCAAAACAGGTGCCAGGAAAGCCTGTTTGGGAAGAGCATGCCACAAACAGCGTATCACCACTGAGAACGCCCTGTTCTCCCTAGATGCTACCCACCCCACTTTAGTTGGCAGAGATGTTTACTTTAGTTACTCAGAAGATGACCTCAGTTTACAGACAAGCTCAAATGGGAGAAGTTGATTTGTCAGGTTTCCCAGTCCCAAGCTGTGAAAGTTTTAAAGATAACCACCAGCACATTTCTAATACATATTCTAAGTCATGCCATCCTGCTGGTTACAGTCTCCCTTTTGCTTTGGGCCAACCGGTCCCTGTTTTTCTCAGCTGGTGGTCATTCCCCTCTCTCTTTTCTCTGCAGTTTTTCAAAGCCACACAAGTCAACCATCTGCATGGTGTTTGCACCCAGCCCTAAATTCCTCAAACTTCTTTCTAAACTCATTGAATGCTGATGAAGGTGTTTATGATGAGCTTTATTGTAAGTTTTACCACAGAATATTTTTTTTAAAACCACCTATGCATTTTTGGGTCCCAAACCTATGAGCCACCTGGGGGAAGGAAACCACATTTTTGAGTCCCTCTCCTTTTTCTCTTCTTCTTTTTCACTTCACTTAGTCTTTTCTACCTGTTTTTTTCTTTCTTTCTTCAATCACAGGGAGTTCTAGTACCTAATGGATTAGCAGTGATCTTCCCAGATTGCTCACACCTGCAGTTCCCTTTACTCCCCATTCCACTTTGCTCAATCAGCCATACCTTGGTAAGTCCATCAGCTTCCCAAATGACATGCAAACAGAGACCCACCTGACAGCTCAGCCCAGACACCTGGGTGGAAAGAGAGAGTGGGGAGAAGATGGACTTACACAATTAGAACTACCGGGAGAAGCACAATAGACCGTGAGGGGAAGGTTGTGAATGAATAATGAGTGTATTAGAACAGAACTTGTAGCACTGGAGCTGAATCACGCAAGGGCTGAGATCCAGAGGGAAAGAGCGCAGGCACCTCAGTCTCTTCTGTGTGCCTACAGAGGGTGGATGTTTCCCCCTCTGCCCTCTTCATGGTTCTTGGGCTCCGAAGGGCCCCTGCTCCTCAAAAGAATTTTGAGGGTCTGCAAGAAAATCTTGTTCGCTAGAAGGAGAAACTGATAAGTCTCCTAATGTGCATGGAACATGATACTCTGGGTTCTGGCCAAGGTAAGGTCAACCTGTGCTTACGTGCTCAATAATTTTGACAGGTTGTACTGGTCATTTTTAGTGACTCCTTTTCTGTGCCTTTTAATTGTCTGATGCAGAGACATTTAGCAAGGGAAGTTTTCCCTTCACTTCTGCCTCATGCCTGAAATAGCTTCACCAGACATATAGGTTGGCTGTTCTAACTGAATAAACCTCTGCATCAGTGGTGGCACCAGAAAAAAAGGGGGGGGCATGGACAAGGGGCAAAGTGCATTTCTGGGTAGGCAAGCGGTGCCCCACACATTAGATTTTTGAAACAGAATTAATAGTTTATTTCACATTCACATTCTCATTCTGAACATATTTTCACTGAAATAAATCCTGTTGAATTCATAAAGCGGGGAAGGCAAATGGGGGGGACACACACTACTTGTCAGGGGGTGCTTGCCCCCTTCTAGAGCCACCCCTGCCCTAAATAGATTCTTTCCCCTACCAAAAATGAAACCCCCAAGCAAGAGTGTATTACTGCTCTTTATAATAAATATGCAGGGCAATGCTAGACAGAGTTTGTGGTGACAATCTGCTCCATTAAAGAAGTGTACTTCAGTGGCTCTTGCATACAATGGCAATTATTATATTGCTTCTAAAACTCCAACCCTCAAGCATGAATTAGCAACGTTCTAACTTTGCAATAAACAATCAAGCACAACACACACATCATCACAAAGAAGCTGTTAGAGCTGCACACTAGGCATATGGTGAGACACATGTCAGACTGCATTGTACTAAAGTGCTGAGTTATCCTGAAACTCTTCAGCAATCAATGAGAAATGTGATTTGTGTTCTTCCTGTGTGGTCTCTCTCTCTCTCTCTCTCTCTCTCTCTCTCTCTCACTCATTTCAGTGCACACTTGTTATTTTCCTGACCTACATACCTAACATAGACTCTCTCAAGCTTATCAAACAAAGCTTCCATAGCTTGTATAGCTCCCCACTTGAGCTAACAGGAAGTGAAAATTGTCCCTTCCTTCCTGACAGGTAAAAATAAAATCCTTGTAGAGAAACAATGAATAGGCAGATAGGAAGCTGCCTAATACTGAGTCAGACCATTGATCCATCTAGTCAGTGTTCTCTACTCTGACTGGCAGCAGCTAGTGGTGTGCATGGAACCAGTGCCTGCCAGTTCAAAGCTGGGGGAAGATATCTTTATGGACAGGGGAGGGTGCTCTTACCCCTCCCACCGCATTTCCCCCTCCGGCGGTGTCTTTTTAAATGGTCCGGCAGGGCAGCAGTGTACCTCCTTGATGCCCCAGTGCCTCCTTAGACCAGAAGTGGCTGGAAGTGCCTGGTGCACATGCGCACATCATGCGTGTGCACGACATGTGTGTGCAAGTGATGTGTGCACAACGTGCACATGTGCACCAGGCACTTCTGGCCACTTCCAATCCGAGGAGGCACCGAGGCGGTGAGGAGGTACGTTGCCGCCCCGCCAGACCTTTTAAAAAGACAACGCCGGCGGGGGAAATGCAACGGGAGGGGTAAGAGCACCCTCCCCTATCCTTAAAGATATCCCCACCACCACCTTCAAACCAGCCGAACCGCTGGACATTCAAACCAGTTCGGAGGCCAGTAAAAGGGCTTCTGAACTGGTTTGTGCACATTCCTAGCAGCTGCTCCTCGGGGTTTCAGACAGGAGCCTTCCCCAGCCCAACCTGGAGATGCCAGGGATTGATCCCAGCACCTTTTGCATGCAAAACAGATGCTCGACCACTGAGCTACAGTCCCATCCCCATGAGGAGGGCAGCCTCTCAAATGGGGAGAAATAAGTGGTTCTCCTTCTCTTTTCCTTTCCATGCTGGAGCAAACACTACGGTGGGTACCTATTGGCCAGTGTGCAATCTGTCATTCCATTCTACCCAGCAAAGAGATCTGTGTGACTCTTGAAGCATGCTTTATTTTCTACACGGACTTCAAGATACCAGGTATAACATCATCAACAAGCTTGGGCAACAACATGGAGTCCAATGTATTGACCAACTGGCTTTTAGTGCTGAACTAATGGTCAGCCAGCCTAATGCAGAAATGAGCTGGTGTGCTATCTTTGATGCAAAGATCATGCAACTGAGCCTCAGACCAATGTGGTTTGATGCTGTGGATCAATATGTGACAGGGAGGTCATTCACACAATCGAAAACTGTGTTCTACCTGGGTTTGGGAACTGTGTGTACTCCCAATTTTTGATTGTGTGGAAGCAAGGTTAGAGGAAAACCTGGGTAACTTTTTCTCCTATCTTGCTTCCACACAATCACTTCTACCCAGGTTTTCCTCTAACCTTGCTTCCACACAATCAAAAATTAGGAGTACACACAGTTCCCAAACCCAGGTAGAACACAGTTTTCAATTGTGTGAATGACCTCAGTGTGTGAATTAGCACCTAATTATCTGTTTTCTTTTGGAATTATATATTTATCTTTGGATAGAGGCAGAGTGGTGAATACTGGTGAGTGGAGCTTTTGAAAACCCTTCAAGAATGGAGCTCTTGAAAAACAAAAGTCTGGTTCCTGAGGCTTCCCCAGATACTGTCCCCCCGTTTCCAAACTTTCCTGTTGCACCATGAGAGCTAGAAACTTGCCTCTTTGTTATCTGTGCAAGCTGAGATTTTTGGCATGTCAATCGCTGCACCAAAGCTCAGATTTCCAGACTGCAGAGATACTGCACACAACCCTGCTTAGACTTTGTGGCTGAAGATCAGAGAGAGAATTATTGCATGCACTTGTGGGGTGACACAAATCTCCGGATTTTGCTCAGAGATGTTCATGTGTTCTTATTTCATTTCCTTGTAATTTAATTCTCCTGGAAACATATAAATACTCTGTGATGAGTAAGCGGTTTAAGGGTTTAAAGTCAAATTCCAACATTGGTTCTAAGAGGCAGGGACATCAAACAAACAAGTGAGGGGGAAACAGAGCTGACTTTCACTTCAGGGTTTATTGTGCTTGCACCAAGCAAATAGATGGGAGTTAAGTTTGGGGTTTCCCTCGTTGCTCTGTACCAATACTAGAAATGGTCAAATGTGGTTTCTAACTGGTTAGAATATTTCTTAAGTATTTGGAGGACTAATATTTTTTAAAAACCCTTCTGGTTTTATGAGGCCCAAGGCAGTTTGGCAACGCAACTTTATGTGATGATAAGGTGGTACTCTACCCTTTCTCAGTCATAGCAGCTCCACTGAGAATAACTTCTGAGATGCATAAAAAATATTCATGAAATTATAATTATTATGCATCTCAGAAATTACAAGGAATTACAAGAATTACAAGAAATTGTTCTTGTAATTCAACCTGCATTTCTTTCTCTTCATGAACTGAAGAGAGAAGAATATGCACAGCATCCCTAATACTCTCAACACAGTCCAGAGATTACTTATGCAGATGGGAAGCCCAGGAGAGTGCACACATGAAGTGGTGACCATGGGGTAGCTCCCAATAGGGATGTGCAAATCAATTTGGGTACAAAAAGATTTGTACCTAAATCTACCTGTTTGGGGCGATTTGTGGACAAAACAAATCGCCCCTATGCTAGCTGGCCAGATTCTGATACAAAACAAACTGGGGTGATTCGATTCGGGTACAAATCGAATTTAAAAAATCGATTCGTGCACATCCCTAGCTCTCAACACTGCAATCAACCGTGATGCCCGATCCCATGGAAGCCTAATAATATTGTGCTGCCTCAGTTGCCCCACTTCCCCAAGCAGTGAGAGGTACTAGGAGATTGCAGTGCCCTTTCAGTTCTGGTTTCTTCTGGAAGGAGAGTCACTGTGGACTTATGGTATCTTTAGCCACATTCTCACAGTGAGAACAATCACAGTTAAAGGGTTAACCACAATTGGCGAGCTCTGGGCAAGATCAGTGAGAACTGTGCAACCATGTTGTGGTTGTCATGACCACGTGTGGCAAGACAGTAGCAGCCAGTGCGGGTGTCACCAGGGTAGTGGTGAGAGGCACCTTTATGAGTAAATTAGTAGGTGCTTACCTCCACTACCGCTGCATCTGAAAGCTGCTCAGAGCAGTGGCACGCTGCTCAGCACCTCTTGCAGCAGGCGACCAGCTCTGCCAATCACTTGGCCTCCACCAGCCAAATTTGCTGGCCATGCAAATGGCCTCCACCAGGTGAGTGGCAGAGCCAATCCCCTGCCACAGGAGGTGCTGGGCGGTGCACTGCTGCTCCAAGCAGATTTCAGTTGCAGTGGTAGTGGAGGTAAGCACCTACTAATTTACTCTTAAAGGTGCCTCTCGCCCCGCGCGCACACACACACGGTGGCAGTGCCCACACCAGCTGCTACTGTGGCAAGATCAGTGAGAATTTGAGCAACCTGGATCAAATAATGTGATGTATCAATAACTGATTCATAGAAGATCAAACAGAGATGGGAGTATACTGAAAATCTGTACAGCAGGGACGTCAACATCCAAGATACTCTAGAAGATATCCCCTACTTGCAAGAACCTCTAGTACAAGAAGATGAAGTTAGATCAGCACTCCAGTCATTACCAAGTCAGAAGGCTACAGGAATTGATGGAATAGCTACAGAAATATGTCAAGCAACAGAAGAAGAATCAGTCAAGGCTCTAACCAAACCATGCCAGCAAATTTGGAGAATGACACAGCGGCCAGAAGATTGGAGGAGGTCAGTCTACATACCCATACGAGTCAGTCTACATACCCATATGAAAGGAGACTTAACAGATTGCACAAACCATTGCACAATATCCTTACTTTCACATGCTAGCAAAATAATGCTCAGGATCACCCAACACAGATTAGAGCCCTACGTGGAAAGGGAAATGCCAGATGTTCAAGCTGGTTTCAGAAAAAGCCGAGGAACAAGAGACAACTTTGCTGATGCATGCTGGATAACTGAGAAAGCCAAGGAATACCAGAAAGAAGGCAATATGTGCTTTATTAACTACAGAAAAGCCTTTGATTGCGTTGACCTTGTCAAGTTGTGGAATATCCTTAGGAAAATGGGTGTCCCAGAACATCTCATGAGATGTTCGCATGAGAAACCTATACACAGGAAGCCACAGTCCAGAAAGAACATGGTGAAAAAGACTGGTTCCAAATTAGCAAAGAGGTAAGACAAGGCTGTATACTTTCTCCTTCTTTATTCAATTTATATGCTGAACATATACTGAGAGAAGCTGGATTGGAAGAAGATGAGATTGGTTTTAAAGTTGGAGGAAGAAACATCAATAACCTGCGCTACACAGATGACACCACTCTGATAGCTGAGAATGCGGATGATCTGCAAGCTCTAGTAATGAAAGTCAAGGAGCACAGTGAAAAAATGGGACTACGACTAAATGTAAAGAAGACTAAATTAATGACAAAGGGTACAGCAACCAGCCTCAGAATTGACAATGAAGACATTGAAGTGGTGGGTAGCTTCTGCTTTTTACAATCGACCATCAACTGTAAAGGATCCAGCAGTCAAGAAACATGCTGCAGACTAGCACTTGGTAGGGTTGCAATAAAGGCCTTGGAAAGGATATTTAGATGCCATGATGTGTCTACACCTACAAAGATTAGAATTGTCCAGACAATGGTTTTTCCTGTGACACTCAAAGGATGCGAAAGCTAGACTTTGAAGAAGCAAGATAGAGAAAGCATTGACACTTTTGAACTTTGGTGCTGGAGAAGACTTTTGAGAATACCATGGACAGCCAGGAAAACAAATAAATGGATCATAGAACAAATCAATCCAGAACTTTCACTCGAGGCACAAATAACGAGGCTCAAACTATCATACTTCGGACACATTATGCGAAGATCCAGCTCCCTTGAGAAGCCCATAATGCTGGGGAAAGTTGAAGGAAAGAGAAGAAGAGGATGACCTTCAGCAAGGTGGATGGACTCAATTACAACAGCAATGGATGCACCACTGGAAGACCTTAAAGGCCAAGTTGAAGACAGATCATCCTGGAGAGAATCTATCTATGTGGTCGCTAAGAGTCGACAGCAACTTGACAGCAATCAATCAATCAATCAATCAATCTGTATTGGGCCAATGCATGAGTCCATTGGATATAATGGCCTTTTGGAAATAACAGGAAATCATTAAAATGTCTATAAAGATATAGGTCAGAATGGGATGAAAATTTCAGGCACGGTTGACATTTCTTAGGGTTAATGGTGGACCCTTCTTAGGGCTTTATACCACCCCCATTTCATACAGAAGTGCCAGAGTTTCAGAGAAGCGAACAAACGTTCCACCCGCCACCACTGCTTTCTCACTTTTACTTTGAATATATACTTGCTGTCTTGCTTTATTTGAGTGCTTGGGGGCAAGCCCCTCTTGGGAAGACCTTTTCACCCAAAGTGCAGGATAATATGTGCCAGGGTGCTTGAGCAAAAGCCAGGCAGGCAGGGCATTGGCGGGGTGTGGTTTTAGAGGAGAAGCAACTATGTGCAGAAGCATCCAAGTCCCAAGCGGCAGGGAGGTGCTTCAGTTTTTAGGAGTAGCAGGTGTGCCACCAGCACAGATGCAGAAACACCCAAGTACATACAATTCTGCATCCTTACCCACCCACCCCACCACCACCTCACCCACTGTGATTGAAAAGGAGGTGAACCAATTGCAGCATGCTTCGAGCAACTGCAATTCTGAAGAGGCATGAATGTGAAGAAGGAACGTCAATCACATCTCTCTTTTCTTACCTGCCCCCTCGGTGTCTTCCATATATGGCACATCACCAGATTCAACAATATGCAAGTTTTATGACATCAGTAACTGAGAAAAGCTGCATGAAGATTGTCATCTAATCATTGGATAGAGTCTGATACAGAAAAATATGATACAGAAAACATTTTATTGGATAATACCACTATTAGCAATTTTGTTTTGAAAACAAATGTTGCCAATATGGCCTGCATGGAATCTGATGCAATCCTGGTTCCAATTTGATGCACTGCCCTAATATTTACACAAATGTACAGGCTGGGCACTGGATGGTGTTGGGGAGATAGCAGAAGCATTCTGAGAAGTCAGCAGTAGATTGTATCAGAGAGGCCAAGAGATGTGGCAGCTTTCTGTCTTGGTTGCCCCAATCCAGATGCCCCATTCGCACATAACACAAAACCAGAGTTTAAGGGGCCAGAGGTTGCCAAACCTGTATGTCCGAATGCAGGAAACTCTGGTTCCTTGTGGAGAGCGACCTGAGGTTTTCTTTTATAAATTCCCATTTGAACCCTCGGGTTGTAGTGAGTTTCACCGCTCCAACCTGAGGTTTGCTGCAGGATGCGTTATGTGTGAGTGCAGAACTGCAGACTCAGCTGTCTGGAACCAGAGCTGAGGGAGGAAGCTCCTACCTTTCCCTGGCTGTGACTGGCTGTGTAGGGCATCCTACATGTAAGAAGGAAGCCCACACAGCCAGTTCCCCCTCCTCTCTACAGTCTCCCTGACTGAAGAGAGCTTGCTCTCTGCTACACTGGAATTCGGACAGGAGGGCAGGTGTGGGGTGGCGAGTGGAACCATGGGTACATTGGACCCATGGTTCCCTGTTTCATGCAAATGTGGCCAGACTCTCTCTAAAATCCTTGCATGGGTCTCTCTCTGCTAGAACATGCCTGTTGTCTCTTTCTCTGGCTCACACATATCTTCAGGGGAACAAGGACAGGAGGATGAGGTAATCCCACACCTTCCCTTGAGACTCTGCCAGGGGGCAGGAAGCATGTCACAAGTTTTCATTGAAAACCACCCAGGAATGCAAGTTTGGGGCAGAATAGAAATATTTTGAACTAGCTGGGCCAGGCGCACAGCATCTGTGCCGCCACCCCCACTTCTCCCCCCTCCCCCCACCCACCCCACTTCTCCCCGCCCCCGGCAGTTTCTGGCTGGCGGGACAGCCAGCCTGCCACGTCCTCCCACCTGCCAATTCCCAGCGGCCAGACCAGTCTGTCACTGCCACCACCTGCTCCTGCTGGCCAGCCGCCCGCTGGCAGGAGCAGCCCACTTCTTTCCCCTGCCCACCTGTAGTTTCTGGCTGGTGGGCTGGCTGGAAAACCAGCCCTCCACCTCCTCCCACCCGCTCATCCAGCAATTCCCAGCGGCTGGGCCAGCCCGGCCCACCACCTGCTCCTGCCTGCCAGCTGCCCACTGGCAGCTGGGGTCTCTATTAGCGACCTATATTCGCGTTGCTAATTGGCAGCTGCTTGTGAACTCTCGCGAGAGCTGCCACACATGGGATTAGCGATGGGTACACCTTGGAGAAATAGATAGATAATAAGTGTGCCCATGATTCCCTCTCCAGAATGGTAGCTTTTCAGAACCAATCAGAGTTGTTAATCAACCACTTAAGAAAAATCAGTTGTGCCTCCTAGCCCATCAACCAGAAATTTAGTCACAACAGAATTTCCAGCCAGCTAACTAGCCCAAAGTATCATGAACACAGCAGTATGTTCATCAGAGCCTATGCAAATGAAATTGGCTTTAGATTTGTGGATGATTCTCAACAGAAGCAGATGAACAGAAGTCTTGCATGATGCATCTGTTGTGGGCAGTACTATTTCAGACCACAGGTGGGGAATCAAACATTGGAATCCTTCCTTGCCTACAAAAAAAAAAAATGCTTCCTAACTCACACGTTGGGGAGAAGGCTCTAGGACAGTCTTTTCCCTTACGTGCTAGTTTGGTTTGTGTGAGGATCAAGCTAGGCATTACTTTAAGCACGTGCTGCACAGCTGCATGCTTGTTTTTGCTTTGTTCAATAGCATGTGCAGGGAGGGGCGATCCAGATCAGTCCACCCTGCATGGACTCTCCAACAAAGGAAAGGTAACGTCTAGTTTCACCCTAAAGCATTTTTGTGTGGGAGAACATTCAAACATTTGATCCACCCACCCCTTGACAATTTGAAATGATACAACTCATCAACGATAAGTAAATCACATGGAGCTTCTGTTTGTCTGCTTTCGCTAACATAAGAACAGAAAAGAAGCCCCAGTAGAATCATGGCTGTTTGTACCTTTTATTTCAGTCATTACTGTTTCCACTCTCTGCCCTCCCTAATAGTTGTCCTTCCTTCCTGCTACTTAGAGGTGCATTTAGGTAATTTTGGAACCTGGACCGAAAGGCCTTTGGAGGCCCTCCCCCTCACTGGAGGCCCCCCTCCTGCTGCAAGTTAAGCACCCCACTACACACACACACACACACACACATACACACACACAGAGTGACAAACAGTGAGGGGATTCTCACGATCGGGCAAAAGCGGGCTAAGGGAGCTAGCCAGCTCTTGCCCAATCATCTACTGCCACGGGAGCCACACGGCTCACGGCAGCAAACCCTCCTAATCCCCCCTCCCCTTAGCCGAGGTTAGCGGAGTGAGCGCTCTGGTTTTCGATCACGTGTTGCTGCGGTGTGGCTATGTCCCATGGCAACACATGAGGAAACAAGCCTCCCGGCCCTGGGGGACTCTCCAGGATGCCCCGCCGCGTGGCCCCTGATCCCCACAGCCACCACATGCTCTGTGATGGAGCTGGCAGTCGTGTGGGCAGCCAATCAGGCCACCCAGGGCTGCTTACCTGCTCATCTGTGGGGAGAGTGGGCTAAGCCCACCCTCCCCGCAAACCCCTTCCCAGTGCATCTCACTGATCGTGAGACTCATCTCAGTCACAGGTCATAATCACACTCGGCCACCCAGTGCAGTGCAGGCCAGCAGTGATCACACCACCTGGGACAGTCTTGGGGGCCTCCAGAGGGTGTGAAGGCCCTGGACCTTTGCCCCAAAGTCCAGGGGTAAGAGCACCAATGCTGCAAGCTCCCTGTTGCCATCTCTGAACACATTCAGGTGAATGAGAAAATAGGGACATGTTGGCAGGCATGATTCCAGTAGTGCCCTGCCCAGTGGGAATATAAGGGCCAATATGCCTAGCCAACCAACACTACTGAAAACCCCAAGTAACTTCCTCCTTGCCATCAGCAGGCTTGGAAACAAACACAGGAAAGAGAGCACAGGACTGGGGAGTGCATATAATCCACTGCCTCAAAATCAGCTTTCTGCCAGCACAACAGTCTACAGAAGTTACCACAGCCCTGCGCTTGTGCATCCTAAAAACTGTCAGATCCGATTCAATCTGACCCAACAGAGAAATTGTTGGCAGGGCTGACATGCCCCTCCCCATCTAAGATGTCAGGTCGAGTCATGTCAAATCAGAAACCTGATATTTTCTGACATTCCAGGTCATGTCTGAATTCTGTTGGAATTCCAATATTCCTGATAGACTTCTGTCAAATGGCCAGAGAGCCACCTTTGAGCTGAGAAGCACTGCATGGGCTATAGAAAAGTTAGATGGCCAGTGCCCAGACTCTCAGCTGAGAGGTGGCACACTGACCATTTAACCCAAACCCTAACCCATTTAACTCTGGTCCAACAGGAATGTCAGAACTCCAACAGAATTCAGATATGACCATGGGGAGTTCAACTGGAGGTTCTGATTGTCTGGGCTACCTGCTGTAATGTCTGAATTCACTCTGATCGTGCCTGACAGCAGACATATTAGGTCCAACATGCCTACCAGACCGACATGATGGCAGCACATGAATGCTTCCTTAGTCAAGATGCCAATCAATATTTCAGATGCAATGGCACTATCAGTTTATAGAAAGGCATAACAACGTTCTCCATACTTAGGAGGTCCTTACAGGCAGGTGATGCCAACTTCATTATAAAGCCAGAGAAACCACTTGTGAGAAAACTGTATTATTCCAGCCCACATAAGGACAGCCCTGCTGGATCAGGCCCAAGGCCCATCTAGTCCAGCATCCTTTTTCACACAGTGGCCCACCAGATGCCGCTGGAAGCCCACAGGCAAGAGTTGAGGGCATGCCCTCTCTCCTGCTGTGACTCCCCTGCAACTGGGACTCAGAGGCATCCTGCCTTTGAGGCTGGAGGTGGCCTATAGCCCTCCAACTAGTAGCCATTGATTAACCTCTCCTCCATGAAGTGCCTGGACTATACAGTGCTCCAGAGAATACCAAAGCTGACCATTCATACTCTATGCAAATTGCTCACAACATTAAGGATATTTCAGTCATGTAAACAGATTGGGTTACTAACATTCAAGCCTGGTGCTCCTTTTTAATCACCTTAATTATTCTGAAATGAATTAAATCCACTGGAGCTAGCAGAACCTTATTTGGGGGGCGGGGAAGCAGAATGATCACAAAGGCAGGAGAGTAACTTTTTTCCTCTCTAATTTTTCCCCCCCAAAAGCCTTTTTCCCAGACTTTAACTAAACTTTATCCACCGTCGTCAGTCAAGGCAGACAGCTGAGAGCAATATTAGAGCAGGTAATTGTGTGGATCAGTCAACAGCTTTTGTCCCTGAGTTACAGCAAAATGGGCAGAGAGCAGCACTGTAGTAGATTAAAGGCAAAAGATCTTTCTCCTGTTGCTTCCTTGCTTACCAGCTGTTATTTTCTACAGGGGGGTAGGAGCTGCCGTAATATCTATAGGGATAATCTAACCTGAGGCAGACTCTATTTCCCCCCTTCTCAAGTCATAAAACAGTTTATTCTTCTTTTAACATCAAGCTTCTTTCTATCTTGTCATCTTTTCCTGACATTAATTATGTGTGCACAGTATTTATTTATTTATTTTTACCTATCTATATATTTGAAGGGGGACTTTCCCCCTGTTATTATTTTTTTTAAGAAGAAGAAGAAGGAGAAGAATATATACAACGGCTATAATTTCTCATCTCTTTGATCCTAGGTAGCGGAATTCATAGAAAGGTTTGTGGTGGGAGCTTAGACAAACACTGTGGAAGGAACAGACACATTTTATTAAAATTTAATGGTCCATCACCAACAAACATACTGATAAGGCCTGTTGGTGAACTGCCAAAGGATACCTACTACAGTTATGGGAACGTTGTGTGCGTGGGGGAGTTTTGAGCACGCAAAAAAAAAAAAAATTAGGGTTATCGATGTTTCAGTCAACCAACTTCTGCCACTGTGATTTTAACAGCATATGTAAGAACAGGAGCAGCTCATCCATGAGGCAAGGTGAGGCAATGACCTCAGGTGGCACCTGAGCCCTGAGGTGGCAAGAGTGGCTTCCCACAAGTGCCTCCTCACCTGTCTGCCATTGCCACTCCCCAGCTCCATGCTGCCCCCACGTCATCTACTGGCTTCCAAATGTTTTGCTAGCTGCCTGGACAGCTTTCTCTCTTGCTCTCTTCCCCCATGGGGAAAGAGCAGGAGAAAGGGAAGCCATCCAGGAAGGGAAACCTACCAGGCACTGATTGTGTCCATAAGACTTTCCTTTAATAACTAACAGCAGCTTTGGAGAGTCAGGAGGTTTGGATCAGGACTTTGGTAAGTGGGGGAAGGGTTAGCATCCCTCTCCCCCTGCACTGTATCCCTGATCTAATTTAAGGCGCCCTCCCATAGCTGCTTTTGGGGAAGGACCTCAAGAATTCCAGTCACAGCAATCCCATATCACATCTGGTTTGGCCCTGGGTTTATGGCAAAAGCAAGATTCAAACTGGAGTCTTCTCAGTTCATAAATCAGTTTCTTAGCCGGGCCACTACCCTACACAGGGGAAGATCTTTCACGTTGTCTATTGATTGACTAATTTGAGGACCAGAATATCTAAATGATTGCCTTCTCTCATATGATGCTGACCATACATTAAGATTTCCCGAGCAAGTCCTTCTCTGCATCCCATGGACCTCTGGGGTTCATTTAATGGGGACATGGGAGAGGGCCTTCTCTGTGGCCCACCCAGACTCTGGAACTCCTAGAGAGGCCTATCATCATTTCCTAAGATATTTTCATGGCTGCATCAATACAGTCTTATTGAAGAAGGCTTTAACTCTCATGGTCAGATGAGATCTCTTCTAGTTATATCTGCTGCTAAATTGTTTTGAGAGCTTTGTTCTCTTCATTTGCCTCTGTTCTTAATAACAATAATAATTAATAATTGATACCTTTACTATGGCTTTATTACTTTATTTTTGAATACTGCCTGAGGCATTACTTGAATAATGGAAAGGTGGAATGCAAATGATTAATAAACAAAAACGTAATAACTCATTGTTACTCTGGCCTATTTTTGGACTATGCTGGACTATGGATGCTTGTACTGAAAAGTAGCAATGGATCAGAAACTGAACCAAATGAAGACAAATGGAAAATCTAACATTTTGCTGTATACTACTAAATACTCTAGCAGAGCAGCTAACTTTGCTTGAAAGAAAGGGCCTCTGATACATTTGGATGTATTTTTTGCTATACATTTACCATTTTGTATGCCTTAAGTGAATAAAACTTTCACACTTTAAAAAGTGTGGTCATTGGGTTTGGGTTTGATCATATGAAAACGGGATAAAAAGGACTGAAAGTGAAGGAAATAAGGGGTAGGTGCCCTACCATGCTCTGTGTACCCCAGCTGTCCAGCAATGACCCACAAAAGTCCAAAATCATGGTTCTCCCCCATGAAAAATCACATTTAAAAAAAACTTTTTTTCACAAAAACGAGATACAACATAGCTCTTGTCCTCAAAATAGCAGGCTAAAATTACTTTGGAGGTCATTTCTGCCCATTCCTGACCCACAGATACATGAGTTTTAACCCTTTAATTGCTGGATTGTATCACAAAGACCGAGGCCAGATGGCAATTACATGAATATGGATATGCAAAACCATGGGTGCTGGGTCCACAATTAGCGAGATTTGCCTGTATTGTCCAATTTTTATACCGCCTTCCAAGGCAGTTTACAAAAGTTAAAATACAATAAAACTCCATAAAAATCACATTTAAAACCTTAAAATCAGTTAAACCCTAAAATCAGTTAAACAGTAAAAACCATAAAACACCCACCCCACCAAAAAAAAAAACCCCTATTAAAAAGACAAACAGAAGCAGGAGAGCTGAGATACCCAGCGGCCCCTAAGGGGTAAAAGCCTGAACAAATAAAAGAGTCCTTAGTTGTTTTTTTAAAGCAGCCACAGATGTCAAAGAGTGGACATTCATGGGAGAGCATTCCATTTTGAACTTCTGATAACATTTTTGGGATAATAATTTTTTCTAGTATGTCTCTAATCAAATGAACCATTATCCTCTTGGATTTTAAATCCGTGTGAGGCAGGTGATTGCTGAATAAATGAAGACAACACCCAAAGACAGGCAGAGAAAAGTCTTCAGCAATGAATAATCATGAAGAGATGAGACTTTTGATGTGATCTTTGGTATGAAAATAGGGATACTACATGTATGTTCCTACTTTCATCTTTGACATGTTGGAGGGTATGTAGGATTCGGGTGTGCACAAAACACATCTTGCATTCCGTTCCAAGCATGGAATGGAATGCGAGATCCGTGAAACACGCCTTCGGAACAACCTGTCGAGCCAGTTGTTCTGACAGAATGACACCGATCCATCGGAATGTTCCAAGAGCCATTTTGGATTCCAAAATGGCACATTGAACGTTCTGAGTGTTCCAAGCTCAGAGCAGGCCCTTCATTTGAAGGGCGTTCTGTCCCAAGCTCAGAACATTTGGAATGACCTGGTTCGTGGCTGGAACGTTCTGACCATGAACCATTCTGCACATCCCCAGTAGGATTAAGCGTGCAGTTAAATATAATTCAATTTTAAAATAGTTATGGTCATCTATCTATGTGGTCGCTAAGAGTCAACACCGACTTGACGGCACTTAATCAATCAATCAATCAATTAATGGTCAACTTTAAAACTACCCCATTGTCTAAGCCTGCCCAAATTTAGTTGGCAACTGGCCAACCGAACTTGTTACTGGCTTCAACCTGAAGTTCATAACCAAAGACTGAAGTTGGCTTGACAAGGTCAGTGACAAGTCAGGTTGACTGGTTGCAAATTGGACTTATGATGGGGCTTGGACAACATGCCACATAGGAACACACATGCTGCGAGAACCTCTAGTTCCCTTTTCCAGAATTCTTACTGACTTTCAGAGTGCACCCACTCTGTATTTCAGAAGCCAGTGCAGGACAAGCAATTGCAGAGAAACTGTGTATAACTGACAAAAAGCGGAGAAGAGACTCCTGGAATGTGTAATGCGGAGCTCATGGGATGTTTTATGATTTGAAAAGATGAGTGCTATAGGTAAGACTTAGCCGAAATTGTTCTTCTCCTTTTGCTGATTTTCCATGGGTGGGAAGAGCTTTTGGGGGATGTGGGTGAAGTTCCTACCAGCAGCTGCTCTCCCCCCCCCACCCCCGCCTACAAATGTCTCTTGGAATGATGCTTCACATGCCTGTGCAAATAGACCAGTTTGGATTCAGATTTAGCTTTTTAGAGCATGTACTATTCGATATGGTGCTTCAAATGGTCTTCCCTATTCAAATCCAAATATTCAGTTATTCCAAATGATCATTCATGTACTATAATGGAGTTATTAAACTGTCTAATAATTCCTTCATTACTTTGCAGAGTAGGAAGGAAACAGCCGGAGTGGTATGCAGCCATGAAGGCTGCAAAATTTCAAGTAAATAGGTGCAGAGTTTCCTTATAAAATAAAATTATAAAATTTTGGAGCAAAAAGCCTTTTTGCCATTATTCTTATTCACCAGTGAATAAGACTAGCTGGGCATGGAAGCCCCTTCTGAGGACATTGTGTCCACAATAATTCACACAAATATATGCAAGGTAAAAATAAACTTTCAATTTTGAAGGATTTTAACATTTGTAGTGAAGGCTTAAGCCAAATAGTGAAACACTGGCTAGCTTGACCTGTCAGTTTCAAAGGGCACTTTCACTCCCCTTATTACTCTCTTCAATTGCTCCCTTCTCTCCTTCTTGTCCAATGTCCAGTTCAAGCAGTTACAAAGTTTTCTATTGAAGATAGCAGGAAAAAACCCTCCAAATATCTCTGGGGAAAGCCTTTGGATATCTCTTGTTTGTTGGTTTAACTTAACACATTTGTATGCCATCCAGAGATTGTTTTTAATGTCAAAACTGTTTTTAAATTTAATTTTAAAATTGTTTTTTATTTTAAAACAATTAAAACATATAGAAGTTCAAATTAAAATAACTAAATAATAAAAACTGCTAAATAACTAAAAAAAACTTGGCTGAAGAGATGTGTCATTAGTTGTTTCCTAAAAGCCAACAGGGATGGAGCAGCTCTAATCTCAGCTGGAAGTGTGTTCCACAGTTCTGGGGTAGGGATGTGCGAACAGTGTTCAACATCGAACCTGTTCAGTTTGACTATTCGGGGTCGAACCAAACCATCCAAAACATCAGATTTTTTTAAAAATTACTTAACCCCTTTGGGGGAGTTGTTGGAGGTGATGGGGGGGTCTGCAGAGGTTCCCCCTCCCCCTGCCAACCTCCCTTTATGCCGCCATCAGACATTCGGCCGGCTCTTCAGCCCGTTCGGGCCTTCCCCCTCCAGCACAGTGGCCATTTTGGAGGCCACCGGCCTGCACAATTGTCCTCTGCATGACCCAGGCCATGCAGAGGCCAATTGCGCAGGTGGGTGCGGTGGCCTGGTGAAAAAGAAAAATGGCAAAAAGGCTTTTTGCTCCAAAATTTTATAATTTTATTTTTTAAGGAAACTCTGCACCTATTTACTTGAAATTTTGCAGCCTTCATGGCTGCATACCACTCCGGCTGCTTCCATCCTACTCTGCAAAGTAATAAAGGAATTATTAGACAGTTTAATAATGCCATTATAGTACATGAATGATCATTTGGAATAACTGAATATTTGGATTTGAATAGGGAAGACCATTTGAAGCACCATATCGAATAGTACATGCTCCAAATAGCTGAATCTGAATCCAAACTGGTTATTTTTTAAAAAAAATTGTTCGCAAACCCACCCACCCTGGACCGGACTGGAGAGGGGTGGGGTTCGAGGGGTGCTGGATCAAACTGGCCCAGTCCAGTTCTGGTCCAATCCAGACTCGAACTGGACCGGATCAGCCGGTTCCATGCACACCCCTATTCTGGGGCAACTACAGAGAAGGCTTGCCTTTTGGTCATCACCAGACGAACCAGCGACATCCTCAGACAAATCTCCCCTGATGATTTTAATAGGTGGACTTGGTCTCCTCCCCACCCCCAGCCGTTGCCTCCTGTAGGTAGACATAGCCTCTGAGGACTGGAGGCCAGGTTTACCCAGCATTGGAGATATTTTGAATTCTACCTGCTTGATATGGATTTAGATATTTGGTTTGATATTCAGACTGAGTATCATCTGAAAATATCCATCCAAAGTTTCACACAGCCATAATGCTAATAATGGTGCATTCTGAGGGGAAATGGCAGCTTCTAGCCACTGGGAGAAATGTGATTGCCATCACTGCAAAACAGGCAGAAACTGTGGCAAAAGACAAAAGATGCCATGGGAAATGCAGGCCAATTCCATCCCATCACTTCCAAACATCCCCTAAATTTGGCCCAGAAATGTACACAAGAATGTCCCCATTTTCACCTATGAATTTATTATTATTATTATTATTATTATTATTATTATTATTTTCTATGTTTATATACCACTCTTCCTCTGAGGAGCCCAGAGCAGAGTCTATGGTTATGTTTATCTCTTATGTTTATCCTCACACTCAGTGAGTTTCATGGCTGAATAGGCCATGAACATAGGTTAGATCTGTATAATGCTGCTGTCGATTGCTTGTTGCTAATGTGTTTAACATTGTTGTAACTGTTGATTGTTTTAATTTTTGTTTGTGCATTGCCCTAGCAGTTGTTGAACTGATGCTTAGCGCATGTGTATGTATGTGTGTGTGTGTGTGTGTGTGTGTGTGTGTATATATACACACACACACACACGTATAAAAGGTTTGAAATCAGAGCTCATTATGGGCCTTCAGGAGAGCCCTTATAACCTATCTGTTTGGCCTGGCCTTCCAGAGTTTTATTTATTTATTATTATTTAACACATTTGTATACCACCCAAAATGCAAAAACAACCAAAAAACAACCAATTTTTAAACTGTTGTAAATGTTCGGCCTGGTTCTCCAGGTTTTTTTAACTGTTTAAATGTTTTGTTATTTGGCTTGATGCTGTTTTTATAGTTTTGTTTTTAATTGTTAATTGATGTTAATTGTTTTTATTTTGATGTAAACCACCCTGAGCCATTTTTGGGAGGGCGGTATATAAATCAAATGAAATCAATCAATCAATCAATCAAATGTTGGGTTGGGTACAGGACCAGTTGCTATACTTCAGAAAAAAACTCCATATCCTTTCACTCAGCCTTAATTCTTTCTGAAAAGGCTACAAGTGTACTGTAATCAAGTGTAATTGGGTGTCCCCCACCCAAATGAAGAACACGTATATGTGAAACAGCACACAGGGTGCTTGTAGTTCTGCCCCTCTTGAAATTTATTGCAGAACTCCCAGGGATCTTAATGGGGTTGGATTACAGCCTCAGTAAGCAAATGTCTTCATTTTGAATTAGCGATATTGTTTTACTTTTGGAAAGAAACTTTTAGAAATAGCTTATTTTGGGGCACTTTTTTTAAAAAACACCCCTTCCCCATAATGGAAATTTACATGAAAAAAGGAAACTTCTGAAGTGTTTTAATATATAAAACACTTTTTGAATCAACAATGCATTGCTGCAAATGATGGGCTTTGTGTCACACATATGCTGCTTTTTTATTTCCTTTAGATCAGGGGAGGAAACGTAGCAGTTATAAGGGATTATTTAGAAATCAAGTCAATTCAGGTTAATACAATCTCTCAGAAAGGTTCTTTTTGGCATCTCTGCTGAAAAATGGCAAAGAACAAGCAAGAGCAAAAGCCGAAATCAACATATTTGTATTGCTAAGCTTCCTGCAGTGCATTAAAAACTTCATCCTCTTTTTCAGTGACCTTAGAAAATTAAAATCCTAAATTCATACTGAGGGGGGGGGTGTAATTCTGAAGAATAACCTTCTTCTTTGCAGGTTATTCACACTGGTACTTTGAAAAGGCTAAGGAACAAAAAGTTTTGTTTTGTTTTGTTTAACATTTATAGCAAATACTACAGCTCAAAGCTATAGTAACTTCCTTTTCCACAGCTATGCTGATTTACCCCCCACCCCAATCTATGCAATCCAGTGTTTCCCACATGCACAAGAGAGGTGGAACATCTGATGCAATTACAGTTTGGAGCCTATTCAGATCTGACCTAAATTGGAGTAAGCCATAAATGGTATGAAGGCACATGAAACTTGCTTAAAATTAAGCAGGTGCCAGGCTGGTCAGTATCTGGAGGAGAGACTGCTTATGTATGTCACTCTGAACTTCCAGAAGAAAATGTTGGGGTTTAGCTATAATTGAACAAGGGGGGATAACATGTCCCTAGGCCTCTGAGGGAGGGAGGCCCACTAGGAACATAGGAACATAGGAAGCTGCCATATACCGAGTCAGACTATTGGTCTATCTAACTCAGTATTGTCTTCACAGACTGGCAGCGGCTTCTCCAAGGTTGCAGGCAGGAATCTCTCTCAGCCCTATCTTGGAGAAGCCAGGGAGGGAACTTGAAACCTTCTGCTCTTCCCAGAGCGGCTCCATCCCCTAAGGGGAATATCTTACAGTGCTCTCACTTCTAGTCTCCCTTTCATATGCAACCAGGGCGAACCCTGCTTAGCTATGGGGATAAGTCATGCTTGCTACCACAAGATCAGCTCTCCTCTCCCTAACTGGGCAAAAGCTTGCTCTTTGCTTTTCCCCTCCTGATTCTCCTAAAAAGAAAGTGGGAGGACAGGGACCCATCTTCACCTTTTGTCCCAGGGCCCACTCCAACCTTGACATGCCTCCGAAAAAGTGTGATATACATGTAAATAATAATTACCCAAAGCCACATGGACAGGCACAGTCATGGACAGTCTGAGGGCTGCATGACCCTCGGGGACATGTTTCTGGATTGCTCAGAGCACCCTCACACACACACACATTCAGACCTATGGGTCTGAAGCATGAAGGCTACCACTGCTTTAGTCAGGATATTGGCCAGTGTATCTGTGGGAACATTTACACCCTTATGAAAGTTGCATCTTTTAGGAACCTCGACACTTCATAAGCTCTTTGTGAAACACTCACCTCTGTCTAATCCTCTGCATATTCAAGATGCATATGAAATATGTTTTCTCAGCATTTGGTTTGCTTTAATTTAACATGACTAATAGCCATTGATGGACATATCCAAATGCCTTGTTAAAGCCATTTAAGCAAGCGCTCACCATCACATCACATCGCCTCAGCTCTGTTCACTCAACAACTCTACATACAAGCAACACATTGAAGGGGATCAGGACTGGGCCCAGTGGCCTGCCCTCAGCCACCACTCATTGATTGTGCCCTCTGAACAAATCCTACGGGACAATCACACCTCCCGAATCAAGTAAAATTGAGAGTCAAGAGCTGGGAAGGAGCATCAAGGAGGCACCTCTGCAGAGGAAGGGTTGAGGAAGTGGGAGGAGCCTTGGATTTGCATACAGTAGGTCCCAGTTTCATTCCCAGGAGGTTTTACAGACAGGACTTTATGCTGTGGAGTATCTGATTCCGAGGAGCGAATCTACTTCACAGCAGATTCGAGACAGTTTAATCTGAGGATTCGGTGGGGCATTCACATAGCCCTCGGCTGCTCCCCTACACACATCAAGGACAAGTGTCAGAGCTTAGCAGAAACATCGAGGTGTTTTCCCCCCAAAAAAGCTACTGGAAATAGAGGATTATTTTAAGTTGAACATACCTCAGGCTAAGCCAGAATTTGCAGCCTCCCTTTGGGGGAAAAACAAAGCCCTGTCTGTCCTGGTCCCTGATAGCCAACAGGGACCTGATAGCTTTACTGCAAACACAGAATTATCCCAAAAAACCAACACAAAAAGTGGATTTTTTTTAACCCCAGTTATAAATCAGGCTGCGTGCAGTGAAAAACCCAAATTATGTGTGAAGTGCTCCCCGATAGCTCACAGGGACTTTGCGGTAAATCTGGCCCATAGGTGAACACACCCTCCTCATTCCAAATGTGAGGTGGAATGAGATGTGAGCTAAAGGGCTTTAGTGTGAAAAATGCCCTGGCCTCTCCAGGTAGGGCTCTAATGTGGGGGTTTCCATTAATGCAAAAAGAAATGCTTCAGCTGCCTTTCACTTACCATGCAGGAATCAGCCACTTACTTTTCCAGCATTTGTTTTTTGGAATGTGTTTGGAATGGCTCCTATAGTAGCCCGATTCAGACGGTGGCTGAACAGTGTACATCAGCCCAGTAATGTTGCATGCACAAGGTAAGCAAAAAGCGCAAATGTAAAAACTGTGCAAATGCTGTTACACAAGAGTGAGCCCATTGGAAATAATGGGCTTGCTCTTGCATAACAGCATTTGTACAGTTTTCATGTTTGTGCAGTTTGTATAACTTGTGCAACTTACACACCACATTACTGGCTGACATATCTCTGTGAGCCATTATGTTGTACAAGCCGACCCCTGCACAGAGCATCTGTGCACTCTTTGGGGCCGGCTACCTCTCTCCTCACCACCCCAGTCTCTGGCCGGGCCAAGTGCTGCGGCTCGGCCCGCCGCCTCGCCTCCGCGGCTGGGCCAGACCCACCGCCTCTCTCCCCCCACCCCAGTCTCCGCCGGCATGCCACCACGGGCGGGCCCACCGCCGGGCTGAGAGCCGCTGCCGCCATCTGTCGGGCCTGCCAACCCCGACCCCAGTATCGGGGCCCGCCGCGCTGCCGCCTCCTCGCTCCTCGCCCCTTGGCCTGTCCTCCCTGTTGCTGCCAGGCCAGCCCGCCAGCGGCCATGGCCGCTGCCACTGTTCTCCTGGGTGTCCCTTACCCAATCAGGTGCCCCCGCAGCCCAGCCTATCAGCTGGGCTGCTGGGACGCACGTTCGAAAGGCACACCCAGGAGAATTAAATATATAGATGAGTGTACAGATGTCTGTGCCCTCGTACATGTTTCCACGTGTACATGCATTCATTTTAAAAGTGAACATGTGTACAGGCCTACTGAAATACAGGATACCAATAGGAAGTGTATGGCTATTCAGCATGACATGTAGATCTTGGTACCTGTGTACACATCTGTACCTGTGGACTGTGTATATTCATTGTGCAACATAATGTCTGAATAAGATTACTATTGCACCTGCATGCAGAAATGTAAGTGTAGACTAATGAGTATCCTTCCAATAGCCATTGTCATGATTGCTGCATTCAAGCCGTGCTTCAGTGGTAGAAACTGCTGGTGTCTCTGGTGGCCAGTTTGTCTAGTACTGAGATGGATGGACTAAAGGTCTGACTCAGTATAGGGCAAAGTCAAGCATGTTGGCATGTAGGAGACAAATGCTGGCCCACCTCCTGACTAAGGCTGCCTGTGGGAAAGCAAAAGAAGCAAAACGAAGACCTACTTAGCTTCAGCAGCATGGCTGCATCATGGATCTTACACTTGAGTTGGATCCACCAATGTGTTTCTTTCATTCATAAAATGAAACTCCCTGCAACATGTACATATGATTTTTTACATAACCCACAATGATAAACATAACCTACCAGGGGTTATAGAAACTGCTTAACTTGTAACCTGCCATGCAAACATCCTTCTGGGTTTATTTATTTGCTGAGAATTTCAAAAGCAGAGGGTTTGTCAAGCTTCTGGTAAGTCATAACACGTGGTGGTGGGAGGGCTGCTTTTGGTGTGGTGGGTTACGCTGTGGAAGTCTGGTCTATAATGCGCAATGACTGACGTCCCAATAGCGCACTTGTATAAGGGCACTGTGCTAGCAGAAGGCTACTGCGCTCGCTGCCCACATGAAGTTTGGAGCTTGTTTTGCAGACTAGAGTTCCACCAGCATAAATATGTTTGTGCATGCACAACAGATGTACCATCTGTGACACCTGATATATTTTCAGAGGAACTTTTGTGAAATAGTGCAATTTCACAATTTCAAAAATCCCCATGTCTTCCCGCAGCTACCTGATCTTTTTGCCTACATACAACTTGGCTTGTTGTGCAAGCACACTATCAGTCAGGTTGTCAGTATCAAGAAGAGAACATGGCTATGCACATGACCGGAGGTGGGGCGGGCGGGCAGGCGGAGGGAAGGCTGTGCTAAACTTACCTCCCCCCCCCCACCAATGATCCCGGAATGGTGGTGGGAAGCATGGAATGCACTGCCACACAATCTGTGCTGCTGTACAGAGTATGGAATTCCAGAGGCCAGGACAATGTGTCCGAGCCTCCACATATCCCACAATGCACTGGGCAATGAGTGTGGTGCATGGGGAGATACCCCCATGGAATGGGTGCTCTAGGCACCCATCTCTGTGTCCACTCGGGCTGCAAGCAGCCCGAGTGGTCACATGACCTAAGAACCAGGATTCAGGGTGCACTCGTGCCCTTACCTCAGTAAAAGCTTGAGTCCAAAAGGCAGGTTAGGCGCCATGGCAGCTCTGGGATCTGCCTCGATGGAAGCCTAACCCAGGCTGCCCTAGGCTGGGTTAGGCTGCTTGTGAGAACAGTCTTCATGTTTCCTCTTTAAAATGGATTATGTCCATTCTTCCCATTCCGAGCACATATTTGAATCTCAGCCAGCCCCTTTTGAGTTGCCTGCAATTAGCTTATCTCCAATTATATAAACAGGTACATGATGACAGTGTTTGGTAGCAGAGGCATTATGGGGAAAATACGGGGTTCTTTACTTTGAATGGAGGTATTAGTGGAGAACAACAGATTAAAGCTTATGTGGATATCTACAATAATAGGTAGGCTAATTCTATTGTCTGTTGCTCCCAAATTATTTTATTAGATGCAACATATTCCTTCTACTGAAAGCAAACCCCAGACTTGGTTGACTTCTAATGAAAATTCTTTTGTAGGATCACAGCAGGATTCCCCATCATTTCTCCATTCCGATTAAATTAACTCCCTGGTTGGTCATCATGATAGTCTAATTTTGGCCAATTGGCTTGGGAGACACCGTTTACCTCACCAAAAGGTATCCACTTTCATAGCAACAAGTAGCTGTGCTCTGCACAATTTGGGCTCCTTTTGCATAATGAAAGGCCCCGGCTTGCTTTTTAGATGATTAATCTTTTCCCCCGTGAGCCTCCTTGAATACATTAGCAAAACAAGTATGAAAAATTTGTTTATCCCAAGACAATCAACAGAAAATTACCTGCAAAAGTAATTCTCATTAGGGCATAGATGGTGAATGGCACACCATATGGTAAGTGAGAAGCAGCGAGAAGCAATAACATCTTTCTGGGCTGCAACAGGTTGCTAAAAGCTGATCGGTTTTTTCAATCTAAACATGTAGCAGCTGAAAAGAGAGGGTGCTTTAAAAAAAAATCCAAATAGGAATTCAAGAAAGGAGTCCTCAAGCTATACATCCACCAGTGAATAAATGATCTCCTCCTAAAGATCAGGCTAAGGGCTCAATTCACACAACAAAACCGATGGGCTTAAAACTGAGTTGAAACTCAAGGAGAATTGGTCATAGCAGGGGTTCTGAAACCTGGGTGCCCAGATGCTGTTGTACTACAACTCCCATCATCCTCAGACATATTGTGGCTGGGGATGATGGGAGCTGTAGTCCAACAGCATCTGGGAACTCAGGTTTCAGAAGCACAGAGGACATTCACATAACTGAAAACTATGTAGGACTAGTTCCCTACCCAGGTTTGGGAGCTGTGTGTGCTCCCAGTTTTTGGTTGTGTAGGAGCAAACAACTAGGTGGAAAGAGAGAGAAGTGTTTATGTGCAAAACAGGAGCTGGGTAGGACAGCTTTTCCTTCTACCTTGGTCAAATGCTGGGTATGAAAGTTGGGTAGGACAGCGTTGTCCTACCCAGCTCATCTTCCACACAATCACTTCTCTCTCCTCCTACCTAGCTGTTTGCTAGGGTGTGCACAAAACCACCTGGCTCGGTTCGGTTCAAGGTTGAACCAAACCCAAACCACATTGGGCCAGTTTGGTTTTGGCCCCCTTTGAAACACCCCCCCCGACGGTTTGGTTCGGTGGGGGAGGGGGGTTCGTCAAACAATTTGGGGGGGGGGAATTCCCCCCTTTTTTAAACTTAGCCCCTCCTGAGGTCTTCTCCAAGGTTCGGCTCAAACCGTGGTTCGGCTCGACCTTGAACCTTTGAACCGAACTGGTTCAATATTGAAGCAGTTCAGATCCAAACCTGTTTGCACATCCCTACTGTTTGCTCCCACACAATCTGAAACTGAAAACACACACAGCCCCCCAGCGAGGATAGGATCCAGTCAGATCCAGTTTTTGGTTGTGTGAACAGCCTTATGCAATGACTAGGTGCTAAATTCTCTAGCAATTTGCAAAGTGCTTTACAGCCTTTAGAAATCTGTCCTTCACCAGGTATCTCAGTGACACAGCACATGCTTTGCATTCGATGCACCATCCCAGGCCTTGATGTAGCAGGGCTGGAAAAGACCTGCCAGTCTGAGCTGACGGCATTGGGCTACTTGGACCGATGGTTTGACACGGTACATGGCAGTTTTATACATTCATATGAAGGTGGTAACTCTCTGGGGCTGTACATATAGCCTGCTATTCTGCACCAGCAAGTTACTGAGTTCAGAATTCATTACCCTGAGAACCTCAATTTTCTTTTTTTTTTAAAGGGTTCTTCTGTCTTAGCTGTGAAAATAGGCTTGGACAAAGCTCTTTCCAGCCATTTGATGGCATGTACAATGAGCATGCATAGTGGGAGGGAAGGATCTGCCCCTTCCCCTACATGCATTCACTGAATGTATGAATGGAGCCCATGTGCACAGCTATATGCATGGAGGGATCTGACCATGTGATTGGGATGTGTGTGGGTCCCATCCAGGTGTTCAGTGAATGCACAATCTGAATGCCTGAAAAGTGCTTATGTCTCTTTGCATCTCAGAAGCTGGAGCAGGGACTGAATATGAATACAACTGATATTTATATACTGCTTTTCAACCAAAGTTCCCAAAGTGGTTTACATAGAGATAGATAGATAGATAGATAGATAGATAGATAGATAGATAGATAGATAGATAGATAGATAGATGGCTGGCTCCCTGTCCCCAAAGGGCTCACAATCTAAAAAAGGAACATAAGATAGACAACAGCGACAGCCACTGCAGGGATGCTGTGCTGGGGATGGATAGGGCCAGTTGCTCTCCCCCTGTTCAATAAAGAGAATTACCACTTTTAAAAGGTGCCTCTTTGCTCAATTAGCAGTGGACAGAATAGTCAGAGGCAATATTTGGCATTCTCCCTGCCCTTCCCCCATTGCTTGATAACAAGCAGAATCTATTATGTATAATAAGGCAATTTGCATAATTTACACAGATTGCAAAATGAACTTTATTTGGCACAGGTAAACTTTTATGTTGAGCCTTCCTTTCTAAAGAGCACAGAGTATACCAAACCTAAGTCAATGAGCCGGGTCTCATGATCAGTGAGACCCAGTTCTTGAGAGGGCTCAGGGAGAGTGGGCTAAGCCCTCTCTCCCTGCACACGAGCAGGGAGGGAGCCCTGGGCGGCCAAATCGGCCGCCCACATGATTGCTGGCTCCGTGACGGAGCCGGTGGGGGCTGGGGAGCTCGGGGCCCACATTGCCCCCAGAAGCTCCAGTATGCCCTGCGCGAGCACGCAGGGCATACTGGGGAGACTCCCAGAGCCGGGAGGTGGCTTTTCACCTCCCCTTTGGGGGTCTACTTGTGAGTAGCCATGGCACGGAGCTGCACCACAGCTACTCACAATTGGGAAGCCCGGGTTTGCAGAGTGCTTGCTCCGCAAACCGGGGCTTTGGGGAGGGCTACAAAAGTGGGCTAGCCGCTTGTAAGCCACCAGGCTCGCCTGTGAGCCTGGTGGTTTACACAATCAGCAAAAATTGGGCTAGGCTCTCCTAGCCTGATTTTTGCTGATCGTGAGAATAGCCCCAATGTTATGCCCATTTTACAGGTCCAGATTATGCCTGAGAATCAGTCGTTTTTATGGGTGGCAAGAAGCAAGACTGGAACTCAGACTAAAGTCCAACTTTCTGTCCATTCAACCAGGCAATCACATGTTAACACAGCAAATCACATGTTAACACAGCAAAACACAGCAAACATAACCCTGTATTGAGGGTTATCCATGTGTTCTGAAGCCAGTTTTGAGTTAACGAGCCCCAAATATTTAGCATGTAAATTTTTCCTAGGCCAAAGGCAAAATCATATTAGCATAAGCATTAACTGAAAGCAAAGTCATGACAGATGACTTAATATCTCCTATATGGTTCTTCTATACAAAGTGGTGAATCCACATGGGCAGAAGAAAGAGAATTATCTTTCCCCCCTCCTATTTCTTTCTACATAATGTCTAAAGTAATCTTTGCAGAATCATTGGTTGTTTCAGCCTCTTCATCTTCTCTTTAAAGGACATTGCACTGCATGTTGGCCAGTTATTTTGAATAATTTCTTACATTGAGTTTGTGCTGATGAAGGCTGACTAGGACATTTTCTGCTCACAGCGATAACAATGATCAATCTGGGTTGGGGGCGGGGGAGCTTTCCTTCATGCACAGGCTGAATCTACTTCCCACCAGCCAAAAGAAGGGTGAAAAATGTTCTCTAACAATTATAACTCCTTGGATCCATGTGGTAGAGTAAATGGTAACTATGCAATTAGAAGGAGCATATTTATAACCCGACAACAATTGGCACATCATCCGGCATTTCAAAAATGATTCCGTTATTAATAATTCATGCTCAGCACACCCATATGTGGGCAACGAAGCAGAAGCAAATATGAAAACGGAGGCTGATCTGTGAGTAACCTTACATCTGTACTGAGCCCGATAAAACCAAGTTACAGCATTTGGCTTCTTGCAGTGTCTGCATCAATTCAGCAGGAAACTGTCACCCTTAATATCTATTTGCCCATGCTGCTTCTGGAATAGGAATGCTCTGGCGCACCCGTGCACATGCAAGTGCACACACACGCACACACGCACTCACACCTGGGTAGACAATATTATCATGTACGTATCAGTGATTCATCAATTGCAGTGGGGAAGAGAGATGTGCTTAGTAAGTCAAAGATCTGAGCTTTATTAAATAGCAGGTTCACCTTCAATTGTTCGGCAAAGGAAGGGGGCTAGAGAGACCGGAAATTCCAAATCTTGGATTCATGATTCTAGTAGGTGTTTGGGGTATTAAAAATCCACAGAAATAGAGGACTTAGGATAGAACCAAGGTTTTCCTGAATGAAATAGAGATGAGTTACTGCTTCCATATACTGGGTCAGACCATTGGTCTATGTAGCTCAGTATTGTCTTCACAGACTGGCAGTGGCTTCTCCAAGGTTGCAGGCAGGAATCTCTCTCAGCCCTATCTTGGAGAAGCCAGGGAGGGAACTTGAAACCTTCTGCTCTTCCCAGAGCAGCTCCATCCCCTGAGGGAATATCTTACAGAGCTCACACTTCTAGTCTCCCATTCCTATGCAACCAGGGCAGACCCTGCTTAGCTAAGGGGACAAGTCATGTTTGCTAGCACAAGACCAGCTCTCCTCTCTGTTGTTGTTGGTTATAAATATTTAAAAATATTTTTTTACATTTATATCCCACTCTTCCTCCGTGGAGCTCAGAACAGTGTACATGCTTATTTTTTTTAATCCTTACAACAACCCTGTGAGGTAAGATAGGCTGAGAGATTCATGACTGGCCCAGTGAGTCATCCAGTGAGTTTCATGGTTGAATGGCAATTCAAACTCGGGTCTTCCCAGTCCTAGTCCAACTCTCTAACCACTACACTATGCTGGCTTCTCGAAGAAGTCTACATAGCAGAAGAAAGTAGAAAATGATTCTCTATCCCAAAAAGACTTTCACACACACACACACACACATATCCCGGAAGCACCAGCAATAGCCAATCAAGAGATGCCCTGCTGTGCTCAAAAGGGGCAGTTGTGGGACAGTTGCTCTCCTCCGGCCAAATATAAAACATCCACCACTTTAAGAGGTGCCTTTTTCCCAGGTACCAAGGGGGCCCTACTTCAAAGAGCTCATGGTTGGCTGTGTGAATTGTTCTTCCCATCTACACAACACCCAGTGTGGCAGGTTAAGCTGAGAGGTGAGCTTAAGGCAAAAGAACGTGGCCACATAATAAAGGTCTGCTGGAAATGGTACAACCCAAGCGATGCAGAACTGTCTGCCTAGTTCAGGGTTCATCTTCTAGGATAGCCCCCTTCCTCTTGGTGATGTCTGAGAAGTAGAATCTGCCGGAGTTCTGCTAAGACGCCTGTCTCCAGAGCTGCCGAAGCCTACTTAAAAGAAATCAAACCTCTGCTCGTCTTCATCTCTAAGAGATATCAAAGTTATCCATAGGTGATGTTATACACACATACAGGGGGTTGTATATGTCTGTGTGTCTTCATGTGAAATATGGTACATATGTTCATGTACAATTGGCAGTGGGGGGATCCCCCAATGTGCTGCATTCCTGGTGCATTGTGGGATGCCAAAGGACCTCCTCGCGTGGGCTCCTGGCTTTGCCACTTGCTGCAGTACTGATCATGCTCCATGGCAAGTGGCAGAGCTCTAAGAAGACGGGCATCATCTTCAGGGAGGCAGATAGGAGCGGGCCTCCTCACCAGCTTTCCCTGGCTCCGAGAAGAAAAGTCGTGTGAACCACCTTAGAGAGTATTAAACATTAAACTAACCTTACATTAGAAATATGTACACTACATCAAAGAAATGACTTTGGGTTTTTATTTAAAAACTCAATATAAATTTGATAAATAAATTTGATAAACAAACAAATAAATAAAGCTGTAGCATCCACAACCTCTAAATCAATGAAATGTCACACTGCTAAAGGGAATGCTGAGTAGATATCTGTTAATTAGTTTTTAAATTCTGCGTTCAGAGAAACATTATTTTTCAGAAAACATAAATATACCAATACAAATTCATCAGAGCATAAGTAGAGGAGGGGAGACGAAAGCTGGTCTTGTAGCAGCAAGCATGATTTGTCCCCCTAGCTGAGCAGGGTCTGCCCTGGTTGCATATTAATGGGAGACCACATGTGAGCACTGTAAAAGAGATACCCCTCAGGGGATGGAGTTGCATTCCAAGTTCCCTCCCTGACTTCTTCAAGACAGGGCTGAGAGAGATTCCTGCCTGCAACCTCGGAGAAGCCGCTGCCAGTCTGTGTAGACAATACTGAGCTAGAGGGACCAATGGTCTGACTCAGTATATGGCAGCTTCCTACGTCCCTATGTTCCTACTGTAAGTATACATGTCAGATGTTGTAGCATTGCAAATTCCATAATAAAGAAATGGTCTGCAGACCATGATGTTTATTATAAAATATCTTTACTTTGTGCATCATTTTAGGGCTCCACCTCCCCATTATTGGCTTTCAGTCCTTTGGATGCTGCCCTCCCCTTTTACAGTTCAGGAGAATTTAATACTGTCCTAGATTGCAGTGCTATTGATAGGTTCATATCTATATAGATATGAAGAGATCTGAATTCTTGGCATGTGCTATATACATCACCAAGTATTATCTATCATATTTACCCGAATCCAATGCGAGGTGTTTTTCCAAATTATTTGGTGTTAGAAATTGAGGGGTCATCTTAAACTCAGAGTCCTCTCTCTTTCAGGTAAATGCAGGTATAACCTGTATTTAACCTGTATGTTTTAAGGGGAGCCATTTTAAATGCTGAGTTGTCTTCTATTCAGGTAAATACGGTATATATCTATTTGCAAAAGAGTTGGAAATGTTCGGATTCTTATGGATGCATAAACTGAGCACTTGCGGGTGAGAGGGAGGTTCCAGTAGACTTAGGGTAACCAGCAGATGTCAGTTTCACAAACATCTGAAGAATTAAAAACCTAAGGGGCAAAACCTCCAAAACTGCCCCAACACAACTCAATCTGGCTGATTCAGAGGGCAGTTAATAGACAACCTAGTGGGAGGAACTAATAGAACTCAGTGGGAAGGAGAAGAGGAAGGCAGGCTTGAACAATAAAAGCAGGAAATTTCTCGGCTTAAGGAATACTCCCTCAAGATAATCACAACCCCTTCTGCTTCTGAGGAGGAAAGGTGCCTAAAACCTTCTCCATGCTCAGGCACAGGCTCAGGTATATAACTGTGCATATACTGCAATATTTTGTTGTGGTTCCATGCTTATCATCATCATCATCTGTACTACTGCAATGCGCTCTATGTGGGGCTGCCTTTGTACGTAGTCTGGAAACTGCAGTTAAGGTCCAGAATGCGGCAGCCAGGTTGGTCTCTGGGTCATCTTGGAGAGACCATATCATTCCTATCTTAAGACATCTACACCAGCTGCCAGTAAGTTTTCGGACAGAGTACAAGGTTTTGGATATAACCTATAAAGCCCTAAACAGCTTGGGCCCTGGGTATTTAAGAGAACGTCTTCTTTGCTACGAACCACACCGCCCATTGAGATCATCTGGGGAGGTTCATCTGTAGTTGCCACCGGCTCGTCTGGTGGCTACTCGGGGACGGGTATTCTCCATTGCTGCCCCGAGGCTTTGGATCACACTTCCTGCTGAAACAAGAGCCTCCCCATATCTGACAACTTTTAAAAGGGCAGTCAAGACGCATTTGTTCACCCTTTTAATTAGATACTGTTTTAATTGTGTTTTAATAGTTTTAACTTTATAATTTTAATTGTTGAAATGTTCTAATCTTGTATTGGCTGTTTTTATTGTTTTGTAAACCGCCCAGAGAACTTGCATTTTGGGCAGTATAGAAATGTATTACATAAATAAATAAATAAATAAATAAATCATTTCAAAATAGTTATTGAGATATTATCTTCCCATTCCATTATAAATACAGGAGCTGAGGGGTGTAGATGAGAGTTCAAGTGTTGTGAATGTGAGAAATTCTACAGATTCAATGGACGTGGGGAGCAAGTTAGCCTTAATCCTCCCCAAACAAAGCTGTACTTCCAGCAATCAACTGAGTTAACTATAATCATTATGGACTCTGGATAACGTATTTTATCTTCTGCCACACCAATACTCTGCAACACGTGTGATCTGATTATGTACCCAAGAGATCCAATTCATCACTGATGCAAGTTTGATTATTTGCAACATCTGTTAATGCCCCCCCCTTTCTTATTTCTTTAGGGGATTCCCCCACCCCCTGTTTCAACGGGTATCACTAGCCCTGTTAATTTCTACAGTGCTCCTGGCTTCTGTCTGTACTGTTTCATAAAACCTACTGATTGATTTATTTCAAGCACTATCTTGTAATAGGCTTTTGCTAGACAGGTGCATGTTGGGGGTGCAGCCCAAGCGACCGCACAGACTGCTAAAGTGTTCTTTCACAGGGGCCACCTTCCATTCCTAGAATAAGCTACTGGAACCTGGCTCTGTTGATTCGTTTGAAATATTTTCATCCTGCTAAGTCTCCACCGAGTAGATTTGAAGCAGCTTACGAAATAATAAACCACACAATAAAATGCCATAAGAACACAATAAAACAAGAACGATGAAAATATAACAATCGGTTTTAAAAGAGCAGCAACAAATCCAAACTTAAACTAGGGGAAGGCCAATTGAAATAACAGGTTCTTCGGCTTCCATCTAATAATAATAAATAATAACTAGCTGGGCTGGGCACAGAGCATCTGTGCCTCTGGCCGGCCGGCCCACCCACCACCCCTGTTCCCCCCCCAACCGGCACGCCTGGCTTTCTGGCCAACTGGCCGCTCCCCCCACCACGCTTCTCCCCCCCCTTCATGCTTTCTGGTGGGCTGACCTGCTGCCCCACTTCCTCTCCCCCCCACCCCCCGCTTCTCACCCCCACCCCAGTGCTTTCTGGCTGGTGGGCCAGCTGGAAAGCCAGCCTGCCACCTCCTCCTTCCCACTCCTGGTAGTGTCACAACACACAGTTCAGTGGCTCACAAGAGACAGTTCAGAGCTCTACAGCTGAACAGGGAGAAGATGAGCTGGAGATCAAGAGGCAGGGAGTTCCAAAGAGCTGGAGCCATCGCAGAAATGCATCGCAACCAAGAAGGCAGGGAAAGGAGCTCCCAGTCAGTGACTCCATGCACTGCTGACTGGAGAAGAGAATTTCTGCCAGGGCTGATGGGCCCCAATCTCCACACTGGACCCACTGCCTTGTGTGTGATGTCAACTGAAGGGGGTGGGGCCACTGCCCGGGAAAGAGTCCATTCAGATGCTCTCCCATCCCCCCCCCAGTCAGCATTTCATTGAAACACTGGCTGGCTGGGCTCCCCCCCCCCCCAGCACAGCCAGCATTTCAGTGAAACACTGGCTAGGGATGAGAGAGGCGTGCCTTGCACTCCCAGCTGGCAAGCGCTCCGTTCACCAGTTGGGTGCAGGAGGGGGAAAGGGGTACCCTGGCCAAGGGTGAGGGGGTGCCTTGACACCGCCACCCAGACCCTGGCGGCCAGGGTACAATCCCCCCCCCTTGCTCCATAGTCACTATGCCCCTGTCTTCAAGGACAGCCCTATGAAAAGCCCTCCAAAGGCACCTCTTTCATGTACTTTGAAGCTGGTCCATCCAGCCCAGTTCTCTCTGTTCTCCCTGCAGCAGCTCTCAGGGAGGATCTTTCCCAGCCTCATAACCTACGATGCTGGAGATGCTGAGAGCGAACTTGGAACCACCTGCCTGCAATGTATGCGCTTGACTCCTGTGCTCCGGCCCCTCTATCTGGACAAGTCATCCCCCCCCTCTTTCCCCCTAATCTTGATTGACAGAGGACAAGTTGCAGATCCTAAAGAACAAGTGAAGCCGTGGAGTTCACGAGAGCCTTGAGGCGAGATTCATGGGATGGAGGAAGAGAGCTCTTTGACCTTTCTCCACATCTCCCTCCTTCTCCCCACCCTTTGGTTATGAGAGCAATAGACACAGCTTGGAGTGTCACTTTCCCCTCTTCAGTGTCAGGTATCAGCAGGAATACCGACTGGTTTGCAGCCCTCGCAATGGGCCCAAAACCACCTGTAAGTCAAGTGATGGGCTTAGTGTGCAGATGCTGAAAAACTTGGTCCTTAATTTCAGTAGACAGTGTTGCCTTCCTGAGGACGAACGCGGAGCAAGTATATGGTTTGTGCATCACATGTATCCACCGCAGCACATCACACTCGCCATCCAACAGCACGGCGAGATCAGACAAGAGCTTCACTACTGCCGTACATGGCATGCACAATAGCTGCAACTCAGATCACCAAATTTTAGAATTGGAAGGGACCTCGGGGTCTTCTAGCTCAGCAAAAAGATCTGCTACAGCATCCCTGTGAGGTGTCCATCCAGCATCTGCTTGAAAACCTCGAGAGCAGAAGTAGGCAACCGTTTATTGTGGCTGGGGAATGATGGGTGTTGTCGTTCAACAACAGCTGGAGTGCCCAAGGTGGCCTATGCCGGAAGGAGAGTCCACCACTGCATGAGATGGACAGAACCATGGCTAAACAGCTCTTACTGTGAGGCAGTTCTTTCCAATGTCTAGCTGTTATCTGCTTCTTTGTAATTTTAAGCCATTGGTCCTAGTACTGCCATCAGGAGCAAATAACAAGTCCATTCCTTTGTGTATATTTAATTAGTTAATTTAATTAATTTATTTTATTTTTACATTTATATCCTGCTCTTCCTCCAAGGAGCCCAGAGCGGTGTGCATCATTGTGCTTATCCTCACAACAACCCTGAGAGGTAGGTGAGGCTGAAAGAGAAGTGACTGGCCCAGAGTCACCCAGTGCGTTTCATGGCTGAACGGGGATTTGAACTCGGGTATCCCCGGTCCTAGTCCAACACTCTAACTAGGGGTGTACACAAAACAGGATTGCCCGGTTCGGTTTGAGTCCGGACTGGACTCGAACAGGACTGGGCATGTCCGGCATTGCACACACACACACACACACACACCGAACACCCCACTCTAACTAGGGATGTGCACAAAACCGTTTGGTTCGAGTCTGGGCTGGACTCGAACTGGACTGGGCATGACCGGTTTGGCACACACCCCCTGAACACCCTGCAGCTTAGCTTGAGTTTGAGCCAGCTTGGGGGTTCTAAATGTTTTTGTTTTTTAAAAAAAATTAAACTCACCACCAGGTCCGGGTCATCTGATGGCCTCTGGGGAGTTCTGCTGCAGCTATGGGTGGGTTTTAGAAGATTCCCCCTCCCCACATTGGCCTCTCTCTGGTCTTCTTCGGGCCATTAAGGCATGTTTTGAGGCCTTTCCAACCCTCTCCAAGCTCGCGGTGTCCACTTTGAAGGCTGTCATGTGGTAGCAAGCATGACTTGTCCCCATAGCTAAGCAGGGTCTGCCCTGGTTGCATATGAATGGGAGACTTGATGTGTGAGCATTGGGAGATATTCCCCTCAGGAGATGAAGCCACTCTGGGAAGAGCAGAAGGTTTCAAGTTCCCTCCCTGGCTTCTCCAAGATAGGGCTGAGAGAGATTCCTGCCTGCAACCTTGGAGAAACCACTGCCAGTCTGTGAAAACAATACTGAGCTAGATGGACCAATGGTCTGACTCAGTATATGGCAGTTTCCTATGTTCCTATGTTCCTATGCATGTGCATTGGCCATTTGCATGCCTGGGTCAACCCTCCCTGGTACACAATTGGCCAGTGCGCATGTGCAGCAGTCTTCAATATGGCCACTGTGAGCCGGGAGAGGACCAGAGAGCCCCCAAAATGGACCATAATGGCCCAAAAAAGACTGGAGGGAGGCCAGCAGGGGGAGGGGGAACCTTCTAAGACCCCCTTCCCACAGTCACGGCAGCACCCTCCAGAGGCCACCAGATGACTTGGACCAGGCAGTGAGTTTAATTTTATTATTATTATTCACATTTAGAACCTCCGAGCTGGCCCGGAGGGGTTGGCTTGAAGTCGAACCGAAGCAAACTAGGCCCTGTTTGGCTCAAGGGCAAGCCATGAAACTGGCCCGGTTTGATGGTGAACCAGGTCAACCTCCAGCCAGTTCGCACATCCCTAGCTCTAACCACGAGAGTTACAGACGCAAGTTTTGGGTGGAAAAGAATTATTATAAATAAATAAATAAAATCAATAAGCATGACACCATGATGCTCCCTGTCTGTGTGACAGCCCTTCACACCTCTGAAGAGGGCTGTCATAGCTCTCCTGTCTTCTCCAGACTAAGCATACCCAGCTTCCTCAATTATTTCTCAAAGGACTTGGTTCTCAGACCCCCTCACCATCTTTGCTGCCTTCCTCGGAGTCCTGTCCAGCATGTCAGTGTCAGGTTTCCCATCCAGTATGAGAGCATTGTTGTAGCACATCCCAAGCACAGTTGGCAATAAGTTTAAAATAAATAAAATCTAAAGTTTGGTGTTCTACAAAATTACAGGCCCTAAGCACTTTGAAAACTTTTGCTTGCAAATAGGCTAGAAAAGTAAGAAATAAAGGCCAACATTCCAACAGGATGCTTGCACAATGAACAAAGTTGCACTAATGCAAGAAAATCACATCAGTGCACTGAAAATGTTGTTTTGGAATTGCACTCCTACACAAACATTCCCTTTCAGGCATATGGAGTGTGCTGCAGGTTGCACAACAGTTGCACAAGTACACACATGCTTGCGGAAGCTTAGCACTAATCTGGAATGCAAGCAACATCCTTCCACAAGTACAACATAAATCTGGATGTCAGACCCTGAAAGGAGGAAAAGAAATAAGCACACAATTGTTGGAGAAATTGAAAGTAGAAGATTAAAACATTCAGAGCTAAAAGCCTGATGAAATGAAAGCAGTGTCAGAAATAAAAGAGTGAGATATCCAGGAAGGCTTTGGGGGATGCTGTTCCACATTTGTGGGGCCACTGCAGAGAAGCTCCTGCTCTGTTCATGAAGAAAGTTTGTTTCCCATGAGCAGAGCAGAACATCCCTAGAAGATCTTACTTTATAGTTTGAGGTGGCAAGTCATGACTCTTGCCCATTCTGGAGGCCTCTGTGCCATCTGCAGGGTGCATATCAGACCTTCTGCAATGCTCCTGCAACTTTGGGCAATGGCAGAGAGGACCTAATGCAGTCTGCAATGCACAAGAGGCTAGATGCTGCCACCCACTCACATTGCATTCTGCAGCGCTGTGGGAATTGTAGCCCAACAATTCCAAAGAGGCATAGCAGCTCCGAATGAGACACACTTCAGACAGTGACCTGCCGCTTTGACAAATGCGGGTTCAGGGCTCTGCAGAACATGCATTTGGATAAGTCCTCCAAAGTGAGCACAAAAGCTGTCACAAATACACATTTAAAAATATCTCACCCATCCCCACTTCGTGTTCACTTTCAAAACCTGAGTGCTTGAACTTCTGGGTTTTTGTATCTTCACCAGCTTAAGAGGGGCTCGAGCTTGTATTCCTGCAAACTGTTTGCCGCAGGGCTGTAAGCTGCATCATGCTGGAGCGGAGAGATCCTTTTAGATATTATATTAGAAATGTTCAGACACTTAAATGCCTAAAACAAACATTGCCAGCGAACATGGCAGCCCACACACCTGAAGGACACCTACATTACCGGCTTCTAAACATGTCAAAAAGGGTTTAAGGGGGGATCAGATAAATAGGCACAGGTTTGAAGCCTAACATGTTTTCCCCCTTTTCCACTTCTTTGAAAGACAGCTTTAAAAAGAAAGAAAGGAACTGAGAGAAGGTGGGTTTTTGATGGGTGCTCTGTGTGTGTCTGTGTGTGCACACACAAGAAGGCCTGGAGATGTGGTAACGAACAGCAGATCACCCTATTTTCTGCAAATGCATGAGGTTCCTCAATTCTTGCAATAAGAATTGGATATAGACTGAAGGGCCAGACAGACGTGATGTGAAGGCTCTGTGTTTGCAGCTCCCAATAACCATTGCTTTCTAAAACAGCAACTGCTTCGGGGGGAGCGGGGGTGGGTTGGATCAGGGTTGGATCAGGCCATGATGCAGGGTGATGAGAGAAACCCTGCCAGGGTGGAAAGATGTATCCCACTTCCCTACTATGCAGAGAGAGATGGGGAAAATGTCATCTGATCTGGACCCCAATTACTAACTTCTAGCCTTAGCATCTACGGAACAAGAGATGCATATATAAAGAAAGAACAGGGGCAGGGGTGTCGCTATAATTGGGTTGGTCTCTGGGTTGGTCTCTGGGTCATCTCGGAGAGACCACGTTCCTCCTTTACTGATGGAGCTACACTGGCTGCCAATAGGTTACCGGACAAGATACAAAGTGCTAGTTATAACTTATAAAGCACTAAACGGCTTAGGCCCTGGGTATCTATGAGAGCGTCTTCTTCACTATGAGCCCCACCGCCCATTGAGGTCACTCGAGGAGGTCCGTCTCCAGGTACTGCCAACTCGTTTGGTGGCTACACAGAGACGGGCCTTCTCGGTCGCTGCCCCGAGATTGTGGAATGTGCTCCCTGCTGAGATATGATCCTCCCCAGCTCTGGCAATTTTCAAAAAACACTTGAAAACTCATCTTTTCGCCCAAGCTTTCTCAGCTTCCTAATTTTTTTTAGGTTTTAATTTCTGGTTTATGTTTAAATAGTTAAATTGTTTTTAGTTTTTGTATATGTTTGTAACTTGTTTAATGCTATTGTTAACCGCCCAGAGACAAATGTTTGGGGCGGTGTACAAATTTGATAAACAAACAAACAAACAAACAAATAAAATAATTGAGCAGATGGGTTCAAAGAACCTGGAGCCCCCAGGTCCTGAGAGCCCCCCAGCTCCAACCCTCCCTATTTTTTTCATTATTGTCTTCATTATCTTCATTATCTCTGAGGGACCATGGAGGAGAGGGGTGAACACGGGCCCCCACCCTGCTAGGTACATCCCTGTACAGGAGTTCTCAAACCTGGGTCACCAGCTACAGTAACATTGGGCTACAATTCCCATCAGCCTGGCATCACTCCTGGATGCCCTCCCAGCACGTTCCTTTATCATGTGTACAGCAATAAACTATTTGGTATTAGTATCTGGGTTGTGCATAGTACTAGTATATTTGGAGAGCATAAACAATTGTGGTTCAGACAAACCATGCTCCCCATGTGAAAAAGGAACCTGCCAGGAGGACATCAGGATGCCCTGGAAAGACATCAGAATGAGTGCACTCTCTGCGTGTCTCCCTTCTTAATAGTGATGAAGTCACAAATTCAGAAGTGCAAGTGCCCTCCATGATCACACTCACCATGACAGTCATGCCCCATAGCCATGCCAGCCCCAGTGGCTACATCCCCATCAGGTCATATGAACTGATGCAGGGTGGGAGTGGGGAGCATCATCCAAACCAGTGTTCAGATTATTGCAGCCTCTAGCCCAGGATTCAGTCTGATGCAGCTCTCCAAGGTCCAGGCAGAGGTCTTTCCAAGTCGCGCTACCCCAAATCCAGGAGATGCTTCAGAGATTAAAACAAGGAACTTCTGCACACAAAATATACACCTTCCCACTGAGCTATGAACCGTCTGTGTCATTATTGTTTAATGGAGCCCAAAGTGTCCATCTTTAGTCTAATAGCAACATTGGTTTGGTTTGGTTTTTAAGCATTCCCAGGGTATTTGTGGTGATTTTCTTGGAAACGTGTGGAGTTTCTTAAAGCACACCGACATCAATGTCTACAGGTGAGAGAGAAGTCCAGTCCCTTCAGGATTAGCTGTACTGTTTCTCAGAAAACTCTGTAATGACTAGAAATCTGAAGCTCTACTTGAACTTTTCTACTAATTCAGTAATTACTGCTCTGCCTGAAATTGGCCCCTTTCCTACAATTACTCAACAGGCGCTTTCAGTCAAAGAGGTTAGCACCTGAATCTAGATTCTAATTAACACCTCAGGTAGATGGTTTTGTTTAAAGCTTAATAAAATGGAGAATTTTTTCTCGACAGAAGATTTCACCTGTTGCCCTTGGTAAACACCCTATACCATCAGATATCTGAACTTTGTCTTGGAGTGTTGCAAAGATCAGCAGGAAAGTTCTAAAGCAACTCATCCGTTTGATTAACTGCAAACCAGGATACATTTCTTCAGGATGCTTGAGATTTCTGCTGTCCACTGAGGTTCATATTTCCAATTAATTGGGGTTTTTAAAAAATATGAAACACTTTACATCTCTAAATCAGAATGCACAAGAGGACCAGTGCAGGCCCTATTGGTCGATCAATACATAGTCATTTAGAGATGGTAATGAATGTTTGTGTGCAAAAAACAGATATTGACCTACTATCTGGGAGGGCCCCATATAAGCCCTAACATAGCTATTGAAAGCTGGTTCCCACATACCTGCATATCTGCATAATAATGTCCCCATTATTTGATTCTCTAGTTCAGCACTTGATAACTCACAACAAAACATGTGTGAATTAGCTCTACTGAATGGCCCACAATGGCTTGGACTCTGTGTCCTTCTGAGGCATTCTGGGGAAAACATGGCAGCCCCCACTGTCAGCTGCCATTTCCCCCTAGAATGCCCCAGAACAATACAATCTTTGGGGCATGGGGGAAATGGTGGTACCAGGCGGTTGCTACCTGAGGTACTACCTGAGCTCTGTTATTATGCTTAAATGTTAAAATACAGGGTGGATTTGGCTTTGTTTTTATATAAAGTCCACTGCACAGGAAAGCCCACCAGCCCTCATTACTAACATGTAGGTGAAAGACAAAGTTCATTATGAAACACATGATTTCCCCACATGAGTAACAAGAAGAATGTGCGTTTTAATAATGGAAACTAATGGAATAGCAATAGCACACCCCTACTATCATCCGAGATTTGTTTGTTTGTTTGTTTGTTTGTTTGTTTAAAATATTTATACCCCACCCCTCCAGTGCACTACTGCTCAGGGCAGCTTACAACAATAAAATAAATACAAGACTATTTTATTTTAGGATCACATTCCCATAAACCAAAGAAACATATGACAGTCTTGAACTAGATCATGCTGCTTCCTAACTCACAATCTGCCTTATGCTTTGGCAAACCGTCCCATTTCTCTTCTGCCATGCAACATAGTTGCTTTCGTTTGGCCCATTTTTCCTTGGGGAGTTTGGTAATTTCCAAGGTCATCCTTTTTAAACAAGTGCACCTTCTACTTCAATGCTTCAGCTAAGGCAGGGGTTCCCAACAGGGGGTATTGCTACCCCTAGATTGCCAGCTTGAAGCCAACAGATCCTCAGTGATGCATCAGCTGCAGAAGGGGAGAGAGGAGACTGAAGACTCTCCTCCTCTGCCCCTGATTGGCTGGCTATATGCTGAAGTTGAGTGTGCCTCTCCCCTCAGCCTGACTGGCTTCAGAAAATTAGCACTTAGTGCTTCCATTGCAATTAATAGGACAATTAAACTGCTTCCATTTATTTCAGTGGGAGTGACTTAGTATGGATGTAAACCTGTGACTGGAGTAGCCTGTCTCATAACTGTAGGAGAGGTGGACTTGTGGTAGCAAGCATGACTTGTCCCGTTAGCTAAGCAGGGTCCACCCTGGTTGCATATGAATGGGAGACTAGAAGTGTGAGAACTGTGAGATATTCCCCTCAGGGGATGGAGCCACTCTGGGAAGAGCAGAAGGTCCCAAGTTCCCTCCCTGGCTTCTCCAAGATAGGGCTGAGAGAGACTCCTGCCTGCAACCTTGGAGAAGCTGCTGCCAGTCTCTGTAGATAATACTGAGCTAGATAGCCCAATGGTCTGACTCAGTATATGGCAGCTTCCTATGTCCCTATGTAACATTTAAGTGTGTGTGTCTCTATGGGGTACCTGAGCTGAAGGTTTGCAACAGAAGGGGTATACTTGTTTTTTTAAAAAAACACAAGCCAAGTGAATCTGCCCTGGAATCAGGCAAAAAACAACATCAACAAAAACCCAACTAAACCCCCAAACACTACTAATTCCAAGCTGTGACTTCCTTCCTTCCTTCTCCCATGCTCTAGGCCAGTGTTTCTCAACCACCGGTCCGTGGACCGGTGCAGGTCTGTGAGGAGTCGAGTGCTGGTCCGGGCTGGTCCATGAGGAATTAATCCCCCCACCAAACAATTTCGAGCTCGTGGGGGTGAGGGCAAGGGTGGGCAACCCCTTTACTAACTGCTGGTCCTGGAAACTGCGCACAAAGTACGTACCAGTGCATGACTCCAAAAACACTGAGAAACACTGCTCTAAGCCCTCCTGCAAATACTGACTATTTGCCATGGCGGCTGGAGATGATGGGAGTTGTAGCCCCAAATCAGCCAGAGGGCTGAAGCTGTGCAGTCCTGCTCTAAAGTCCATTGGCCAGAGCTTCACAGTTGATTGGCTCCCCTTGATTTGGCCCGGTCCTGCCTTTTCCACTCCTCCTCTCCTTGTGACCGGCTGGCTAGGTGCTCCGGCTCAGCCTACCCCTCCCTCAGCATTAAGGCTCAGCAGCAAGGGAAATCCAGGCTGATGCTCAGGGAGGGAGGGATGCTGCTTAACACTCCTCTCCCTCCCACAGAGAGCTAGTTGTCTCAGCAGGCAGGGTGACCCCTCTGATCTTAAAGCCGATGGTGCTGGGTGCCAATTAATTAGGAGGGCTCCACACACTGCCTACAAGGCTTCAAAGTAACCCCAGGGGTTCACGTACCCCTGGTTGAAAAATCTCCATCCTACATCAAGACTCAAATGCATTGCAATCACCAGTGCAGGTTTCTAACGTCTTAATTGGCTGGTGCTTATCGGTGGTGTTTCTGTGTCGGCCAAAGGCAATATAATCAACTGCCAGCAAAAAGGAAGCTTTATGAAACTGTGCTACTGGACAGGATCATGTCAAGTTGTAAACAGCTTTCCTGAAAGCTTTTCGCCTTGGGTGGCAATCGGATCACTTGAACCCCTTTGGTTTGGCTTGGTTTTAAGTAGGACATTCACACGCAATCTCATATCCATACCGAAAGGGAGAAAGAGAAGGGAGATGCTGCCAAATAGAAAGGAAAAGGACTAATTTTCGGCTCTCTGCTTTACATGCTGCATAAAGGAAGATGGTTTTGAGCTCTGTGTGTGTGTGTTTTTAAGAGATGCAGAAAAATGAAGGCGGAAGAAGGAGGTGGGTAAACCATTCCAGAAAGCTGACACGGTGGCAGCGAAGGATCAAATTTAAACTCACTTAGCACTAATTGTCAGGAAATGGATGAAATCAGTTTATGAACTGCGAGTCAAAAGTTACAAGCCCGAGTTGTTACCACAGAGTAGCTGAAAGGCTTTTCTTTTCAAAAGATTAAAACTTCAAAGAATTGCAGAATAAAATACACAAGAGATGGCATGTGCTTTGGCTTGATACTGTTTGATTTCTTTCTTTAAAAAAAAAAAAAAACTTACATTCCCCACCAACATGCCCACCCCGCTCCCTATTCCAGCCATCTGACTGTAAATTCTTAACACTAAAGTTGCAACTAAGTAGCTGTTGTAGAAGATAAATGGCTTGGAGTATGAAAGACTTTGACTGCACCAATATATATATATATTTAAAGGGGGAAGAAAGGCCAGCACAAAGTGGATTGAAATAAACATGAAGAGCTGAGAGTATTACCCCATGTTGCAGGACCAAGGTTTCTTATTTTTCAGAACACTCAACTAAAGGATGTAAAACGCACTCTGGGTGCACTTTTGCAAGAGCAAGCCCTACAAGGCACTAAATCAATAAATAAACCAGTTTCCTGATTGCGGGAAACGAGTAAGGATGTGATCGAAATGGCATTCGGCATCCGAATCGTGGGCACATCCCTTTAAAAGTGAGGGCTTACACAGCCCCTTTAAAGCGGAAGAGAGCATGTCCCTACCTGCTCTTCCACTCACCGCTCTAATCCCAGCGCTCCCCCCAGCTATGCCCACACGCCAACGGGGCATCTCCCAGCTGCCCCTGCATGACACTGGCACACACGTGGACTCCGTGCTTGCAATATTGTGGTGCCTGAGGCAAAATACCAAATGCTGCCATGCTCCAGGCTGTTGGTGGAGGCCAGCCCCCTTTCAAAACCAACCCTTGAGAGATTTGAAAGTGGTGGGGGGACAGGGAGGAGGGAAGGTTGCCTCCAGCCCCCTCTTCATGCTGCTTGCATGCTTTGCAAAGGATGTGATGAGATGTGCTACTTGGAACACTCCGAAGGGTCAGATTAGTCCCAAAGAGGTGGCCATGGGTGGGGGGGGGTGGACATTTTGCTGTCCAGCTGGTGACACCAATAATTTGCTACCTGAGGTGACTGCTTCAGATCACTTCATGAATGGTGAGTTCCCCCTCCACATATTGGGTTGCATCTATAGAAAGCAGGGGCGTGGCAATCATTGAGCAATAGGGGACCATTGTCTCCAGGCCTCAAGGGCCTTGGGGGCCTCCAAAGCACCCCCTCAGTCAGGGCGCCCCCTTGCCCCCTCCCACACCCAGCCAGCAAGAAAAGCTCTCGCTGGCTGGGAGCACGAGGTACACTCCTCTCCTCTCCTCTCCTCTCCTCTCCATCCAGCATTTCATGTTGGCTGAGGAAGGATGGACTCTCCTCTCCCCTCGGGCGTTGGCCCCTCCCCTGCATCTGACATCAGACTCAAGTGGGGCAGGGCCAGTGCAGGGAATGGGGCTGTCACAGCCCTGGCATAGTTTCTTTTCCTCACCTCCCTTGTCTGTGGTTGGTGGGATTTCTGAAAGGGAACTCCTTTCCAGAGAAAGAAGCTCCCTTTCAGTGATTCCACCAACCACTGGCAGGGGAAATGAACTCTACTGGGGCTGTGGCAACGCTATTTTCTGATTACAAGGGACCTGTTGAATTTCTGCCTGGACATTTACTATATTAGGTGACACTGCATCTTAATACAGGTGCAGTGTTACCTAATATGTAACACTGCATCTGGCGTCAAGATACATCAGGCAGAATGTATCTGCATCTCTATTGATTCATAAGGTGAACCTTTAGCAAGGGATTGGGGAAGCTGCACCTGCTGAATTTCTACCTGGATACATCTCTCCCCAGTCTTGTTTTGAACTGAGAGACAAAGGCAAAATGTAAGTTCATGGAGCATAATTTATAAAGTAAATTTGTAAATAATATCTAAGGCTGTGCAAAGTCTTATTGCTTACATGGAGCAGAAGTTAAAACAACTGCCTTAACTTGCAATTTCCATGTTTTTTTAAGAGCGTGATTGAAAATTGTAAGCACCTTAACTCTCCTCTTTCACCCCAGGTTGTTTTTTTAATATAAATAGTTTAATAGACCTCATCCAGAGTTCGGATTAACTCCAATATCTATTTATGAAATATGATTATTTCTGGAGTGGATGGGGAGGGGTAGAGAGGTCATCTGTCCTGCCCTAATGACTATAGCAGAATACACGTGGGGAAATGTTATGTCGAAAGACAAATTCCACATAGATTTTTCAAGAGAAAATCTGTGAAATCCACTTGGCTGTTTGCATACTGAAGGTAGGACAAAGTTTCAGCAAAATCGGCCCATACAGGCCCATCTTATATCTCAAGCGAAGATGGAAAAAACCACCTTATGAATGGAGAAAATTGGTTTTTAAGCAATGGAAGAAAAAATTACACAGTCATTAAGCTGTGATCGGGTCCTATTAGTCATAAGGAAGCTGAGGAACATCCAGGCTTTGAAAGGAGCTTACTCATTCAGGTTTTCATCTCCTACAGCACGCTATTTCTCATCTCGTGTTCTACATCCCAAATCCAAAGGAAATTAGGATGAGTTTGTTTCAGATCCACATATCAAATGTGAATATTCATGTGCCTGCAAGAAATGCACCAATACCAATGTGCTTCATTTAAGAGAAAATGATCCTGAATTCAAGAAGAATCCACAGACATTCACCTGAACTAATTCTATATGGCACAGGATTTTTATTTAACCCACCTATGCCTTGGGGGTCATAATAATTGACTCAAGACGTAGATATGCTCCATGTAATCTCCTGCAAAAAAAGGATGAATTGCTCTGTAGTATGCTGTCCACGTTCCACTCTACCTGTCAATCATCTGATCACCATTCTTTCTCCCCATTGCTTTGCTGAAGCCCCCAAATGATGGGAGGAGTAAAGGATGCCAGGGGACTCCTGTTTGGAGCCACTGCTGGCTTGCAAATGCCAAAGCTGGCCATGCCGCCATTGTCATGGCAATTAAGCCATGTCCAATTTCCCCATGAGATTTATTAATTTTTTAAATTTAACTTGACATTTATATTCTGCTCTTCCTACAAGGAGCCCAGAGCAGTGTTTATTCTCACAACAATCCTGTGAGGTAGGTTAGATTGAGAAAGAAGTAGCTGGCCCAGAGTCACCCAGTGAGTTGCATGGCTAAATGAGGATTTGAACTCGGGGATCTCAGGCTCAAACTATCATACTTTGGACACATTATGCAAAAACCCAGGTCCCTCGAGAAGTTCATAATGCTAGGGAAAGTTGAAGGAAAGAGAAGAAGAAGATGACCAGCAGCAAGGTGAATGGATTCGATTACGCCAGCCATGAATGCACCACTGAGAGACCTTAAAGGCCAAGTTGAAGACAGATCATCTTGGAGAGAATCTATCTATGTGGTCGCTAAGAGTTGACACCTACTTGACAACACTTAATCAATCAATCAATCTCGGGCTCTAAGTCCAGCATTCAAACCATGACACCACGCTAGCTTTAATTGGTATAGTTACTGAATACAAGTGCAGCTTGCTACCTCAGCTTCATGAGTTAAGGAAGTCATCAGTAAGAAAGCTGCTTCTTTCTTCTGCTCTGAGTCAGAGAATCAGGAAAGAGTGAGGAATCCTTTCCCTCTATATCTGAGGCCATAGTTACTGGGGAAATACTTTTTAAAATATTATCGTAATAACTTATATCCTGGTTTTCTTTGTCCATGGGAAATGTAAAGCAACGTACCATTTTAAGCAACAAAATCATTAGTAAGAACAGCCAAACATCATATAAAACACAAAATACAAACTCTACTGCACACAACAGCATAAAAATTACAAATCCCACCTCAGCAGATAGTAGGGACAAAGAAGAAAAAAGACAAAATCAGTGGCAGAACCAAACTAGCCAATGGCTGTTTGAAAGAGATAGATTTTCATCCAACACCTAAAAGAAAACTGTGGCCGGGTTCAGACTTAACAGGAAACCAGAGGTCCCTTCATCTTCGGTTTCACTAGCCAAACGTCTGAATGGGGCGAACTGCAGTTAAGGAAAATAATGGACCCACGGTTTCCCTCCCCAAACTCCATCTGTCACCTTCGGTTATCTCTAGGTTCCCTCATCCCAACCTCCAGTTTGGCATTGCCATCATTACATCCAGACACTGGCACGGCTGTTAGCCTTCTCCGCATCCAGAGTTGAGGAAGGAAGCTCCTCCCTTGCTCCGGCTACTATTGGCTGTGCGAGCTGTCCTTTAGGAAAGAAGGAAGCCTGCACAGACAACACCCCTGACTGTGTCTAGTCTAGTCACAGACAAGTCTCTCTGACTGCAGAGAGGCCCCTTTCTCCAACATCCAAAAGCAGATGGGAGTGGGGTGTGTCCGGAACCACAGCTCCATTGGACCTGCAGTTCCATGTTAAGTCTGAATGCAGCCAGTGTCAAAGTTTGGCTTACCCCTCTGGAGAGTGCATTGCACAACACTGGAGCCCTCACCAAGAAGGCCTTGCTTTCGATAGCTGCCTGCTGAGTCTCTTTCAACAATGACATTTGAAGCAATGCTCAGCCGTTGAATGGAGCATATGCAGGAGCAGATACAGAAGGAGGAGACACTCTGGCCTCAAGTCCTGAAATCCAAGTTCTAAAACAGACCCTCTGGCTGCCTGGTGGGCTCTCAGCTGCCCTCTTCCATCAAGCATCATGCACCCCTCTCTCACACTGAAAAGAAACGCTGCGCATCCACAGCACTAGGGAAAGCATAAATGACCTGAATGTTAACGCTCATGTTTCACAGTACAATTGCTACTTTATATTGATTCAGAAATTAAGATAAGGAAATGGTAACAGCTTGGTATTTTTTCCTTTACATTCATGCTTCCGGGAGGTTTTGAGTTGAAAGGGAAAGTGCAGGAGCCCGAGGTCTATGAGACCCTGTTGGGATTATTGGGAGGGATCATGATCAGACTGCATACACTGTCCCTCTTCATTTGTATCCTTGTACTACAACGCGTGAACCATCATCCTTGATACAATTCTGCATATTTATGCATTGAATTGGAGTGATGATCAAATACATTTCACTTAAAAACAAACAAACCACCAGCTAAAGTGGGTGTCTCTTTGACCCCATTGTCTAATCAGTAAAATGCTTTTTGCCAGTGCAGGAGAGTACATTCAAGTGAATTGGCGACGGAGGTGTGCATTTGCTGGTGAAGTTGTTTTCATTGAACTTTCTTAAACACACACACATATACACATCAAGAATAGCACTTAGATCAGGGGGTTTAGCTATAATTGAGCAGATGGATCCAAAGAATCCGGGCACAACAGCTCCACTCCTCCAGATTTTCTTCATTATCTCCCTCACTCCGAGGGGCCGCTGGGGAGAGAGGTGAACATGCGCCCCCTCTCCCCTAGCTAAGCCCCTGACTTAGATGGTGGTGGGTGGGGCTGCAAAGAATGCTTCGGAAGCTGCCTACAGCAGATGCCACATACAAGCCACCACGTGGAGTGCAGACTATCACCCGACCACGGTGCCTGCTCCATCAAAGTCTCAATAAATCATCCTGGTATTGGAGCCTGCCCAACATTGGGGAAAGGAACCACTCGGGGGGTTACTAATACATGACAGGTGACAATACATGGCTGACAGCGGGGCCAGGCCTAGATGGAACAGTGCCCCAGGTGAGGAGAGTGTTAGGAGTCCTCTCCATTTGATATGGAGTTTTCTAAAAAGAAAAAAAACTTGGCTAACTAAGCAAAGAGGCACTGTTTAAGGTGGTGGCTCATATTTAGCAGGCGGGGAGCAACTGTACCTCTCCAGCCCCAGGACAGCATCTTTCCCATTTGTGTTTCTTTTTAGACTGTGAGTCCTTTGGGGACAGGAATGCATCTTATTTCTTTTTCTATGTAAAATGCTTTCTGAACTTATTTTGTTGAAAAGTGATGTATATTTTGTAATAAAATAAAACAACAACAACAACAACAAGTCAAAATAACCAACATAGCAATACCAGGGGATAGCAGAATAGAAGAAAAAGAAATCGAAAAAATCACAAAATACAAAGATCTACAAATTGAAATTGAAAGGCTGTAGCAGAAAAAGACCAAAGTAATCCCAGTAGTAATTGGCGCCCTGGGTGCAGTTCCAAAATACCCTGAAGAGCACCTCAACACCATAGGGGCCACAGAAATCACCATCAGCCAATTACAAAAAGCAACTTTACTGCGAACAGCCTATATTCTGCGACGATATCTATAATAATAACAACAATATTGATAATAAAATCCAGCCATCCCAGGTGCTTAGGAACGACTCGATGTCTGGATAGAACAAACCAGTCAATAACACCTGCCTGACTGTGTAAACAAGAAATAATAATAATAAACCAATAATAATAATGTGTTTAAAGCCCCTTTCATGACTTAGATGCACAATTTATTCGTATTATACAAGATGATAATGATGCACACATGGTAGTCTGCATGTATTCATATCCCATATAAGAACTGTAGAATCATATAGTTGGAGGGAGACTTGAAGGCCATCTAGTCCACACACACATACTGAGGCAGGCAATCCAGAGCTAGGCTGAGCACCCGCAACAGATGGCTGTCCATATGCTGACCTCCAGCAAGAGACAGCATGCCCTCTCCCATCCCCAGGTAATTCATGCCATTGTTGAACTGCTGGACTGCTCTAATGTTCAATCAAAACCCACCCTCCTGTAACCCATTAGATCAAATCCTGCCCTCCAGGGAGGCACAGAACAAGTCTTTACCTTCTTCTATGCGACAACTCTTCAAGTTATCTAATACACTAAACTTACAGAAGGTTTTAAATGTTAAGAATAACTGAAATGACGAGCGCCCTCCAAGTTCCATGTCTCAAGTGGTTCATCATTGTCCCTTATTAATGGGCTGCATTTAGTTTGTACCAGGCACGGCTCGTGAACTCTCCTCTGGAAGGGCGGCGGGCAGCTTCTTTAAGGTAAATGGAGCTGGTGCTCCATGCCGCCCAGCAGCCCCCGCAGCGGAGAATCACCTCCACCACTCACCTGGCCGCTGGCGGGGGCTCACCTCTGTGGGAGCCAGGTAAGTGGCGGAGGTGATTCCCCGCCATGAAGGCTGGTGGGTGGCATGGAGCACCGGCTCTCTTTATCTTAAAGAAGCCGCCCGCTCCCCCCCCCCGGAGGTGCGTTCACGAGCCGCGCCTGCCTTGTGCTAAACAAGTTGTGCAGCACTGGCCTACAGGAACTTTTCTGAAGGATGCAGCTCACACACACACTGAGCTGCGTTCACAGAGGGCTATGAAAAGCCTTTTTCATTTTCAATAGAAATACTGGCTGTCATCCAGACAAAATTACTCCTGGGTAGTCTTATTGAAATTGAGTAGTCCTTCCTTAGGGTAACTCCTGAGAAGTAGTACTGAGTAACTGTGTCACCCATATTCAAAAAAGAAAGAAAGGATGAGCCCGCCAACTATCACTTGCTCAACACCATCAGCAAGCTCTATACTAGACATTTGCATAGGAACTTAAGGACTGGCTAGACCAAGAAAATCTGCTTGCAGAGGAGCAAGCCGGCTTTAGGGTAGATCCACAACTGATCAATGCTTGGTGCTTCAGCACCTCACTGAGAACTATTCTTCCAGCAACTCAGCCTCCCTTTATGCAGCCTTCATTGATCTTAAGGCCGCTTTTGATTCCATCTCCTGAATCAAGCTATGGGAGAAGTTGGAAGCCTCCTCAATCAACCGGCACCTGCTCTACCTGGCCCTGCTCCTTTTCAAATTTTACATCAATGACATGGTGAGACACCTTAGTAGCCCATACCATCACCCTCCCAAGCCGGCAGATAGAAGCATTTCCTCCCTGCTCTATGCCGATAATGGTGCAGTCCTCTCTAGGACCCCTACAGGTCTCAGAAGATCAACTAGAAATCAACTACCAATGTTACAGCTCTCGCCAGAAGACCCAAGACCTGTCCCTGGAGTATAAACAGCCACAAGGTCAAACAGGTCGCTTGTTTCAAATATCTGGGAGTGGCCCTACATGCCTCTGGCTCAAGAAAGCCCCAGTGTGACCATGTCGCCTTCACTGCTCAGAGGAGCTCCCAGAGGCGTAACTATAGGGGGGGCAGGGGGGGCACGTGCCCCGGGCGCCATCTTTTCTGGTCACGTGGGGGGGCGCCGCCATGACAATTTTTTTAAAAATTTTCTTTAATTTTTTTGTTAACACAAATGTTTCCTGCTCAGTGCCCTCCCCCATGAGTGGTCCCTTCCGCGTCGCCCGCACCCCCCCACATTGTTTTGCTGGCACCTGGCGGCCAGTCAGTGGCACCTGGCGGCCAGTCAGTGGCTTGGCTTGGCGGCGGGTGCTTGTGAGGAAAATCCTAAGTATAATGTAGTATGTTGCGGGGCGCGGGGGGCGCCATTTCAGTGCTTGCCCCGGGCGCCGTTTTCCCTAGTTACGCCTCTGGGAGCTCCACTGCAATTCTAAAATTCCTACAGACTAAAGGGGGCCAATACATACCGGCAGCGCTCAAATTATTTGAGGCCAAGTCATTGGCATACCTCTTCTATGGTGCCCAATCGGGGCCGCCTCCAATCTTGCCTCCTTGGCAGTGCAGCTGGAACCGATCTCCCTTCCAAATGGGGCTACACGGCCCCCTTTGGGAGGGAGACCACACCCCCACATCTGACATCAGAAGTGAGGGTGTGGCTAGCCAGCCCCCTGCATCTGACATCAGACAGAGGGGGGTGGGGCCACACCAGCCTCGCTCCGCACCTGCTCATGGGCTCCCCTCCCCCTCCTACTTGCCATGGACCATGACCCGGTGAAAACTGTCATCAAACAGAGGTTAATGGACACTGAGCAACAGGCTGACCTAGGCAGGGTTCCATCCCTCTTATCCGATACTCTGCCTCCCCCACTGCATACCTGTCACAGGTAGAAATTCCAAGCCACAGAAGGGCTTTTACCCTCGCCCATTGTCATGCCCTTCCCTCCACTGTATTGGAAGGCAAATACAGAAAGATCCCCATTGCAGAGAGACTTTGTCCCTGTGACACTGGGGAGGTAGAAACCACATAACATGTACTCCTCTTTTGCCCTTTTACAGAGAAATTTGGGCCAAGCTTACACTTCCGCTACTTCGCAAATACCCTGGCCACCCAACCATGTCTATACCCGGTTGCTGCTTTCTGATGAAGACCTGGCCTTCGCGTGTAACACTGCCGAGCTCTGCGTGGCAGTGTGTAGGATCCGCTGAGTCGTAATTACCAGGCCATTCCCTTGCGTCAGCTCTGCATAGTTTTAAACTGCTGACTATTTTATCTTTTTTGGTGTTCCGGTTTAGCTGCCTTATTTTATATACCCCATCTTAACCACTGCTTTTCGCATTTTATATATTTCACATTTTATATGCTCATAATTTTTTAATACAGCTGTTTAATAATCTCATAGCTACTCTCTTTTCTAAGGGTAGCAGCTTTATAATATTGCTTTATACTATTAGAGTAGTGATTTTAAAGTAATATAGTTTTATGGTTCCATAATTTGTTTTGAATCACACTCTAGTGTTCTTTCTTATGCTGGTCTTTGGCCTTAATAAAGATGATTGATTGATTGATTGATTGAGTAACTGAGTCTGGATGTCAACCATTGGCCACATTCACACATAACACCCCTGCCCTGGCACAGGGCAGGGGGACTGACTGCATGGGTGTTTTATAGCTGCTTCCCTCATAAATACAAAGTAATTTTATGCTTGTTTAACTAAGACTTTATTCCAGGAACAACTCTACTTACTCCTTCTCCTTTCTCTCCCCTTTCTTTTTGACTCACTCCTCCACCACCACCACTCTCTACAGGATCCCTACTGGGACAAAGTTCTAATCAACAAAACATAAAGGACTACTAGATAGAATAAAACAGTGGGATTCCTTCTGGGATGAAGGACAACCCCGGCAGCCAATCACAGCTGGAGCAAGGGAAACGCTTCCTCCCTCAACTCCAGTTACTGCTCAGTGAACTGTTCGGACATAACACTGGCAGCTTACAACCTCAGGTAGGAGTGGTGAAACCCACTACAAACAGAAGGTTCAAATTGAGTTTTGGGAGAGAAACCTTGGGTCCTTTTGGGGTCCGAACCTCAGCTGCACGTGTTCAAACGTACTAAAATTTTAACTGTAGGCCCCTTCAGCTCTGGTTTCCAGTTACATACCAATGGGGTGATTGTATTTGCACTGTGTGGCATTATTCGCTGCAATGAGTCTCTGAGAGAGGAACAGGATTCAGCTGTTCCTCCTCAGTGCTAGATGGGAGTGGGATGAAGTAAGGAAGGGCAATGTTGTTATTGGACAGAACCACAGTGTATGCTTCTCCCCTATGCCCAGGGCTTGCCACATTACTCAGCTGGTACAAGGGGGAGCCACCATACCACATGCAAGGTGCCTACATGCAGCAATCAATATTTGACAGCACCTGACAGCTGTCATGTAATAGCATTTAGTGAACAGTGTACTAACACCATTCTTTCTTTTAACTATACAGAAAACATTCCCTTGAATAGATGAAAAACCCGAACATTTGCATTTCAAAGGTTGATGGCAAATATCAGTTCCTACATTCAGTTTTAAAGTCAAAATCTTCATTGCAAAATTTAAAGTGTCTTCAAGTTCTAATTTTATTTTTATTTTTCTGGTCATTTCAATTCTTATTGGAAGCCACATCCTTCCAGGCTGATCTACCTATTCAGAGAACCATGTGTTGTAGCCTTCCTAGCAACTGCATAGTATATCCAGAGTACTCTGCACTTAGAAAGTTAACAGATCAGGAAGAACATTAAGAACACTTTCCCCCTGACTTGCACATTGTTTATATGTAGAGAGTTTTTGCCATGAGGGAGCATTCGGCCGTGCAGCTCCTGCACTGACTCTGAAGTGGGGTTGTCCCAGGACCTCTTAACCACTTGACATTTCTGAATGCATACCTCTACTCTTCGGAACAAATTAAAAGGCATGCACCTTGTATGGTGCATGCAAACATGCAGGACCTTTTTAAGGCAGAAGCTCCAATCCAACGTACACTTACTTAGGAGTAATCCAGTGGGATAGTTTTCTGGATAGACATGGACGGAAATATACTGTGACAGATCAGGGGACTGAATGTCCATTTGAGACCCCCCCCCCTTGTTTTGCGAGTGTAGCGCTTGCCAATGCTGATGTAGCCCCCCTCTATGTGGGAGACTCAGTGCAATTGCTCTCCCCTGCAAGAAAGGGGGCCTGCACAAATGCAAATGTGTGTGTGTGCATGCGCACGCACACACGCACACACCAAGAACAACAAGAGGGAGTTCAAAGAAGTCCCCTCTACTCCCACCTCTGTCTTTTTTAACTGCAACAGCTTTCTCGAAACATGTAGGATGCATTGAGAGTGAATGGAATTTAGCAATTTAAGTCCACTGCTTACAGGTGAAACTCAGAAAATTAGAATATCGTGCAAAAGTCCATTAATTTCAGTAATGCAAATTAAAAGGTGAAACTGATATATGAGACAGATGCATTACATGCAAAGCGAGATAAGTCAAGCCTTAATTTGTTATAATTGTGATGATCATGGCGTACAGCTCATGAAAACCCCAAATCCACAATCTCAGAAAATTAGAATATTACATGGAACCAAGAAGACAAAGATTGAAGAATAGAACAATATCGGACCTCTAAAAAGTATACAGTGTACTGTGCTTGATTGACCAGCAAACTCGCCTGACCTGACCCCATAGAGAATCTATGGGGCATTGCCAAGAGAAGGATGAGAGACATGAGACCAAACAATGCAGAAGAGCTGAAGGCCGCTAATGAAGCATCCTGGTCTTCCATAACACCTCATCAGTGCCACAGGCTGATAGCATCCATGCCACGCCACACTGAGGCAGTAATTGCTGCAAAAGGGGCCCAAACCAAGTACTGAATACATATGCATGCTTATACTTTCAGAGGTCCGATATTGTTCTATTCTTCAATCCTTGTCTTCTTGGTTCCATGTAATATTCTAATTTTCTGGGATTGTGGATTTGGGGTTTTCATGAGCTGTACGCCATGATCATCACAATTATAACAAATTAAGGCTTGACTTATCTTGCTTTGCATGTAATGCGTCTGTCTCATATATCAGTTTCACCTTTTAATTTGCATTACTGAAATTAATGGACTTTTGCACGATATTCTAATTTTCCGATTTTCACCTGTACATTACTCAAGTTGGAGCATCAGATCTGAAGCCTTTGTGGGCTGCACCTCCCCATTGAAGACTCGGGTGGCCTTGGTGGCCATGTTGAGATCTCTGTGGGTTGCTCTGCACCACCTCTCCTTCTTCTTCTTCCTCCTCCTCCTCCTCCTCTCCATTTTGGTGCAAAGTGGCTTCTGAATACACTTTTAATTCCCATCAGTTAATTTCTACGGTTAACTTTGCTGGTGGTTCTTGCCAAACACAGCTCAAGTTCATGCTTGTTTGAGTACTAAGCACCCCATCCAGGTGTGGCCCTGGCAAAGCTGATAATCATTGTACACTTTCCCTGACCTTTCCCCCCAACCCCTTCCTGTAAACATGTAGGATGCTCTTTCTGTCCCACCCCCTGCCACCACCCCCAATAAGAAAAGGAATTGTAACATTATACTGATCCAAACCTTGGACAGGTTGTTATGCTGGTCCCTCATGTCCTTAGGAATGCTGTTAGGAAGCACTAGATGCCTTGCTGTGGTATCTAATAAAAGGGTAGAACTGTAAGTGATTAAGAAGCAAGACTCAGAACTGCTACTTTTTCCTATGATGCGAAGCACAACACAGTCACACAACTGCCTATTTCTGCACTGATTCATCACAGGGCTCTTGCCAGGAAGTTTGCAGTCAGGGAGGAGAGCTGCTCTTGTGAGAGCAAGCATGAATTGTCCCCTTTGCTAAGCAGGGTCTGCCCTGGTTTGCACTTGAATGGGAGACTACATGTATGAACACTCTAAGATACTCCCCTTAGGGTTCTGGAAAGAGCATCTGCATGCTTGCAAGCAGAAGGTTTCAAGTTCCCTTCCTGGTGGCATCTCCTAGATAAGACTGAGAGAGACTCCTGCCTGCAACCTTGGAGAAGCTGCTGCCAGTCTGTGTAGACAATACTGAGCTAGATGGATCAATGATCTGATTCGGCATAAGGCAGCTTCCTACAGTACACCCCTATATTCCTATGGATATACTACTGTTACTAGTACTACTATAATACACCCAGGTGGGAGGTGAGAGAATCAATGTGGGATTGCCAGAACCAAAATACAGGTAGGCTGGCTTCACATGCCACAACAGCAAGCAAACTTCGACCAACCGGCAGTTCTCGACAAGCATATTCTTTCAGTGTAAGCCACAAGTTCTGCTCTTGGCATGTCATCTAAATCCACCAACGTTAGGTTGCCCAACTCCACTTCCCTCTGGAAAACCAACTTCTGTAACCAACTTGAATACAATTGGGGTTGGGATGATTTGGCATTCTCTCTTCTCTTTCTTCTCAATAATACAAATCCGTTCTGATAAGGGGACATTTCATCCAACAAGGATGAAATCCAAAGTTGGGTTTGCCGAAATGACTCTGTCCTTGAGGAAGAGGGTGGGAGAAGACTCAGTCCCCTGCCCATACCTCAGGGGTTCATGTTGAGGCTACAGTCCAGACCACCGGAGGCTCCCCTCTTATCGGCCCTGCTGAGTGTTGCAAGGAATGCCAAAGGAAAAACTCCATTGTATGAAAGTAATAGGGCAAAGCCCGAGCTTGCCAAGGAAATAAGCAAATCAAAAGCAGGCCACTGCAGTAGGCCAGCCTCTGATGTGTTCGTTTTCCCCCTGCAGATTCATGTGGTAAAGCTGACAGGCTGAATCACTCGCTTCATTGATGCCTAACGGCATGAAGCGAAGGTGAATCATGTTTCAGAACATCTAGGTCTAAGGAAGCATCTGCCCTGAATGAAATAACCGAGGAAAACATTTTATTTCGTGTCATCTCTTTTATTTTTCGTCTCAGTTACATTTAAGTCACCATGGAGCTGGAGGGAAGGAGGCAAAGTGCCACACGAATAGCAGTGAAAAGAGAAGGCCTCCAAGGAGAGGCAGGGCTGTGTGTGTGTTGTGATTCCGCAGGAGCAGAGCAGGTAATATTGGATACAGAATTCCATTTGCAGACCATCTGAGAGGGACTTCACCTTGCTTTCACCACACCATATGGCATCCTCCCCATAGCGAATTGTCCCACCACCCTCAGGCAAATTGTAATGCTGAATCGGAGGAAGGGTGAAAGCTAAATGGTGGGACACATGCTTTGCACACAGACGGTCCCAGATTCTTTGGTCTTTGAAAACTGGAGATGGGGCCAGAACTCAGTGGTAGAACATCTGTTTTGCATGCAGATTCAATCGCTGGCATCTGCAGGTGGATCTGGGAAAGGCTCCAGCCTGAAGCCCTGAAGAGCTGCTACCCACTCAGTGTAGACAATGCTGAGCTAGATGGACCAATGGTCTGACTCAGAATAAGTCAGCTACCTACATAAACCTGCTGTCTCAGAAAAAGTCAGCTACCTACATAAACCTGCTTGAGTCCTTGGAGAGCTGCTTCTAGTCAGTGCAGGTGCTACAGTGCAGGTGGTAGACCAATAGAAGGGCTCACTATAATGGTAGACCAATTATAATGGTCCAATGGACCAATGGAAGACTCATTATAATGGTAGACCAATGGTAGGGCTCATTATAATACAGCTGCCTATAGCTCTCTGTGTGTGGAACAGGGCCACCACTCCATGTCAATGATGGATGTTGGGGATGTGCACGAAGTCTTTCAGCACCGCTTTTTAAAGGAACTGAAATGCTTCAAGCTTTTCCCACCAAATTGTTTTGGGATAGCATCAGCATGGAAATGGCATCTGAGCATGTGGATGCCACCTTGAGCAGTCAGCATGGTGTTGCTGATCACTCAAGACGGCATCCACGCATGCTCAGATGCCATTTCCATGCCAATTTTGGCCCACATGCTGCTGAGAGCAGCCCTGCAGCCAAGAGACAGAGGCGTTTAATCCCAACAGCGCCACACTGGGGTGGTGGAGGGCCATGGAGGAGCAGGAAAGACCTGCTTTCCCCCTCTTAAAGTGCTTGCTCTCTGCCCCTCAGCACATGCATGCAACACGTTGTGCACATGCCTAACGGATGTCAACAGGGACAAAGAGCCCAGAGATGTGAGTTTTGGGTGGTATTTAAATTTGTAAAATAAATAAATTTAATTAGTATGATGACTCTAAGTATATTCTGTGGGTCAGAACCTCAGCCCTGGAGTGCCAAATGGAAAATGTAGACCAAGTCACATGGTTTGTTACAGGGGAAATTTGTTAATGAGGCGAGGTGAGACAAAGGCCTCAAGTGGTACCCCCACGATGGAGTGTGGGCATCCTATCCTGCCTTCCACCACCTGGGCATTTTGGCTGGCTGCCACATTGCCCTCCCCCATTGTTTCAGGGATGGGTTTTAAACTGCAAGTCTGGCACCAAGGAAAGCCGGAAAGGAGCTCCTTTCTCCCTCACTGCCAAACCTGAAGTTTAAAACCCATTCCTGTGATGATGGAGAAGGATGGAGGGGGGGTGCATGAAGGAACCAATACTGGTGTGTTTTGTTTTCGAGTCCCTTTGCCTACAAAGATGTACTTGAAAGTGTATCTGACATGTTTTCTTATATCTTACATGTCAAAGGAATGGCTGATGAAGATTTCCTACCTCTCGGATAGATTCCAGATGGTGTCATAAGAACATAAGAACAGCCCTGCTGGATCAGGCCCAAGGCCCATCTAGTCCAGCATCCTGTTTCGCACAGTGGCCCACCAGATGCTGCTGGAAGCCACAGACAGGAGTTGAGGGTGTGCCCTCTCTCCTGCCATTACTCCCCTGCAACTGGTACTCAGAGGCACCCTGCCCTTGATGCTGGAGGTGGCCCACAGCCCTCCGACTTGTAGCCACTGATAGACCTCTCCTCCATGAAGTCATCCAAACCCCTCTTAAAGCCATCCAGGTTGTCGGCTGTCACCACGTCCTGTGTCGACTGGAGACTGTTGCTCTTCAAAATCTGAGCTTAAGTATGGTGTCCCTCAAGGCTCCGTACTTTCTCCAATGCTTTTTAACATCTACATGAAACAGCTGGGAGAGATCATCAGGGGATTTGGAGCTGGGTGTTACCAGTATGCTGATGACACCCAGATCTACTTTTCCATGTCAACTTCTTCAGGAGATGGCATAACTTCGCTAAATGCCTGCCTGGAAGCAGTAATGGGCTGGATGAGGGAGAATAAACTGAAGCTGAATCCAGATAAGATGGAGGTACTTATTGTGTGGGGTCAGAACTCTAAAGAAGATTTTGATCTACCTGTTCTAGATGGGGTCACACTTCCCCAAAAGGAACAGGTTCGCAGTCTGGGAGTACTTCTGGATTCACACCTCTCCCTAGTTTCTCAGGTTGAGGCAGTGGCCAGGGGTGCTTTTTATCAGCTCTGGCTGATACGCCAGCTGCGCCCATTTCTCGAGATCAATGATCTCAAAACAGTGGTACATCTGTTGGTGACCTCCAGACTCGACTTCTGTAATGCGCTCTACGTGGGGCTGCCTTTGTACGAAGTCTGGAAACTTCAGTTGGTTCAGAATGCGGCAGCCAGGTTGGTCTCTGGGTCATCTCGGAGAGACCATGTTACTCCTTTACTGATGGAGCTACACTGGCTGCCAATAGGTTTCCGGACAAAATACAAAGTGCTAGTTATACAGGTGAAACTCGGAAAATTAGAATATCGTGCAAAAGTCCATTAATTTCAGTAATGCAAATTAAAAGGTGAAACTGATATATGAGACAGACGCATTACATGCAAAGCGAGATAAGTCAAGCCTTAATTTGTTATAATTGTGATGATCATGGCGTACAGCTCATGAAAACCCCAAATCCACAATCCCAGAAAATTAGAATATTACATGGAACCAAGAAGACAAGGATTGTAGAATAGAACAATATCGGACCTCTGAAAAGTATACAGTGTACTGTGCTTGATTAGCCAGCAAACTCGCCTGACCTGACCCCATAGAGAATCTATGGGGCATTGCGAAAAGAAGGATGAGAGACATGAGACCAAACAATGCAGAAGAGCTGAAGGCCGCTAATGAAGCATCCTGGTCTTCCATAACACCTCATCAGTGCCACAGGCTGATAGCATCCATGCCACACCGCATTGAGGCAGTAATTGCTGCAAAAGGGGCCCAAACCAAGTACTGAATACATATGCATGCTTATACTTTTCAGAGGTCCGATATTGTTCTATTCTACAATCCTTGTCTTCTTGGTTCCATGTAATATTCTAATTTTCTGGGATTGTGGATTTGGGGTTTTCATGAGCTGTACGCCATGATCATCACAATTATAACAAATTAAGGCTTGACTTATCTCGCTTTGCATGTAATGCGTCTGTCTCATATATCAGTTTCACCTTTTAATTTGCATTACTGAAATTAATGGACTTTTGCACAATATTCTAATTTTCCGAGTTTCATCTGTAACTTATAAAGCCCTAAACAGCTTAGGCCCTGGGTATCTAGGAGAGCATCTTCTTCACTACAAGCCCCACCGCGCATTGAGGTCATCTCTGAAGGTCCGTCTCCAGTTACCGCCAACTCGTTTGGTAGCTACACAGAGACGGGCCTTCTCAGTCGCTGCCCCGAGATTGTGGAATGCGCTCCCTGCTGAGATACGATCCTCCCCATCTCTGGCAGTTTTCAAAAAACACCTTAAAACCTATCTTTTCGCCCAAGCTTTCTCAGCTTCTTAAAAAAAAAAGAGGTTTTAATCTCTGGTTTACTTTTAAATTTTTTTTAAGTTTTTTGTATATGTTTTTAATAGGTTTTATGTTATTGTTAATCGCCCAGAGATGAAAGTTTGGGGCGGTGTACAAATTTGGTAAAATAAATAAATAAATAATAGATTTCCTCAGGGCCCAAACGATGAGGCTTTGTTGCCCTGTATGGCTTCTTCCCCCTTTCCAAGACTAGCAGAAAAAAATTATGTTCTATAAGAGAAATCATGACAATTAGTATAATATATACAGTTTGCAGAAATTAACTCTTCCTGGCTTAACCTTTTGATTTTTAAAAAATTAAATCCAGCACACACAAACCTTAGAGATGAGGTTCTTGGATCCTTCTGCCCCTTAGCAGTTAGCCTTTAAAAAATAGTGGCTACAAGGCTACACCAGCCCAGAAACCTTGCATGTACTCAAGCTGCACAAACTGTACAGACACAAAAACTGTGTAAATGATGTTACAGAAGAGTAAGCCCATTCTTTTGAAACAGTTAACCTAAGAGGTGCTACCTTATTCTTTTTCAGTTCTATATAATTTCCCCCCCTCTATGACTAACATGGCATATCACAACTATTTTTACATTTGCACTGTGTTTAGATTTGTATCCTTTGCACAACTTGTGTACTTGCAGTGTTACTGGGCCGGCATACCCTTGTGTGCTATGCCGGCCACTTCCGTGAAGGTCATGTTAAATGTGACATTTAACATCGCTTTGCCTTTTGGCCCTTTTGAGTGGTTTACTTCAGGTGCAAGGACTAAAGACTGAAGACCTGGACTTCAATAAGACTAATTTTTGCTGGCTGGATTTGGCTTTTTTTCGTTAACTTTCTTTCTGGTTGATTTTCTTCTTGCTGTTGTTGTACCACTGTAATATTTATACCTCCTCCCCCCACCCCTGTTTTAATATCTATTCTTATTGCAAGATGCCTTGGGTTGAAAGGCAGGATGTAAGCAAACAGGACAAAACTTAAAACCATCCACCTCTATATTTTAAATTGATCTGAAATATGCTTAATTTTAATTTCTGCAGCATTGCAGCTCTATGCCACTATTTTAGGATCAGTTCTCATATTGTTTTTATTGTATAGGTTTTTTTTAAAGAAAATTGAAAGTTCAGTACAAAAATATAAGGGCTGCCCATCACTTCCAGAAATCTTAGTTGATTAATCACACAACATTTAGTTTCTTAAGTCATTGAATCAGCACAAATATACATATTAATAGCACAAGATGTTTGAAGAAATAAAGCATTTTGACATGTTTTTAAAAGACTATGTGCACACCCAATAGCAGACATGGTCTTCAGAGTAGCATTTTTGTAGGTGTGCAAAAGGAAAGGAGAATGTGTCTTCAAAAATGATGCTTGTCACACTAACTAACAATTAAATAATAATAATAATCAGCTGCCCTATTAACTGCTTTAATATTTATTTCCTTTGCAATTGGTTGAATTTGATCCATGAATCAATTGAAAAGGGTTCATTGTTTGGGGGAAACCAAAATGGTGGTCATCAGCAATTAAGAGGAAGGGCACTGCTGCTGGTAAGGTCCCCTCTTCTCACCCCATTTCTTGCACCCCCACATTGCCAAAATGACCTCTCCACTTTTACCACCTCCAAATGTGACAGCAAAACTGGGGTGGGTCATTTCAGGTCAGCCCTATGTTGTATTCTATCTAGCAGGCCTTTATGTTTTGTTGATTAGAAGTTTGTCCCAGTGGGGATCCAGTAGAGAGTGTGAGGGGTGGAGTCAGAAAGAAAAGGGAGGGGAAGGAGGAGGAGAAAATGGAGTTGTTTCTGGAATAATGTCTTAGTTAAACAAACATAAGATTGCTTTGTGTTTATGAGGGAAGCAGCTATAAAACACCCTACTGTTACCATTTGACGAAATGTAAATAAATTTGCATTCTCTAAAATCTCAACAAAAAGTCTTTGTCAAACATTGACAGATCTTTCAGATAATTTACAGTTTAATATACAAAAGTTATCATTCACTGATGAAAGGAAAAGAAATCTTTAACAGCCTATTTCTGATTTGCTATTATATGCCAAAGCATAATGAAATGGAAATAACTGGAAAATGTTTAACAACCACTATTTAAAACTACTCCAGTATTCTACAGATGAAAGAGGGAAATGCTTATAATGACTATTCTCATACAAAGGATTACTTCCCTAGCATGTGCAGACACACACACCCCAAAACATTGTGCTGCCTGTGTGCTGTATTCATAAGAACTAAGAACAGCCCTGCTGGATCAGGCCCAAGGCCTATCTAGTCCAGCATCTTATTTCACACAATTGCCCACTATATGCCGAGGACGTACCCTCTCTCTTGCTTCTGTTTCTCTGTAATTGTTATTTAGAGGCATCTTGCCTCTGAGGTTAGAGATGGCCCACAGCCACCAGACTAGTAGCCATTGAGAGACCTGTCCTCCATGAATCTGTCCAAGCCCCTTTTAAAGCCATCCAAGCTAGTGGCCACCACCCCATCCATGGCAGAGAATTCCATAGATTAATTATGCAGTGTGAGGAAAAGTACTTCCTTCTTTGGTCCTAAATTTCCTGGCCATCAATTTCATGGGGTGACCCGTTTCTAGAGAGAGAGAAGAATTTCTTTGTCCACTCTTTCTACTCCATGCATAGTTTTATACACCTCTGCCATATCTCCCTGTAGTCGCCTTTTTTCCAAACTATAAAAAGCCACAGATGCTGTAGCCTTGCCTCATAAGGAACGTGTTCTGGGACCTGATCATCTGATCATTCATTCATTACTAGTCTTTTAAAAGCCAAGAGATTTTTAACAGAATATCTCTGTTAAAGATATTCTAGAAAAATACAATTGACCTTAAGGCTTCTGATCAACCACTCAGATTAGGCCTTGCTAACCTGCTAAATGGCAGGTTATGGGCGTGCATGTGCATACATTGACATGGATGTGTGTTACAGACAAGATGCAACTATCCCCATCTGAATCCCTTCTAGATTTCTAGGGACCCCAGAAAATGAGCTGAACCCTGAAGACAACCTTTGCAATTCACTCTAACATATGTCTCTCTAGGGGTGTGCACGAACCGTAGTCCGAGCACCAGTTAAGCACTGCAGGGAGCAGGAGCTTTTAAAAAGAGGAGAGAAGTTCCTTACCTGCTCCCTGCCACTCCATACAGCTTCCTGCCGGGGTAGCACTTGGCCAGGGGCAGAGCCACCATTGAGCAAATGGGTTCAAAGAACCCGGGACGCCACCAATCAGGGGCCATGAGCACGGACCCAGACATGCCCCCTGCATCTGACATCAGACACGGGGGTGTTATTTCGGTCCCAAACGGGGCCATGTGGCCCCATTTGGAGCTGAAATCAGCCCGTGCTGCATTGGCAGCATGGCCAGAGTGACTCTCCTTGTCTTAAAGGCAGGGAGTGCTGCTCCTGGTCTCACTGCTGATGCAGCAGAGCCGATCGATCGCCCTCTCAAACGGGGCCATGCGGCCCCGTTTTAGGAGAGAAATTGGCCCACGCTGCATTGGCAGCATGGCCGGAACGGCTCTCCCTGCCTTTAAAGCCTAATGTAGTGCGGGCCGATCTCCCTTCCAAACGGGGCCACGGGGCCCCATTTGGGGGGGAGACCACATCCCCCACATCTGACATCAGAAACGGGGGCGTGGCTAGCCGCGCCCCTGCGTCTGATGTCAGACGTGGGTGGAGGGGCCAGGGGGCCGTAGCGGTGGCCGCACACAGGCCGCCGCCAGCCTCCCTACACTCCTTTACTAGGCCCAAGTACCCCCATGTGGCACCAGCATGCACATGGCATCTGTGCATGCATGAGCACCATTTGTGTGAACCCCACGCCACGTAGGGTCACATGGATCAAGTACTGCCCCTGCAGGAAGCTGCATAGGGCGATGAAGAGCAGATAAGGACCTGCTCTCCTCTTTCTTAAAGCTCTCACTCCCCTCCCCACGGTGCCAAACAGGTCTGGACCTTGTCTGAACCGGTTCGGCACCAAACCGGTGCTTGAACCACAGTTCATGCACACCCCAACCTCTCTCCAAAAGTCAGTAATGAGGACAAAATAGAGAGAGTGGTTCATCAGGGATTGACATCACAAAATAGGGAAAGTTGGGGCTTGTGTAAAAAACAAAACTTGGAAGAAATTTTTACTTAAAAAAAAAAAAAAGTAGGACATAGGAGAATTTCCTTCACAATCCTACCTTTTCAAATCTAATGCACTTTTTCAGCACACCCTCTACAAGTACCCAAGAACTACTGAGGCTTTTTTTGTTTTGTTTTTACCACAGCAGGTAAATTTGGCTGCAAATTCTCGATTTCAAATCCCACGGCCAAACTTTACTTTGATGTTGATACTGAATCAAGTTTTTTGAAAACACAGTTCGAATATGAGTGGGAAGCTACGGGCCCTGAGCATGTCTCTTCCTTCAATCCCTCTCAGACATGCTTAAGCAAATTGGTTATAAGGAAAACATCCTTCCCCCCCCCCCCATCTGACAGCGTCTGTCAGAAAGATAAAATCTCCCAATGAACTCAAGTAGAGGAAAGGCCAAGCCTCTCTAGTTATCTAGCTGTGATTTACATCAGGATAATTATATCTTCATTGCTCTGGGAAATTGAGTGTCCCTCCGGGGAAATGTTACATGTGCACAAGAAGTTTCTTTCTTAGGTTTTTTTTTTTTAATTACTGTAGATCTGCTGTTATACCAATTCCTTCAAACTGGGACCTATCATGATTAATTCAGTAGTAAAGTTGTGCTGCAGTTTAGAGTTCTCAGGTGAAAGTCATTATGCTAAAATAATCCCCACACATTTTGACGGGCCTGTACTAGTGATGGGATGGAATTCCTTTTTTAATATAAGTACAGTTTGTTTGTTTGTTTGTTTGTTTGTTTGTTTGTTCATTGGTTGGGTTCATGTATAATGTGGAACCCAAAGTTCCCCCAGCTCAAGAAACAAAGGGAACCTGAAGTTGGCACTGTAGACAATCACATATCTTAGTTTGTTGGAAGAAGCCAAGTTGAGCCAGACATATGCCCCCAGTCCAAGCTTCCCATTGAGGCCCTGGATGCTATCTGAGCCTGCCTTGCTCTGCCCTTTGACCGGCAAGCCTTCACTGTGTCCTCCGCCTCACAGCCATTGGTCTTGATTGCAAAGGGGGTGGATTCACTTGGAAGAACCAAAAGTTCATGAAGAGCATGGGTTGAGATGTAGCACACACCTTGATGGGAGCAGCACTTGGCTTGCAAGCCAACTTTGAATCTTAGTTACACATTCTAGGTTTGAGGCCCCAAGCGAACCTCCAGGTCCTGCCCTGGCATGGGTCCAGATGGTCACAGTCAAATTGGTTACCAGCTTTGAAAGTAGGTTCCATGTTATGTGTGGACCTGCCCAGTCTAATATTTCTGTCCAGCTTGCCTAGCCTATGTACAGGTTCAGTATATAACATCTCCATCTTACACTAAAATAAAATAAAATGAATACAAATATATTCTTTAAAAATTCTTAACTGTAGCCAAAACAGTAAGAACAAGAACCCGCGATGACCCAAGAGAGAACCAAGGGTTTACTCTTCCCTCTCCGTGGTTCAGAACTGATTCCCACCTACCCCCACTTCCTATAGCTGCTCTTACTTAAAGAAGAGGTGCTTCCAGATATAAGCATGCATCTTTAAAACACAATAAAGCAAAATCCATTTTATAACTATGGAATTAGCTGCCACTGGATGTGGTGATGGTCACCAATCTACGAAGTCGATGGTTTTAAAAAAGGATTGGACAAATTCATGGAGGATAGGGCTTGGGGAACTCAAGGAAGATACTAGCCTTGATAGCTCTATGTTTGTATCAAGATCAGAGGGGGCATGCCCCTGAACACCAGGTGCTAGGGAACACCAATGGGAGGGGGCATTGCCCTCTTTGCCCCACTTACTGGGTTCCTAGATGCACCTCGGTAGACACTGCATGAAGCAGGATGCTGGACTACAGGGGTGGAACCACCATTGAGCAGACGGGTTCAAAGAAGGCTTTGAAGACACCCTCCCCACGGAAGGGCTACACAAGCCCTCTGGAGTTCATTCCCACCCAGCATTGACTGGCTGGGTGCATTTATTTCCCTTTCTGCCCCTTGCTGGAGGGAGAGGAAGGAAAATAAATGCACCCAGCCAGCAAATGCTGGCTGGGATTGCGCTCCAGAGGGCTTGCCCAGGCCATTCGGAGACTAGGCCCCACCTCTTTTGCGTGTGATGGCCATGCAAGCCCTCCAGTGCTCATTCCTACCCAGCGTTTGCTGGCTGGGTGCATTTATTTCCCTTTCTCTCCTTCCTGTGAGTGAAAGGAAAATAAATGTACCCAGCTAGAAAACGCTGGATGGGAAAGTACTCTGGAAGGCTCGAGTGGGCCCTCCAGTGATCGGGCCATGGCCATGTGCGCGTAACATCACGCGCAAGGGGCATCACTGGCACACACAGCGGGGCCACAGGGAGGGGGCAGAAACTTCTGTGGCCCCAAGGATGGGGCCACAGGGATGGGGGCAGAGTTTCCTGGCTCTGCCACTGCTGGACTAGATGGGCCTCTAGCCTGATCCAGCAGGGCCTTTCTTACATTCTTCTTTGCCTCCGGTGCTGCAATATCTAGGGCTACCCCTGGCAGCCCAAACTGTGGAACTGTGAGGATATGGGGAAACTGTAGATGCATGGTGTTTGGCCTGAAAGGGGCCAGGACTAATTTCTGTGCAGCCTAGGACAAGGGAGGGCTACCACTTGAGTCTGGTCCCCCCAAGGGCTACAGACCACCTGACTCCCTCCTAAAGCCACTCCTCACAAAAACCTTTGTGTGGTGTAACCGGTAAATCGCCTTCATGCCAGAATGTACCATGTGCATTGAATGTGCACACTCCATATTGAAGGCCACAGTGGTTTTCCTTGCCGCGTCTTGAGGGAATGCCATATGCCCTGCATCTCTAGCAGCAAGAAAACAAAAGAGAATAAATTACTCTGCATGAGAAATGTACAGCGGAATGATTGGGAAGTGCTGTTACAGTTGATGCTGATCAGTGCCAGCCTTGGCCCTCTTGGTCATTGGGATTTCACAGATTCAAATAATCAAATTAGAACTGCAGTTGCCGTATGGGAAAGGTAATGTATGAACCCCCTCTCCGTGTGTGACATGCATGGCAGTGATGGGGCAGGTGGGAAAGTCAAGAAAATGAGCTTGGATTTTAGCCTGATATTATCAAGTTGAGGGTCCAATTATGCTTTAGGTTAAGCATGTGCTTAATGCTGGTGGTTTTTTTTCTTAACTACATAGCAGCCGGTTCAAGAGCCTTGCAGATTATTACTGCAGCATGCGGTGGGGGGGAGGGGGGTTAACCCATTTCCTCCCCCTATACAGTCCTGATCTAGACTGGGACTGGAGCATCTGCTCTGTGTCTTGAATGGAAGCTATGGGAGTTTCCAGGATTTAATTATGTTATGCTGCCTCCCTCTCGCTCCCTTTTCTCTGTTGTCCCTTAGGTCAGGCTTTCCAAACCCATGTGCCAGGGCACACTAGTGTGCGGCGGGACACTGGCTGATTTGCCATGTGGCTGGCCTAGCCAAGTGCAGAGTGGAACAACATTGGCTGCAAGCAGGGGTGTAGCAAGGTTGGAGTGGGCCGGAGATGAGATTTTAAAATGGGCCCCTCACCGCTGATTAACAAAGGAGACTTTCAACCATGCAGTGCAATCCGATGTATGTTTTCTCATCAATCCTAACCAATTAAGTACAGTTTGCTTCCAGGTAAGTGTGCAGAGAATTGCAGTCTCAGGCAGCAAATCTAACCGCATTTAGCAGGAAGTACATTTCACTGAAACCTAAAGGACTTTGTAATCTTTTGTCATGAAACAAGACGCTTATAGGACTTTTTTTGATGGCTTTTAAATTTAAAAAATATTTAAAAACCAACAATTTGGCCAATCCACTTCAGTTTAAATGTACATATTCCTCCCACACCTCTCGGCTCAAAACCAAAGCCCTATGCCCAGTTATTCCAAGTGATCTAAAGGCTGGGGCTGAAATGGGTGTTTTGTTTTTTTTTAATGAAGGCAAAGGACAGATTCTTCCATATCGAAGTGGAACTACTTTTTTAAAAAATAGGGTTTTTTTAATTATAAAAAATATTTAAAACCAGCAAATTCCTCAGTCTCTGAATTAAATATTCAGAGTCATTTCAATCTGCCCTACATTCCTCCCCCCCTTATATTAAAGCTCTATGGCAAGCAATCCCTAAATATCCGGGGGGGGGGGGACACAAGCACAAAAAGGAAATCACATCTGACCTCCATTACTAAGCCTGAGGAATCAAAAGCTGGGCAGAGCTGTGGTGGGCAAGAGCAGCCAGCACTGGCCACTCTTCCTTCCTTCCTTCCTTGATGCCTGCCTGCTGACACTCGGGTTCAGGCTTCAGGGAGGCCTACACAGAGGCCTCTCTGGAGGCCCTGCCCACCCACCGAACAGCGGAGAGGTGGAAACCAAAGGGGCTGCAGCCGCTGGCAGGCTGCTTCACTCCACTGGCCGGAGCAGGAGGGCTAGCAGGAGAGGGGGCCAGCAAGCAAGGCAAGGGGGACTGGCTAAGGGGCCTTGGGGGGCCCTCCAGACCCTGTGGGCCTAGAGACATTTGTTTCTCCTTGCTCAATAGCACTTACACCCCTGGCTGCAAGCATGGAGTTTACAGATTCTGTGATGCTGATCCAGCCAGGTGCACATAGAAGCAAAGTCACCTCCAAGACTGGTGCATAAAGAAGTGAGTCAGTTTCAAATGCAGGGGTTTAAATCCCTGTGTTTGGAGCTGATTTGCTCCTTTGTGCACTGGTAAAGCTGAATCGCTCCTTTATGCACTGAGAAGTGGGCTCCCCCTTCCCAGTGCATAAAGGAGTGAGTTAGAGCCAAATGCAAGGGGTTTAAACCTCCCACATTTAGAGTTGAGGTGCCCAGATCAATAGCTCCATGAAACTGTGTGCTCCTGTGTGTGTGTGTGTGTGTGCGCGCGCGCACGCACGCACGCATGCACGCGCCTTGGACACAAAAGCGTTAGGAGATGCTTCTTGGATTGTGGGCCCCTTGGGGCAGGGACATGTCCTCCCATCTGTTGAAAAGTATGTGTGTGTATTAAGGCTGTGCAATGTCAGAACGGGAAGATTGGAAATGGCCCAATATCAGCCATTTTGGAAGAGGTCAGAAAAGTTCCTGATCCTAACAAGGGAAGCCCATTTTAGTTCAGTCTTCTCCAACCTCCTTGGGAAGAAATCAGAACTTTCCAGAGCTCCAGATAGCGGCAAGTGTCTGCTCATTGTGTGTGTGTGTGTGTGATCACGGCTAGGCAGGGGGATCTTCTGCCTTCTATCTGCCTGCCTGCCCACCCATGCATTTATTTCTTCTTTTTAAAAAAGCCTTTTAGTCTATTTTTTAAAATTTACAATTAAGTGGTCAATTTCCAGGTTTCTCCCTGAGATTCTTGGGTCTAAATACATTACTTTCCCTTGCGATTAGGAACATAGGAAGCTGCCTTCTACTGAGTCAGACCATTGGTCCATCTAGCTCAATGTTGTCTTCACAGACTGGCAGCGGCTTCTCCAAGCTTGCAGGCAGGAATCTCTCTCAGCCCTATCTTGGAGAAGCCAGAGAGGGAACTTGAAACCTTCTGCTCTTCCCAGAGCAGCTCCATCCCCTGAGGGGAATATCTTACAGTGCTCACATATGGTCTCCCATTCAAATGCAACCAGGGTGGACCCTGCTTAGTGAGGGGGAGAAGTCATGCTTGCTACCACAAGACCAGCTCTCATTACATTACTTTTCTTCCGGATTTCACAGTGAGTACAATTTCCCAGTTTTAATTGAAAAAGCCTGACCCCACCCTCAACCCTGACATTCTGAAGGGTCCAAAAGACCCTGAACTGACATTTGTGGGATTCAGTCAGATTGGGTCAGACCTGATCCCAGCCTTTGCAAATGTGTCTAGTATGTGTCTAGTATGTATAGGCCTATATAACCAATTATTATTTATTATGTACTTTATTGAATGGATTTCTATCCTGCCTTTCCCACAAATATAGCACACAGAATAGCTCTGCTATTAGAGAATATCCCTCTTTCTTTCTGGATTGTCTCTCAGTAATAGGCTGAAACTTAGGACGCTATAATAAAACAAGAAAGGCCCAATGAGCACATGCAATTCCAGGATGCTCCTTCCCACTGCCTTCTTTTTACACTTATAGGACCAGACCCCATGTACTGGGGTTTTAGATTGTGAGCCCTTTGGGGACAGGGATCCATCTTATTTATTTATTATTTCTCTATGTAAACTGCCCTGAGCCATTTTTGGAAGGGTGGTATAGAAATCGAATAAATAACAAACAACAACAACAACAAGACATGAGGCCGACAGCATGTGACTTTTCATCACCAAGTGAATTTCATAGATGTGTGGCAATTTGAAAACTGATCTTCCCAGCCAAAATCCAACACTCAAACCACTGCATATCCAAACAGATGTAGATTTGGATTCCAGATCATTTCGAATGTAATCAGTCAGTACTCCGCTGAGTGTTTGTGTGAATGACAAGGTTTTTAAACACACAAAACCCCAGAGCACTTCGCCGTGCAATCTGAACTGTCCCAAGAAGAGCTAGGGAAGCCATCGAACTTCCTTTCTAAAGGAACAAAGCAGGGTTGCTCATTAAAGGCTGGACTCCTGCACTCCTTCCACCCTCCACCCCCAGCAGTGCAGAGTGGCTCACACATTCATTACTCACCAGAGAACGGCTCATCTCTCTGCAATTCCCTGATTAAACCTTGCAAATCTTGTCAGTTACTATGGAAATGATCTTCCTCACCCCTTAAACAGAGCCTGGAGTTTCCCTCGCTTATAACGTTTTGCTAAGGACCTTTGGAAGGACCAATATTAGGAGTACAAAAACCCAAAGGGTGTGTGTGTGAGAGAGAGAGGGGGGGGGACCCGAAACTGTTTTTACATAGACTGCGGCCCTGGCCGTAGCTAAAATGGGAGAAGGGGGGGGAGGCCCTTGGGCCCCTGAAGGAGGTGGGTGCTTGGTGGGTAACAGCTTGCTCTCCCCCCCCCCATGCCTCCCTGAAAATGAAGGTGGGGGTGGGTGGCAAGGGCCCATCTTCACTTTTTGTCTCAGGGCCCACTCCAATCTTGCTAAGCGCCAGGGTCATAGCTATCATTGAAGAGGGGGAGGAGATAAATGTCCCTGGGGCCATAAGGGAGGGGGCCCCCCCACTGGCTGGCAAACAGACTGCCCTGCCTTAACACTCCCCTTACTTCGTGGCAACCCACTCAAGTGTGGAGAGTGTGTGATATGATTGGCATAGGAGCAAGAGAAAGTGCAAAATGCTCCCTGGCAGCATGTCCAAGAGAGGGATGAGAAAGAGACTCCTGCCTGCAACCTTGGAGAAGCCACTGCTGGGCTGTGTGTAGACAATACTGAGGGAAATGGACCTATGGTCTGACTCAGTATATGGCAGTTCTCTATGTTCCTAATTAGGAGAGGAAAGCTGGTCTCATGGCAGCAAGCATGATTTGTCCCATTAAGCTAAGCAGGGTCTGCCCTGGTTGCATATGAATGGGAGACTTGATGTGTGAGCACGGTAAGATATTCCTCTTAGGGGACAGAGCCAGTCTGTGCAGACAATACTAAGCTAGATGGACCTATGGGCTGACTCAGTATATGGCAGCTTCCTGTGTTCCTAATCTTTTGGTTTTCCACCAGGTCGATGTAGTTCTTCTGCAGCAAAGACACCCATGGGAGGGAGAAAAAGAATGCGGGGAGCCCAAGTCCATCTTCTTGTCTCAGGCCCACTCCAAACTTGCTATGCCTCTGTTAAGCACACTTATTTGAGAATAATGCCATTGAATTCAAAGGAACTTCCTTCTGAGTAAACAGGCATAGGCTTGCATTGCATGAGAATTTATCTGGATTTAGTTGGGGGGTGGGTGGGAAATCTGTTGGGTGTTTTGTCCCCCCACCCCACCCTGCCAAACTGCTGTCCTGTTTATTAAGAAAGCAGCTTCTTGGGATAAAAAGTTCAGTGCCTGTGCCAAGGGAGAGCGTATCTTTTGTACGAGAGAAGATCAAAAACTCACTCAGGCAGAATCCTGGTTTGCTCTCAAGATTATTATGGCAACTAATGAAAGAACCTGGTTTCCTGCCTTAAACAATTAAGAAATCAGCTGCCTTTGGTTACCCCTAACAACTTACACAGCCAAGGAGATTACTAAGCAAACAGGCTGCTGTAGTTCAGACACCACAGCCAAGGGGAATGCTAGCAATGACCCGCATTCCCTGACCTTTTGATTCTGAGAGAAGGAAGGACGTTGGACTGCTGAGAAGACAGGATTTGGGAGGCATTTAGAGAGCGGACTTGGCTAATTTGGGGAGCAAGACACAAACAAGTCACCTGCTTAAGTGCCATTGTAGTGAAGTGGATCCACGCAAGAGGTTCACACATACATATGCATCACTCGATGACTCCACAGTTTGAGGTCATTCACACAGTCATAAGCTGTGTTCTACCCGGGTTGGGGACCTGAGTGTGCTCCCAGTTTTTGGTTTTATGAGAGCAAGATGAGAGGGAAACCTGGGTTGAGGTGATTGTGTGGAAGCAAAGCAGGTTTTCCACCTACTTTGCTTCCACACAACCGAAAATTGGGAGCACATGCAGCTCCCACACCCAGATAGAACACAGTTTTTGATTGTGTACATGACCTCATTGAGGCGGTTCCCACAATGAGTGGGAACTGCCTCGGCAGGGTTAGCAGGGACCTGCTTAACCTGGTCTCTCCGCAGATGACCCAAAAGTCTGCTCCAGGCGGCTGAACCAGCTGCCCACATGACTGCTGGCTCCATTACAGAGCCAACGGGGGCTGGGGGGATCGGGAGCCATGTGGCCCCCAGAAGCTCCAGCATGCCCTGCGTGAGCGTGCAGGGCATGCTGGAGAGACCCCCGAGCCGGGAGGCTGCTTTTACGGCTCCTGGTCGGGGGTTTACTCGTGAGTTGCCACGGCACAGAGCCACGCCACGGCAACTCATGATCGTAGAACCCGGGTTAGTGGACCACTTGCTCCGCTAACCTGGGTTTAGGGGAGGGTTATTTAAGTGGGTGACCCGCTTAAGAACCACCGGGCTCGCAGCCAAGCCTGGTGGTTCTCACGTCACGATGGGCGAAAATCGGGCTAGCCTCCACTGTGAATAGCCTCACTGTCTGCATTTTGACTGTAAGCATCTTGGGGCAGGGGTTTTGCCATTTTTGCTCACATTATGCTGTAAAGTGCCTTGGCAGAAAATGAATAAATAGGCTCCTCCTGTACAGGTGTGAGTGGTGACATCAGGGGGGGGGAAACAACTGAGGCCAATTGGGAGGAGGGAAAGTGCATGTATGGGTGAGTGAGCTGTTTCCCACAAACTGGGTTTCTGATACAGAAAGTGGAACAAGCCACTTTCTGGGAGAGTGTTTGTGCCCCCCACCCCCAGGGGTGCACCTAGGTATTTGGGGTGCTTGGACCACCCCCCCCGCACTGTGCGCCCCCCCAAAACCTGCTTTTGGGGGGCCTCCTGTGCCCAGCCCACACCTGCCATGCCACTGCCATGTTGTGCCATACTTCTTTTCCAACCCCCATAATTTAAGCTACCATGTGCACAGCCAACGGGTGGCGGCCAGCGGCTCCTATAACTGCGAGGCACTCCAGCTCACTTGCACAGTTGAAATAGATCATTGCAAGCCTGTGATGTCACGGGCGCAGGCAAGCCCTGCTTGGCTCACACACACACCCCACCGCCGCCACCCCTCAGCCGGGGGCTTAAATTATGCCAAAAACACACAAAAAATACATGGAGGTACGTCATGTCGGGCGGGCACAGGGTGGTTGCAGTAGAGCTCCCCGGCCATTTGGAGGCCCCCCGGACCTTGGAGGCCACGGACCAGGGTCCCAGGGTCTGGGGGTAAGAGCGCCTCTGCCCACCTCCACCCCATGCCCCCACTGGAGCTGCCCTTGATTGGGCACTTTCAGAGCTAAGGAGCAATGGTGGGTGGAGTTTCCGTAATAAAAACCATTTTCTACAGCATATTTGAAGCATTTCACTTCTCAGAAACCGTTAGGACAGTCCCGTAGGCCAGCGTGCCATGTCGGTGACTCACTCTGAGTCAGCTCCAAAAGCGGAGAGTTTCAACTTCCCGCTTTGGAGATGGCGTGCCCCATAATGCACTGGGAAGGAGGCACCTTTTTCCCCCATGCATTATGAGGTGATTCTGCTCCAAATGCAGAGAATATAAACACCTCACATTTGCTTCTGACTTGCCTCAGTAAGTAAATTAGTAAACAAATCATGGAGCAGCTTTGCCATTGCACACACAAAAAGGTCTTGTGGGAAGGCCGTGTGCCCCAATTCCTATTCTCTGTGTGCCTTGGGAGGTGGAGTGGAGGTTTGAAAACACTGCTGTATGCCAATATTATCTTGAAACTGCAGACGGGGTGATTGAGAAAATTGTTATTTCGTTAATAGTTGTTCAGAAGAGAGAATTTTGGTGGATGCAGCTTCTCCTGTGCCTACATGATGAACAAGACTGGCCAAAATTCCCTCTCCTGCCTCACTATTAATAGAACAAGGATGCTGCCCTTCTTCACAGCTGGTCCTCCATGGGCAATGGTCAGAAAATCAGTCAAGAACTAGAGAGGCACAGGTTCAAATCACTATGCAACCCACTGGGTGAGCTTGGGCCAGTTGCTTTCTCAGCCTTACCCACTTCGCAGGGGTGTTGTGAGGATAAAAGGACTTGGGAACCACAGTCCCCATGCTGAGCTCCTTAGGGGTAAAAATGTAATTAATAAATAAAGTGGCTTGTCATCAGACTTTTGTGTGTGTTCTACATACTAAGCTCCCTCACCTGCTTGTCTTTACTTTATTTGATCTTTCGGCAAAGCTTAACTCTTTTCCATATCTTTTTGGAAGCATTTACAGAATTGCACAGCTGTTTATTTAGCAGGGCCTCTAGTGCTTTAGTGGATAACAGTCGAAATGGCTGTTTACCTTCCTTCTCAAGCCCTGATTCATTCCCAGCCTCAAGTGAACAGTGTATCGTTTTACTCTGTCTTTACTTTGGGTGTTCTGTCAGTTTGGGGCAAGACCAGAACTCATGTTTCCTCCTTCTCTCCCTCCTCTCTAAATAGCTTTGCTAACACTCTCTCTCTCTCTCTCTCAATCTCTCTCTCTTACCCTTCCCTGGCGGGCTTTCAAATTGTTGTTTGAGTCAACTGATGACATTTTTAAAAATACCTCTCTAAGCGCTTTCAGAAGGGGCTACAGAGTGCTGAGTAAGACCAAGGAGTATTTACTGTACTGGAGTGTGTTGTTACAACATCTGATTCAGATCTTTTCAATACAGGTTCTCACTCCTATTACTGCTAATTCCTATTGTCTGAAAAGTGGGGGACTGCACCTGTTAACATGGACTAAATACAACTATACTGCTCTCAAAGGATTACGTAGCGGAATTATAAAATGCAGTTTGCTGCACTGGGCATTCCCTCAGCTAACAGAGAAAAGAGGCACCTTTTAAAGTGGTGACCCTCTTATTACTGTTGGGGGGGTGGGCAACTGTCACTATCCAACCCCAGCACAGCACCCCTCCAGTGGCTGTTGCCTGGTGTCTAGCTTGTGTTTCTTTTTAGATTGTGGGACAGGGAACCATCTTTCTTATTCATTTATTTTATTTTTCTGTGTTAACCGCTTTGAGAACTTTTGTTGCAAAGTGGCATATACATATTCATGATGATGATGATGATGATGATGATTGATGATGGATGGCAGCCTCACAGAAAGAGTGGGAATATTTCTTAGCCTACTAAAGCACCAAGTAGCCTCATAATGTGGCATGAATGGCCACCTTTCCTGCTACAAACACAGGAAGCTGCTTTATACCGAGTCAGACCATATACTGTCATCACTGACTGGCAGTGGCTCTCCAAGGTTTCCAACAGGAGCCTTTCCCACCCTTTCCTGGAGATGCTGCCAGGGACCTTCTGTGTGCAAAGGAGATGCTCTGCCACTGAACTGTGGCCCTCTCCCTTCCTTTCTAGTGCTATGAAGCTTACTGGGCAGCTGTCAATGGTACGTCATTCCTGAATACAGTCATACCTCGCCAACCACAGGTTTCCCAATTTATCCGTGACTGGGAAATTGTGGCAGTTCTCTCCAGCCGTGACTCAAGTATTCGCAGTTTGGTGAGATTTGGGGGCAGTTTTGATTGGGTTTTTGACATTTCTTTGAAAGAGACTTGCCTTTGGGTGGGAGAGAGAGAGAGAGAGAGAGAGAGCTGTATTCAGGCATTGGGGTGATTATCAGGGTTCTGGGGGTGATTTTCAGGGCTCTGAGGTGATTTGCTCTATTTTTAACGATATTTTCCCAGTCTTTTCCAACTACAATTCCCCTAACCCCCTGTTTCCAATGTATTTCTATTGTTCTCCAACCGTGAGTTTGTCAACCACAGGGTTTTCCCAGAACTGCATTCCAAAGTCATCCAAGGCAGCTGACCAGCCTAGAAGGAAGGATCCTGGGAAAAGATGGGTGCTTGTTTCTCTGCAAACCCCTTCCACTAAGCAGCCAGCCATATGGACCTCAAACGCCATCCTGATTTTGCTGCAGTTCCAGACAGCCATAATTGATCAGCAAAGCTGGGGTGAAGCACCCCGCACCTCAAGACTGTAAGCATCAGAGTAGGGTTCCCAGTCTCTGAAAGTAGGGCCAGCTGGTCTGCAGATGCAGTTTCCTCACTCAGTGACTGTAATGATGATCAAGCAGATGTGAACGGTATCTTTTTCCCTGATCTAATACCTGATTGCAATTGTAAAGGATATTTCAGTATATTCTGATATGCTGACACATTTTGATACGTACTTTGATATTACGATTTAAAAAGAAGAAGCAGAAACGTAAATAAATGGTGTGCTTTCAAGGGATGATGAATCACCCCTTGGATATTTCCTAATGCAGGGGTTCTTAAACCTGGGTGCCCAGATGTCATTGGACAACAAATCCCATGATCCCCCAGGCTGGGGGTGATGGGGGTTAGCATCCAACCACATCTGAAAGACTCAAGTTTGAGAATCCTGCTGTAACAGCATCAGATTCAGCCACCTCCAGACAACTAACTACATCCCAGGAAGACATGCTTGCTGAGAGGAATATTTAAAGCAAAACTTGTCAAGCAAAACCTGTAGAGGCTGCCCTGATCGGAACACAGAGTAGATATAAACAAACAGTGTCAGAAAATGATGGATCAGTCTCCTGTGCAATCCATCCAGCAGTGATCAGAAAGAGCAGGACTGCAGCCCAGCCACATAATGTAAGTTAATGAAATCATATTTAACTAAGGGTGTGTATTTAGACTTGATCTTACCTTGACAACTGAGCCATTAGTAGGAATGCGTTGTTTACCTTCAGGATTCTTATCAAGACTTGGGCTGTATTTGCACGTGATTCCATCACACCACCTTAAAGAAACATGTTGCTCCATATGTTGTGCACTGCACAGCTCTAACATAAATGAAAACACAGCAAGTTCAGGGCAGGCAGCTAAGAGCAATTATCTAATCTGTTTATAGCAGTATGATTTCTTTTCTGTTTGAAGCTGCTTTGTGGCTTCCTCTTTAGATAGAGAATGTTACTGCTTGTAGCCAAGCTTGATACGTCCAGCAATTCCCAAATGATGGGCCAGAAGGCAGCAAAGGATCGTGGGAAGAGTGGGTTAGAGTAAAAGAATCTGCTACACTATTTGGTAATGACTTTGTGGAGGAGGGATGATGCATCTGTTAGCAGATCCCTGCAAAAAGGGAAATATTCAATAGAATCGTAATTCAATTCAGTAGAAATGAATTCAACAGAATCAAAATGAATCAAGACCACTCAAGGCAGCTTACAACGGTCAAAACAATTAATAATAAAATCAGAGCAGCCATAGAGCATCATAAGCAAAAAAGAATTACTCACAGAACTAAGAGAGCAGGGCAATAGTCATAAAACCACATGAAACAACAAAATAAATTCAAAATACTCAGCCAGCAGAATGAAACATAACCACAGCCACATACAAACTGAACCTCAAAGAATCAATCACACAGAAAGCAAGCTAAATACAAAAACATCTTCACCAAATGGCAAACACCAACCATGAAATGAGTGAGGCATACATCTGTGGACAGGGAGTTCCATAATATGGAAACTGCTGTTGAGGGGGCATCTCGTTCCCGGCAGTCATACCTCAGTTGATGGCAAGACCCTCAAAAGGGCCTCCTCAGCTGCTCGTTCTATACAGATTATATACAGGGTTCTTAACACAAGCCTGCGGCAGGGTTATTACTAGTCCACCGAACTAGTAATTTCTAGGGCTGTGCGCATTTGCAAATATTGGGATTGGGTCTGATTAAATCCCACAAATGCCAGTTTGGGGTCCTTTGGACACTTCATAATGTCAAGGTTGGGATCAGGGTCAGGATTGAGGTTTTTTCCTACCTACCAATTAATTTTAAAAAGTAATCCGTCAATACTCACTGTGAAACTCAGAAGAAAGTAATGTAACACCAGATAATTGGAGGGGAAGAATCAGAGAAGGGAAGAATCAGAGGGGAAGAATCAGAATGAAACCCGAGAAATCAGCCGCCTTTAAAATGTGAGTTTAAAAATGGGTGGAAAACTAAACAATACTTCTTTTAAAAAGAGGTGAATGCATAGGCAGGCAGGCAGATAGAATTCTCTGCCACAAGATGTGGTGACAGACAACAACCTGGATGGCTTTAAGAGGGGCTTGGATAACTTCATGGAGGAGAGGTCCATCAACGGCTACTAGTCAGAGGGCTATAGGCCATCTCCAGCCTCAAAGGCCGGATGCCTCTGAGTACCAGTTGCAGGGGAGTAACAGCAGGAGGGAGGGCATGCCCTCAACTCCTGCCTGTAGGCTTCCAGCAGTATCTGGTGGGCCACTGTGCAAAACAGGATGCTGGACTAGATGGGCCTTGGGCTTGATCCAGCAGGGCTGTTCTTATAGAGGGCTGGAGATGGGGCTTTTTTGCCAGCTGCAATCACACACAGACTCCCATTGCCATTAGGAGCTTCAGAATGCTTCGATTTTCCCTAAACGGGGTTGCAGAAGTCCAAACCAAAATCAGCTCCCCAAGTTTGGATTGGGAACTTCTCCAACCTCCTCTGAAATGGCCCATATTGAACCATTTCCAAAGATCGTGACCCAGCATTGCACAGCCCTAGTAATTTCCCCCAGTTTCTGCCACCACCTCCCTTGCCTCCTTTTGAGTGGAATCTGAATGGAAAGCTAGAAATTTCATGGAAATCCTTCTTGTGAGGTTGTTTTCTAGCAGAATGTTTGCAGATTCCACTCAGCCTGCCCTCAGTGCAGGAGTTCCTAATCTTGGCTCCCCAGATGTTGTTGGGCTACATTCTCACTCCTATCATCCCCAGTCACAATGGCTGAAGGATTATGGGGGTTGCAGTCCAACAACATCTGGTGGGCACCCCCTGCCTTTGTGCATGCCCAGTAACCTCTGAATTTAATTTTGAAGGTGTTCGCTTAGAACACTACAGTTGGTCTGTAGGAGCGCCATAACCTTGTTTCTTTTCCTAAAATGTTCTAAACAGTTTGCTCCTCTGCAAGCACTCCTCTTGGATACTGCATAGGACGCTGCACAAATGTACACAAATCAAAGCATGTGACGATACATACAAACACAGAGAATAAAAGAAACTCAAACTGAAAATATTTCAACCAGGCTAAAAATAAACTTTGCTCTGCATGGACAGCAGTTAATGAATCTACACAACAAGCAGAGAGTTGCTATCATCAGAAGAGGGAGAACGCCAATGGATTTCTTCGGAAACTGGAATCCCCAACAGGACTTTGTTCATAACCAATCGGTTCCTCTCCCCCTCCCCCACTGAATGGACATTGGTTTTTCCTGTATGTCTCTGGCCCAGTTCAGACATTGCAATAACCCATAGTCTGCTGTGTTGTGAACACCAGTAACAGCTCATCCTAATGATCCAGGGGGGTGCCAAAGGAGGCAATATGGTTTGCTGCTTTCTCTCCGCCCAAGAACCATGCTGCCTACAGGCTGGCCATTCATCAGGTAGAGCTGTGTGGTTAACTGCACAGCTCTACCTGATGAATGGGCAGCCTTCAGGCAACACAACTCTCTGGTGGGGTGGAAGAGAGAGAAGCAACCCAAGCTGCTGCCAGGAAGCAGAGGCAGCTGCACCTCCTTTGGCGCCCCTACTCCCCAGCTCCTTAGGACGAACCGCTACTGGTGAACATTCAGACACAAATCTCAGGTCTGCATACTCCCCCCGCTCTCTTTCCCGCTTTCTTTGCTCATAAGCTTTTCAATTCTGAAGAAAAAGTCACATTCAGAATTCAGGATCTGAATTCCAGAATTCATTTCTTTCTTTCTTTCTTTCTTTCTTTCTTTCTTTCTTTCTTTCTTTCTTTCTTTCTTTCTTTCTTTCTTTCTTTCACTGGACTGGGCTATATTCTTCTCAGTTTAGACATGAATTGTCTACGTCTATAAATTGTCTTGTCTTCATTCTCATCACAAGGAACTATGAGCAGCCACAGTTCCGTATGATGAGAATGAACAAAGTCTCTGCCTCCTTTTCCCTTCCCTTCTCTTTGCTTGCTGGAGAGGAGATTGGAAACTTCTGATCATGGGCTGACATTCTGCCCAGTGCTACACCTGTGTTAGGGAATAGCCAGACTGCTACATATTAATGGTGTGCACGGAACTGGCGACTGCTGGTTTGTAGGTGGGGGAATACCTTTAAGGACAGGGAGGGTACTTCACACACACACACACACACACACACACACACACACACACACACACACGTTTCCCCCGCTGGTGCTGTCATTAAAATTGGTCCCACAAGGCAGCAGTGTACCTACTTGCCGCCCTGGTACATCGCGGACCTACAATTCCAGCCACTTCTGGTCCACAACGTACCAGGCAAGGAGGTATGGTGACGCTCCGTGGGACTGATTTTAATGACAGCACCGATGGGGGAAACGTAGCGGGGGTGGGTGATCAGAGCACCCTCCCGTGTCCTTAAAGATATTCCCCCATCTTTGAAGGTCCATAAAAGGGCATCTGAACCGGTTCCGTATACATCCCTACTACACATGTGACAAGCAGTACCAAAGGCGTTGCACAACAGGGCAGTTGCGCAATGCTATTTCTGTTGGAAGTCATTTTTTTTTAAAGCAAATTTATTGGCCACCTGACTTCCATAGAGTAGACTCAAGGCGGTTTACATAAATTAAAACGACGACGAAAACAAGAGACAAAAGGGGGGGGACACATTTACCCACGAACATGTACAGACATCTGTATGCACGAACAACATACTGAGATCATTCACAGGATCACAAATGGGTGGGCTTGGAGCGGGGAAGCCAGGAGCCTCCCTGCCTTCCCCCATATGAAGCCCAACCAGAGCCCAACCAGGGCTTCCACCCATGCACCCACACAAGCGGCATGGCAGCAAGCTGAGCGCTGATCCAGAGGAAGGAAGCCAGGCCACCAGATATCCCACAGTGCACTGTGCATGCAGCACAGTGCAGTGGGGAACCTCCACACTGTCTGGCTGCTCCTTCCTTCTGGCTCTATAGTTAAGATGGCTGTCAGCAGCCTGTGAGCAGCTGCAGGCAGTACAGAGCTGCACACAACCTCAGAGGGAAGTAGGAGGTGAGAATTTGTCCTCCTACCTCACTTTGTATTGGGCTAGTGGGTCAGGGCTCCCCAACTTTGGAGCAGCTGGGTCGGGAGGCCTCCCGGTGGTGCAGACAACACCAGCTGCCTAGGTTAATTCTCTCCTACCCAGGTAGCTCATGTCGTGAGAACAACCTAATGTCTGAATAGGGCCAGAGAACAGAAATAATTAAATGTGCCCAGCAATTGCCAGCTGCCATCCCCTCTCTGGTCATAGGTTTATTCTGATCCACATAGCAATGTGTAGGAGAACTCAGGGAATGAAAGAGTGGAGGGAAGAGACCCATTTGACTAGGCAGACATTTGTGCTTTCTGCTTTAAAATACATCCTCCATTCTTCAGGATCCTAGACTTCAGAATGAGGTGCAGCTTTCACAGGAGCATAACATACTTCTGAATGATCACAAAAGCATGATAAGAATGATGTTGTCTGACAAAGAAAAAGATGAACATTGTCTTCTGCAGGCACGCCTTCAGGGGGTATTATCACTCATAATTCAGAAGAGACATCAAAAGTATCTTATGCCTGAAGCTGTCAATCACTGCCAATGAAAATTCTATTGTAAATTGCCAAGTGAAATTCAGAAAGCCAAGGGAGAGGAAAATAGAGAAAAGATGAATTTGTTCTAGCACTTTCTCACTGTTTGCCATAGGCGTCGACTAGAAATGTTCCCACACCTTGGGGATTTGTAGTGCAGTGGTTAGAGTGTTGGACTAGAACCAAGAAGACCCAGGTTCAAATCCTCAATCAGCCATGCTCATTGGGTGACTTTGGGCCAATCATTTATCTCTCAATCAATCATCTTTATTACGGTCCAAGACCAGCAAAAGATAGTACAGAAAAGCATGATTACTAATTATACTAATTGTTATCAACCATATTTACTAAAATAAAAAGCTACTCTAAAATTATAGATAAAACTATTAAAACTACTGCTAAAACATATTATGAAATCAGTATAAATCTCTACATATGGAACCATAAAACTATGATACTTTAAAATATCTAATAATAAAAGCTATTGCAATATATGACATTTAAAAACTGCTACCCTTGAAAGGGGGGAGCTTTGAAATTATTGAATTTCTAATGTACACACTGAAAAAAGCAGTGACTATAACAGAGAAGATAGGATGGGAGAGCTAGAAGATAGTGGTATAGACAGCAGTTCAAAGCTATACAGAGCTGATGTGAGGGGAAGGCCTGGTTGTCATGGACCGACGGATCTTGCATGCTGCCATGCAGAACTTGGCGGTGTTAAACATGAAGGCCAGAACTTCATCTGAAAGCAGCAACCGGGTATAGACATGGTTTGGGTGACCTGTGTACTTGTGGAGCAGTGGAGAAATAAACGTGGCCCAAACGTCTCTATAAAAGGGGCAGAGGAGAAGTATATGTTCTGTGGTTCAGGGGCGTAACTATAATAGGGCAAGGGGAGACAGTTGTCTGGGGGCCCACTGCCTTGGGGGGCCCCCCAGAGGCAAGTCACATGACTGACTCCCCCAGCCGCGCACCCTCCCGGTCTCTCTTCAGTTGTATTCATCCTCTGAAATTGATGTGAGTGTTAAGACTTGGAGCTACCAGAACAGCATGTCTTTCTCTAGTACCATTAAATGACTTGCATCCTCCACAATTTACAAAACCTTTTAAAAAATAATTTAGGATGATATTCTATTGTGGCACATAGGTTATATGTCTATAAATTTTACTATGCTTTTTGTTACCGTTATTCAGTCTCATTTAAGATTTCTTTACTTCATGAGCTGAGCTTCAGCGAGTCAGGGAGCATTTTAAAATCTTGTCTCTGGGCCCACTCCAACCTTGCTATGCCCCTGCTGTGATTTCTACCCCCCTCCCCCCGTGTCACAGGGACAAAGTCTTTTTGTCACTGGGATCTTTCTGTATTTGCCTTCCAGTACAGCGGTGGGAAGGGCACGACATTGGATGAGGGTAAATGTCCTTCTTTGGCTTGGGGTTTCTAGCTGTGTCCGATATGCGGCAGGGGAGGTAATGTATCTGAGGCCTTCTGGGGGATAGGAAGGTTGGGACCCTACCTAAGTCAGTCTAGTGCTCGGTGTCCACTATCCTCTGTTTGATGGTTGTTTTTGCCTGATCATGGCCCATAGCAAGTAGGAGAGAGGGAGAAAAGCCCAGGAACCGCAGTTTAGACCACACAGCCCTTTCGCAAGAAGATTGAAAACTGTCTTGTAAGGTCAGAGGGGCCAGGCCCTGGGGGTTGAGGGATAGCTTAACCCAGCGGTTAAGAATGGACAACCACACTCTGACCTCAACCTTAATTATGCCGTTTCCAAGTGTAGGGCAGCATTTGAGGCACAACGAGGGACTTGGACGGCCGCTCTTAGAAACTTGCACTGCACCCGCTCCAAAGGGGCAAGATTGGAGCAGGACCTCAGATTCGGCCCCATAGAGGAGTTATGCCAGCATCTTGGTCTCAAATAGTTTGAGCGCAGCAGGTATATATTGCCCCCCTCTGGTCTGTAGGAATTTAAGCAGTGGTAGAGGTCATCTTGGCAGTGAGGGTGACATAGTAGCAGTGGGCCTTTCTTGAACCAGAAGCATGCAGGACCAATCCCAGATATTTGAAACAGGTGACCTGCTCAATCTTGTGGCCATTTATACTCCAGTTGTGGGTCTTGGGTCTCCTGGCAAAGGCCATAATATGGGGTTTTTTGATAATTTAGTTCTAGTTGATCTTTTGTGCAATACTGAGCTAAGGCCGCCAATGCTCTTTTGAGGCCTATAAGTGTCCTAGATCAGCATCAGATCACAGCATCGTCAGCATAGAGTAGGGAGGAGATGCTTCTATCCACCAACTTTGTTGAGGGGTGAGTGTTATTCTGGTCTGCTAAAGTTTCTCACCATGTCATTGGTGAAAAAGTTGAAAAGGAGCAGGGCCAGGATGCATCCTTATTTGACTCCCTTCTGTGTTGGGACGAGGTTTGTGAGGTGCCCTTGTGGGTTGCACCTTACTGTACTGTAAGACTCCTTCAGATTGAAACTCTAAGGTAGGGAGCAGTATTAGAGGGTGGATGCAGATGGTTAAATACTGGGAGTAGCTACTCAAATAGCAGTATGGAGCACTGAGATGAATTCCGAACTGGCTATTTTTGTGTGTGTGTGAAGAGTTCTCTAGGAGTCACTGAATGACATCCAGATAGATTCATTGAAAAATAACTGTGACATTTTGGAATAATAGATTTCAGAAGTATGTGCACCCAATGCCTTTTTCTCACTGTTGTTAAACTGTGAAGGTTTTGACCATTTTATACAGTCTGAGCATGTTTCTGTGCTTTACATATTGGGCAGCCTCCAGACTAGGTTAGTAAGGATTAATTTAATGAGATTTAAGTTAGTTGTGACTGACTGGTGTCATGGATTTCATTTGTACTTCTTCATGACCAATGTTGTCTGGATCCTGCCCATTATCTCATGTATTTCAGTTTTTATCCTTTTGTATTCTCTACTTTCTTGTTATTTGAAATAAAGAATACTAAAACCATTAAAAGGGGATGGAAGTTGCTATTTTTATCCTGTTGCCATTTAGGGGAAGCAGAAGAGGTGGAGGCAGCTACTCCCACACACTTCAGACCCCACCTCCTCTTTGCAAGGAAATTACACATACCTTCCTTGAGCATTCACAGCCCTGTTATTTGTGGAGCTATAAGGAAGTGTTCCACTAGTATTCCACAAATTGCTCCGTAAGCAGTAATAGAATTAAATATCTTTAAGCATATTGTGCAACCCTGTCCTGGAAGTTCTGAAATGATTTCCCATGGGCTGCCTCATTACATAAGTTCTGGCTAGAGGGCCAAGGAAACGTACCTCTGACCAACCGACAGGTTCTATTGCACTCTGAATGGCTATAGTTATTTCTGTATTTACAAAGCACTTGGCATTGCTAAGCACCTACAGTTGCTGGATCTGTGTAGTAGGTATGCAGGCTAAATGCACTCATCCTTTCTATAAAATGTTATTTATTGGATGGAGAGTTGTTCTCACTCTGCTGCCTTCGAATATGGGACAGTCACCCCCAGTATCAAGTTCAGGAAAGGAGCAGCTAATGCCAATTAGGCATGTGCACAAACCGAAATTTGTGCACAGTCTGAATCTGGACTGGTTCGTGGCTTTGCAAATTGGTTTGTTCCTGTTCGTCCCAACCATGAACCGGTTCGGCAATTCAAGGGCAGTGCTGAGTGAGGGTGGCAACTGGCACCTTTTAAAGTAAGTAAGCAGGTCCTTAGCTGTGTGCCCACCACTCCAGGCAGCTTCCTGCTGCAGTGGCACTCCCCCCTAGCAGCCCACGTGCAATGGTGGTGGCCCATGTGGCCTTCTGAGGGGGAGAACCACCACAGCAGGAAGCTGTCTGGAGTGGCGGGCACACAGGTAAAGGTGCCACTCACTGGCCCCATGGTGCCACCCTCGGACCGCTGAACCGGTTCGTGGTTAAGCTGAACCTGAACAAACCATTTCACGGAACCATGATTTGGTTGGAATTCAGACTGGTGCACGAACCTCAGTTCGTGCACATACCTAATGCCAATATGGGGGATGTTCACTGTTCACAGCACATGGTCCAGACAAAAGTAAATTTGCTGTTATGGAAGTTAGCAGTGATTCCGTTCTTTCCATAGGTGTTGTCTGTTGAACCTTGACTGCTGCTTCGGGCTCTATGTTGATTTAGGTAACTTCATAAGTTTATTCTGCAGCTATTCTTTATAAAAGTGGGGTAGGGAGGATGGAAGGAAGTCACCAGTATTTATTTATGTATTTAGTATATATTGTGTGGAGATATAGAAATAGAAATAGAAATAGAAATAGAAATAGAAATAGAAATAGATATAGATATAGATATAGATATAGATATAGATATAGATATAGATATAGCAAACTGAAATCATACTTTGCAATTACCTACAGATACCAAATTTTACATAAGCAATCTTGCCACTTAAATTGGCTGAATGCATTACTTTTTACACTGGAAGATATTGGGTAGAAGGTTTAAATTAAATTAAATTAAATTAAATTAAATTAAATTAAATTATTAAAAGAATGAAATTAAAACCAAGTCACCTATTCAACTGTCATGTTAGTGCAAAGAAAATCTTTACTGTTACAAATCACAAAATAATTCAAATTCGTTACAATGAAAGCTTTGCTTGCTAGGGGTTTCCTTTTTCAGCCTTCATAGTTGTTCTTAATTCCTATAAATCTAATCTACACAAAATGACTTTGCCTGGTCAATGAAGGGCCTCACCTGCTAGTTAAAAATATGTGTACTGTGCTGCTTGGGGCAGTTTTCAATAAAAACAAGAAAATATAATAAAGATCGGCAAAGCAGACAAATGGCATCAGAAATTAAAGAGAACAAGACAAAGGCTAAAATTGATTCAAATGAGAAAACCGATTAAAACCCGATTTAAAATGCCTCTTGAAAAAGGAGGGAATTCAAGCTCTTTTTGAAACTCATCAGCAAGGGAGACAGGTGAAGATCTTCTAGATGGTATTCCAAAGCCAAGGGGCCACAACAGAGAAACCCCTGTCCCTGCTCCACATCCCCCAGATCAGTGGTAGGGCTGAGAATATGGCCTGTGAAGTAGAGCGAAGGGCCCTGGCAGATTCATATGGGCAACTACAGTCCAACAGATACCCCACTTCCAAGCCATGTGGGGCTTTGAAGGTCAAAACTGCCACTTGGAACCGGGCCCAGAAGCAAACTGGCAACCAGAGAAGCTGCTGCAGGAGAGGTGAAAAGCAGGAACGCACAACCTGATCCTCTCTCTTTTGTTTGACTGCAACTCCCATTCTTAGCAAACACTGTGACCAACAGCCAGGCCTGGTGGGAGTTGTAGTCTAACAACAGCTGGATGGCCAAAGTTGTATAGCTCTGGTCAGGGGTATAGCAACCATTGAACAAGGGGGGGGGAGAAGGATAATTATACCCAGGCCCCAAAGGTCTGGATCCCCTTGCCCTCGGCCAGGGTGCCCCCTTGCCCACTCCTGCACCCAGCCAGTGAGCAAAATGCTCACCGGCTCGGAGCACAAGGCATACCCCTTTCCTCTCCAGCCAGATGCTGGCTGGGGCGGGATGGACTCTCCCCTGCATCTGATATCAGATACGGGGAGAGGGGGCGGCAGTGCAGATAGTGGGGCTGTCACAGCCCCAGCAGAATTTCATCTCCCCTGTCAGCGGTTGGTGGAATCTCTGAAAGGGAGCAACCCTAACTGGGCAAAAGAACACCAAGGGGGCAGAAGGGCTGCCAGTCAGACTTTGTCCCCTGGCCTCCAGCAAGCTTCCTATGCCCCAGCCAGTAGTGGCCAGTGAGGGCAGCATTGGAAGGGTGGAGAGAGGCACCTTTAAGTGTAAATGAATTGGGGCTTACCTCTGCTCTTGCTGCACCTGAATGCTACTCGGAGAAGCAAGCATGCCGCCCAGCACCCCCTGCGGTGGGGGATCGCCTCCGCCACTCACCTGGCCGCTGGTGGGGGATCAGCTCTGTGGAAGCCAGGTAAGTGGTGGAGGCGATCCCCAGCTACAGGGGGTGCTGGGCGGCATACTGCTTCCCCAAGCAGTGTTCAGGTGCGGCAAGAGTGGAGGTAAGCACCAATTCTTTTACTCTTAAAGGTACCTCTCACCACCCCTCCGCCGGTGCCCTTACTGGCCGCTACTGGCCCCAGCCCGGGTGTAAAGCTTGTGTGAAGACCAGCACCTGCAAGGATCCTTGAGGCAGCATCGTGAACCAGCTGAAGCTTGCAACTCTTCTCCAAAGGCAGTTCCACAGACAGGGCATTGCAGTAATGCAATCTGGATGTGACCAGTATACGGGTAGCCAAGGTCAGATCTGATTTCTCCAGGTAAGGTCACATACAGCTGGCATGCCAGCTGAAACAAGTAAAAAGCACTCCTGGGTCTCTCCACACACTCTTCCATGAGGAACAGAAGCTGTCTAAGGAATAATTCTCCACTAATCCCCCAGCTACACTGAAGAGGAAGCAATAAAACAGCCATAATCTGCAAATTGGAAGGTATTATTATTATTATTTATTTACACAGTCAGACAGGTGTTATTGACTGGTTTGTTTTATCCAGACATCGAGTCCTTCCCAAGGACCTGGGATGCCAGAATTTTATTGTCAATTGTTATAGATATTGTCGCAGAATATAGGCTGTTCCCAGTAAAGCTGCTTTTTGTAATTGGCTGATGGTGATTTCTGTGGCCCCTATGGTGTTGAGGTGCTCTTCAAGGTCTTTTGGATCTGCACCCAGGGCGCCAATTACTACTGGGATTATTTTGGTCTTTTTCTGCCACAACCTTTCAATTTCAATTTGTAGATCTTTGTATTTGGTGATTTTCTCTATTTCTTTTTCTTCTATTCTACTGTTCCCTAGTATTGCTATGTCGATTATTTTAACTTGTTTTTCTTTCTTCTCAACTACAGTTATATCTGGTGTATTATTATTATTTCTTGTTTACACAGTCAGACAGGTGTTATTGACTGGTTTGTTTTATCCAGACATCAAGTCCTTCCCAAGGACCTGGGATGGCTGAATTTTATTGTCGATGTTGTTGCTGTTGTTGTTGTTGTTGTTATTAAAGGCACAGTAGCATAGAAAAGCTTCAATAGTGCTTTGCCTGTCCACACCAGGCAGACTGGCACTGTGATGGTGTTTTATTGCAAAAATTTAGAATTGTCACACAAGTCAGGTCTTCAAAAACAGAAGAACATAGAAAACCCTAGAATGCCAAGACTTGACAAAGAGATCCATGAAAAGTGAATGGGCAATTTCAGAGAAAGGGGCACTAGTGTGGAAACTACCTGCACTGGGGAAAAGAGAACGGCTCATGAGGACAGGTAAATAAACTGACTAATCTATTATCTGTGGCCTACATGCTTCTTTGTTGTTGCTTAAGGAATAGATAAATGTATGCAGGATTCATTGCTCCTTACTGACTTGCCATGATAACTGGAACCACAGTTCCTATTTTCTGATGCAGTATTATCAGGTGGGGTGATTAACGAAGGCAAGACCGTGCATACTTTGCATTAAAAAAATTCTGCACTCCGGTAATCTAGATCCTACACCACAAAAAATGGGATTCGTTTGCATAATGCTTCTAGTAATCAGGGAAGGGAGGGGCAATGAGCTAGATGGAGCACTGAAACTCCATCCCTTGGCCCTAGAACCTCCTTTGGCTTTGCATAGCTTGCTGTACACACAAAGGCCGGGTTCAGACGTAACATGAAACCGGAGGTCCCTTCACCTCTGGTTTTCACTAACCAGAATGTCCGAACATGGCAAACTACAGTTAAAGGGGAAAAAATAGACCCGCGGTTTCCTGCCCCAAACTCCATTTGTTACCTTCGGTTCTCCCTAAGTTTCATTTTCCCAACCTCCGGTTTGGTGGGGCCAGCATTTCATCTGAACACTGGGTCCGCTTTTAGCCTCTCCAAAGGAAGTCCTCCCTCACTCTGGCTGCTATTGGCTGTGTGGGCTGACCTTCGTGAAAGAAGGAAGCCTACACACCCAGCTTCCTTGCCTCTCTGCAGTTCTGCTGACTGCAGAGAGGCCCTTCTCCCCAACGTCCAAAAGCGGATGGGAGAGTGGGGGGAGGGGGTGCGGAAATACGGGTCCATTGGACCCCTGGTTCCATATTACGTCTGAACCCTGCCAAAGTCTGTCTTTTCAGGAAGAAGGACTAGAAACTTGCTGTATGCAAAGCTGTAATTTGTCTAGAACAGTGGTTTCCAACCCAGGGGCCTCCAGATGTCGAACAACTCCCATAATCCCCAGCCACAATAAATTGTATCTGGGGCTGATGGAAACTGTAGTACCGCAACATCTTGAGGCCCCCAGGTAGGGAACTACTGGTCTAGAACAGGGATTCTCAACATTAGGGCCGCAGATGTTATTGGACCTCAACTCCCATAATCCTCAAACAAAGGCCACTGGGGCTGGGGATTATGGGAGCTGAAGTCCACTAACATCTAGGGAACCAGTGTTGAGAATCCCTGGTCTAGAAGACCTCCAAAATCCTTTCCAACTCCATGAGATCCTCAGGATGCCAAGTACCACACTCAGTACCAAATTCTTTATTCTGTACCTGGGTGGAAATGTGGGTCATATACCTGATCATAAAAATTGAATCATGGCCAGTTAGTTAATGCTCCTGTGGCATCTGATTGGACAAGCATAAATCACTGCACATGGACTATTGATTTCATGCCCCTCCTGACAATTCTAATGATAGGTAGACAGACAGACAAGTAGCAATGGGGATCTAATGTCAGTATTTATTTTATTTACCGATGCCCCAATTTAGCCATCAAAGAGCCATTATCCATGGCTAGTCAAACAAATTGTCTGGTCACTGATGAACCTGACTTTGTGAATCATCTGCAAATGTGTATTTGGAAAGGGATAGAGCACCTTTAAGAACATATTGAAGCTAGCTGGCAAATCAACTACCCCAGGCAAAGATCTCTCCCATTACTAATGATATAATGATGACTTTTGGTTTGCTTAAAGCTGAGGAAAAGTTGACACAGAGATTAAAGGGGGGAGGCTGGGGAGAGGAGAGGAGGGGGGAAACAGAGAGTTACTTTATACCACCTGAATACTGGTTGTTTCCAGGACCTAGACCCTGGTCTTATTTGAGGAAAGACTATCTTGACAAATTGGATAAACATTTTATGCATGACAGGACGTTGATGGAGAGCCCGTTCTGCAAGCACACCTGTTGGGAGTTTGCTTAGCGTGTGACCAAGGTGTTCAGCTAACCCTAAGTCCTCCCAGGGTGCTGTTTACTATTGGACAGGTACGGGCAGATCTAAGCGCTAGGCCTTAGTAACAGTTGCTGCAATCGTTTTCTGCTGTCTTTTAAAAATTATTTCATTTATACAATCACTTCTGACTCGACTTGTTCACAAAAAGCTCCACCAGACTTTTAACAAATCGTTCTCATTTAATTAGGGTCGCAACCTGATAGCCAGGAGACCATTGAAAGTTGCAAGTGCAACGAAAACTGTTATATTCTCCAATTAGTGGCATGTTTGGGGCATGTTCGGGAAGTGGAGGGCCCAGCTGCTGGACAGTGTCCTCCAAAAGTACTTGCCCCATGGCCCTTGTGCACAAGGATGCGACCAGTCTAAACGACCTTTTGCATCCAGCCTGGAGTACTGCAACAGTCTGTGTGGAATGGAGGTGAAATACTTGGCTTGCTGGTGCATTTACTTAATTCATTCACTGTATAGCCAGGGCTGTGGGTAGACCATTGCTCCATGCAATCATTCAAATGCTGCATCATGAAATAAAGTAAAGTTGTGCTGTCGAGTCGGTGTCGACTTATGGCGGCCACAGAGCCCTCTGGTTGTCTTTGGTAGAATACAGGAGGGGGTTACCATTGCCATCTCACATGCAGTATGAGATGATGCCTTTCAGCATCTTCCTATATCACTGCTGCCCTATATAGGTGTTTCCCATCATCTGGGAAACATACCAGCAGGGATTCGAACCAGCAACCTCTTGCTCCCTAGGCACATTACTTCTCCACTGCACCATTAGGTGGCATACAGCATGAAGTACTGGGCCCAAAATGCCATTTCCTAAAGGTAAATCTAAACCAGGAGCTCTCATACTTGGGATCCCAGATGTGGTTTGGACTACAATGCTGATCATCCCAGCTAGGATGAAGGGAGCTGTTGTCCAACAACATCTGGAGACCCAGGTTTGGGAAGTCCTGGAATGGACATTCCTATATGCACCTGCAACGCGGCTGTGTGCTTCTGTGTGTGTGCGTGTGTGTGTGTATGAAATAGCAGCCATGGGGGCCCCAAATCTAGATTGGAATCACAGGGGGGAGGGCTTTTAACCCTTTGCTCCCCACCATGGCACAGATCCAAACTAGACCTTCAGTTTGGATCCCCAATGGCGTGGGGGGTGTAGCTCAGTGGTAGAACATCTGCTTTGCATTCAGAAAGCCCCAAGTTCAATTCCTGGCAGCATCTCCAGGTGGGACTGGGGCCCTGGAGAGCCACTGCCAGTCAGTGTAGACAATATTGAGCTAGACAGACCAATGATCTGATCTGATATAAGGCATCTTCCTATGTTCTTCTGTTCCCTGCAATGGCTATTTTCCCCAGAGGAATAGCAGACATTTCCCACTGATGACAATGGGTCGGGAGCTTTCCACCCAGGTTAAATAGCAACCTCGCGGGGATTCTGGCAGGCGAAGGGGGATTTAACCATTTGTCGTGCTTCTGATCTGACTCAGTCAGTTCCCCTGGTACTGCTTTGGGCCCCAGAGAGAAAACTTGTGAACTTTTTCCCCTTGTCAAAGGGCAGCTGCAGTGGGCTCAGTGTGGATCAGGACCATTGCAGGAGCAATGGGTTAAAGCCCTGGTCTCCTGCCATAATCCTGATCTAGATACCTCTACATCTGGTATTTCACAAAGAAAAGACAAGCACGCCACTGTATGATTGAATGCCATCAAGTCGGTGTCGACTCTTAGCGACCACATAGATAGATTCTCTCCAGGATGATCTGTCTTCAACTTGGCCTTTAAGGTCTCTCAGTGGTGCATTCATTGCTGCCGTAATCGAGTCCGTTCACCTTGTTGCTGGTTGTCCTCTTCTCTTTCCTTCAACTTCCCCCATGCATAACACATGCTTAACGTAACATGATTGGAGAACCTCCTCTTTCTTTCTTTCTCTTTCTTTCTTTCTTTCTTTCTTTCTTTCTTTCTTTCTTTCTTTCTTTCTATTAAGCAACTTTCTAGCCTAAATAATTGCAGAGATATGCTTGGAGGTACATAGATGTTGGGCCACATTCACCCATATTAAACTGCCAGGGCCCTGATCATGGTCCTGCCACTAACATAGGTCTGGTTGGCAGGGGCTACAGACAGGGCCTTTTTGGTTGTGGCCCCTTGGCTTTGGAACACCCTCCCTGAAGATCTTTGCCATGCTCCCTCTCAGTGTTTTTTTTTTTAACAATTAAAAGCACACTTTTAAAGAGGCCTTTTAATACCTGCTGCTTATATCTGGTAGGTTTTTTAGTTGTTACAGTTCTAATGTTTTAGCTTTTAAAATAACTTTTAATTTGAAATTTTAAAAAAAAGAATTGTCATTGTAATTATGGTTTTAGCCTAGTCTTTTAACTTGTTTAACTTAATTGGTTTAACTTCACTAATCTTATTTTACATTGTATCTATTTTATTAACGTTGTGAGCCACCCTGAGCAGTAGTGTACGGGGAGGGTGGGGAATAAATATTTTAAATAAATAAATAAAATAGATGTCTGGTGAAATCTCAGAAACCAAGGGTGTTGCTGAATAAGGCTTCCTCTCAGGGCAGTAAGGCCTCAGCAGCACTCTGCATAATTTCTTGGCTCTCCCTCTGAAGAGATACTGTGCTGGGGTTCAACGGAGACAGTTGCTGTCCCGCTGCTCCATGTAAGAGAGCACTTAAGGAGGTGTTTCCTTTCCCAGTTAGCAGCTTGACATCACAACTGGATCAGACATTTGATGGAGATTTCTCAGGACATGCCAAATCACACAATATGTACGGATGTGCACGGAACTATTCGATGCTCCATTCTAGGAGTGCCGAACCGGTTCCGGAAACCGACATTCGAACCGGTTTGGAGGGGGCGGGGTTGCTTTAAGGGTCAGGGAAGGTGCGCGTTGGCCATTTGCGTGGCAATGCTGATCCCAGCTACAAGGAGGCATGCTGCAGCCCCGCATGCCCACTTTTTGGAAGAGCACTGGCAGGGGGAAAGTGGCAGGGTGGGGGCTGGCAGGTAAGCAGCGCCTTCCCTGACCCTTAAAATGGCCTCCCACCCTCCCGGGAGTGCATGGAACCGGTTCCGTGCACATCCCTAACAATATGGACCCATGCGCATTCAGAAGACCAGTTTTATATGCCTGGTCAGTAGAAATGGACAACTTGGAATGAGTTAATTTTATTTATTTAGTTAGTTAGTTATTAAATTTATACCCTGCCCAAAGTTACCTCTCTGGGCAGCTTAATCAGATCTGGAAACCAAAGTAAACCATTTAAACTGCCCTTACTTTGCATTGTATTAATCTCTCAAATAGGTAGAGCCTTGAATAATAAGAAATCCTTAAGTATTGAAGGCCATTTCAAAAAAGCACAACAGAATCAGTGTCTTTCCTCAAAAGCAGAACTAATCTAGCTCTGTAAAACGGTGCAGTCAAATTAAAGAGAAAATCCCTCAGCAGAATATTGAGTGTCTGCACACTCAACTAATGAAACACAAGGTTGAGGGATTACATTGTAGGAACAACTCTCTGCAGCTAATCGTGCCCGTAGGGCAGGATGTAAGAACCCAATGACTTCTGAAAGCTGATTAGCCTCTTTGATTGGGTCCCATACCTGCTCCAGCCGGGACTCTACAGCACTTTCCAATCACTGGTGTGCATTTCGGTGTGCATATTTCTTGTTTGCATATTTGTTTTGTTTCGGAGCCAATTTCTGATGACATCACACATAGTCATCATTTAACCTGGCTGAAATCAGTTCCAAGGTTGGTGTCTGAATTAGCACTGTTCCACCCCCCACCCGCCATTTCTTAGGCCTATGCATGGGCATCTGATGTGGGGCAAGGGGAAATTGCCCTCACCCAAATAAGCCATTCCTATTTAGTTCAATGGGGCTTACTCCCAGCTAAGTGATATAGGGTTGCAGGGTGCCCTCCCCAAAAAGGTTCTGCAGATGCCCATGGCCTATGAACACATATTAAGGCTATGTGTCAGGTTGTATCTCACAGGCATTTTGGACCCAGTATGCCCTCTTTCAGGCATTATTGGAATCAGGTCTGCAATGACAGGAGGGAGCTTGGACAGTTGGAACTCTGACAAAATTCCCTCCTGTTGGTGCAGAACTCTGTTGGAGTTCCAGTACCGTATGCCTGTCAAACTTCCCCCCACTGTCCACTCCTCATCCCCTCTCCCTTACCTGGGGTCTGGGTGGATGCAGGAGACAGCAGACAGAATGTCCTCTTCTCTCCCGCCAAAGCACTGCAGTCAGCTGACTTGCTGCTTGCCTTTCTCCATGGCTTCTACTTCAAATGGTAACTTTCCCCTACTTTAAGGTCCTTATAGGTCCACAACCAGTGAAGGAGATTGTGGGTTTGTAGTTCTTAAAAGAACTACAATTCCCACAATTCCCTGCACCAATTGGAAACCAACAAGGAGGATAAAGAAAGGTAATTTTTAAAGTGGAATCAGTGGAGGAGGAAGCCAGCGGTGGCTCCTGTTAATCCCACCACTACCGCCCCCTAGCCACACCCCCTGCATCTGACATCAGACTCTGCATCTGACATCAGATGCTGGGAGGCCGTTTCACTCACATACAGGGTTCTGCACCCTGCTTGGGAGCAAATTCTGGCTAGCGCCACGTTCACAGCGCAGCTGGGAACTCTTTCCTGGCCATGCTGTGAATACAGCACTGGCCGGAATTTGCTCCCAAATGGGGGGGGGGGTTGGGGGGGTTGCAGCCCTGTTTGCCAGTAAAATCGCACCTCCTGCCTCTGATGCAGGGGTCGTGGCTGGGATATAAGGCGCGGCCCCTGAGAGGTGGTGGGCCAGTTCTTTGAACCCGTTTGCACAATGGTGGCTCCACCCCTGAGTGGAAGCCATCAAGAAAGCTAAGCATCAAGTTGGCAAGGTGGCTGGCCACAGTGATCCAGGGGGTCTGAAGAGGACATGGTGCCTACTGTCTCCTGCACCCAATGGTCAGAACCTTTGACTGAGCTCTGTGCTGTTGGATCTGAACTCTGTCAGTCCTGACATTCTGGTTTGACCCACATTAAATGACCAGTGCACTGCCTCTTAGCTGAGAGCTGGCTCACTGTCCATTTAACTAGGGTCTGATAGGAATGTTGGGAAATTGTAGGTTTCTGACTCGACCCAACAACTTTGAGAGGCCGTTTCGGCCCTCCTGGCAATGTCCGGAGCAGAGGAAAGCTGGTCTTGTGGTACTGAGCATGAATTGTCACCTTTGCTCAGCAGGGTCTACTCTGGATTGCATTTGAATGGGAGACGACATGTGAGCACTATATTCCCCTTAGAGGATGGAGCTGCTCTGCGCAGATCATCTTCATGCTTGCATACAGACGGTCCCAAGTCCCCTCCCTGGCATCTCCAGATAAAGCTGAGAGAGACTTCCGCCTGCACCTTGGAGAAGCTGCTGCCAGTTTGTGTAGACAATACTTAGCTAGATGGGCCAACAGTCTGACTCAGTATAAGGCAGTATCCTATGTTCCTATGTTCTGTGTTGGATCAGGTCAGGTCAGGTCAGGTCAGGTCTGTCTTCTTCTTCTTCTTCTTCTTCTTCTTCTTCTTCTTCTTGCTGCACAGGCCTATTAGATAGGGCGAGCCATGCTAAAGGGGAGAAATCTTTTTGACTGGTGACCATTTTACTTGTGTATGTCACTGTAAGACCACCTAATGGCACAGTGGGGAAGCAACTTGCCTAGGAAGCAAGAGGCTGTCAGTTTGAATCACCACTGGTTTGTTTCCCAAACTATGGGAAACGCCTATATCGGGCAGCAGTGATATAGGAAGGTGCTGAAAGGCATCATCTCATACTGTGCAGGAGGAGGGAATGGTAAACCCCTCCTGGATTCTACCAAGAAAACCACAGGGCTCTGTGGTCGCCAGGAGTCAACACCGACTCAACAACAATGTCACTGTAAGCGAAATAGGGGGTAGAGACCATCCCAAAAGTATAACGCTTACCAGAGGTTGGAGGAGGGTTGCAGTATTGTGATAAAGGAGATAGTAAGTCGGGGGTGGGGAGGGAAGTTGAGTGTGACAATACTTTATGGATAATCCCTCTAACTCTCTAAAGGTGCACTCTTGTTCTTTAGATGTTCAAATAATAAAACGGGGAAATCCCCCAAACCATTAAGCTTAGTCAGTAGTGAATTAGGGATGTTCAGAGACCCCACTGAACTATTCTGCTTGTCTTATCAAAACACTTTTGCTTTCTGCAGAGGTCTTTGGAAGCTCTTCCGAAGGCAGAATCTCCATGTTTCCCTCAAAATTTCACTTTGAACAAATATTATGGCAGTTCTGCTCCAAACCAAAGTACTGAATGAAGCCGCTGCTGTTCCCAGTTGTACCAAATCCACACAATAAGTCAGCTGGGTTTTGACAGAAAAGCAGTGATGTTTCCTCTAGAAATAAACACTCCTCTGAACTACAACTCCCGAAGAAAACACTTAGCCCAAGTTCAACTTAATCAACAAAATCTCTTAACTTTAAAAAACTGTTTTTCTTGTGCATAAGCCTGTGTCTTTCAAATAATCCACGAGCAAATAGCTCTATTCCGTAGATGAGAAATTATAAAAGACCATGTAATCAACTGACAAAGGCACTGAAAGCAACCCCAGAGGAAACGCTTAGCTGTTCTTATAGAGCCACAAAGCCCCGCTCTGTTTCCCCACCCACTCTTTAAGTGTACGCCTCTGACATGTCTTGCCTCACAACTGGACTTTATGAATGGGACCCGGAGGATGTTTTCTGGTAAAGCATCACAAAGGAAAGGAATTATAGTATTACTGCAGAGGGAACTGATTTCCCATTTGCTACCCAGATTGGAATGAATAAGAAGAGAGTTGGTTTTCCCTCGGTAATGAATATATGAATCACACCTCGGAAGCCTGAAGGGTTGGATGAGCCAGCTTGGGAAGCCAAGGCAGCTATCATCACCCCAAATAAATTGCAGCATGTTATATTTAGTGATGCCTTGATGGTTTTCTGAAGCCCTGTTATACACAGCTGAAGGTTTGGGAATGTATCCAAAGGCTGCACTAGACGCTTTGGGCCTAGAAATTAGCCTGTGAATACAGCATAATAGACTGCATGTAGCATATATTGCCCATTTGTGGTTCCATGTTCCAGATTCATCAAAGCAATTGGCACAACCTCCATTATTTGTATTTAGGCTCGTGAACATGATCTTTTAAATATATTTCTGGTATAAACTGGCATGTTTGTGTGTTTGAGAATAGCACAAGCTATTTAAAAATGATCCCTATTCTCTTTTAAGCTGTTGCTCTGATTTAAGCAGCCATTCAGTACAAATGTATGACAACACTCTGATAGCTGAGAATGCAGATGATCTGCCAGCTCTATTAAAGTCAAGGAGTACAGAGAAAAAATGGAACTATGACCAAATGTAAAGAAGACTAAACTAATGACAACGGGTATAGCAACCAGCCTCAGAATTGACAAGTCATTGAAGTGGTGGATAGCTTCTGCCTTTTAGGATCGACCATCAACAGTAAAGGATCCAGCAGTCAAGAAATACACCACAGACTAGCACTTGGGTGGGTTGCAGTGAAGGTCTAGGAAAGGGTATTTAGATGCCGTGCCCACACCTACAAAGATTAGAATCGTTTAACTTTGGACAATGGTTTTTGCCATGACACCCTATGGTGAAAGCTGGACTTTGAAAAAGCAAGATAGAAATATTATTGATACTTTAGAACTTTGGTGCTGGAGAAAATATTTGAGGATACCATGGGCAGCCAGTAAAACAAACAAATGGATCATAGAACAAATCAATCCAGAATTGTCACTCGACCCAGACCGACGACAGTTCTAAATGAACTGCTCTGAACCGGTTTGGGTATATATCCAGCAAGAATTCCCCTTTACAAGTAAGGATGGGCATTCCCTAATTTAAAGACCGGGGGTGAGGAGGTGGGCAAGAGAAAGGTACCTTATTCCTGGCCGTGTTGGAGGCAGCAGAGACATCCGCGGGGCGGGGGGGGGGGGGCGGCAAAGCCCCTTGCTGGCCTCCCAAATGACAGCTGGCCCAGGCCTCCATGCTCGTGCTGAGGCATGAACCAGGCCTCTGCCAGCCCAGGCTGTCATTCAGAAGACCTGCAGTGGGGCCTGGAAGAGTCCCCACTGCTGTCTCACACTGCTGCCGATGTCTCCACAACCTCCACCACAGCCTGGAATTAGGTACCTTTCTCTCACCACCATTAGGGATTGGAGTATGCCCCTCACGTATAGGGGGGAAATCCTCACTGGAAATCCTCAACTCATTCCTCTTAAGAAAGAACAGCCCTGCTGGATTAGACCCAAGGTCCATCTAGTCCAGCAAACTGTCCCATACAGTGGGCCACCAGATGCCGCTGGATAGCCAACAGGTAGGAGCTGAGAGCATGTCCTCTCTCTTGCTGTTACTTCCCTGCAGCTTGTATTCAAAGGCATCCTGCCTCTGAGGCTGGAGACGGCCTATAGCCCTCAGACTAGTAGCCATTGATAGACCTCTCCTCCATGGAGTTATCTAAATCCCGCTTAAAGCCATCCAGGTTGTTGGCTGTCACTGCATCTTGTGGCAGAGAATCCCACAAGTTGATTGTGCTTTGTGTGAAAAAAGTATTTCCTTTTGTTAGTCTTACTTTTCTTAGTAATCAATTTCATGGGATGACCCTTAGTTCTAGTGTTATGTGAGAGGGAGAAAAATTTCTCTCTATCCACTTTCTGCACACCATGCAGGATTTTATAGACCTCTATCAGGTCTCCCCGCAGTCATCTTTTTTCTAAACTAAATAGCCCCAGGTCTTGCATGCTTGCCTCATAAGAAAGGTGCTCTAGGCCCATGATCATCTTGGTTGCCCTATTCTGCAACCTTTCCAATTCTACCACGTCCTTCTTTAGATATGGTGACCAAAATTGTACACAGTACTCCAAGTGTGGCTGCACGATAGTTTTGTAAAAGGGCATTATAATATTAGCAGTTTTATTTTCAATCCCATTCCTAATGATTCCTAGCATGGAATTGGCCTTTTTCACAGCTGCTGCACATTGAGTCATCACTTTCAACGAGCTGTTCACCATGACCCCAAGATCCCTCTCCTGGTCAGCCACCGACAGCTCAGACCCCATCAGCTTATATGTGAAGCTGGGATTTTTTGCCCCAATATGCATCACTTTACACTTGCCAACACTGAAGCACATTTGCGCATTTGCCATTTTGTTGCCCACTCCCCCAGTTTGGAGAGATCCTTTTGGAGTTTCTCAGTTTCTCAACCGTTTGGGGTTTCACTACCCTAAGTAGTTTGGTGTCATCTGCAAATCTGGTCACCTCGCTGTTTACCCCAACTTCTAGATCATTTATGAATAAATTAAGAGGCACTGGTCCCATTACAGATCCCTGAGGGGCCCCACTTCTTACTTCCCTCCATTGTGAAAACTCTCTACCCTCTGCTTTCTGTCCTTCAACACATACTTGTCCCCTTATCCCATGACTGCTAGGTTTGCTCAAGAATCTTTGATGAGGAATTTTGTCAAAAGCTTTTTGAAAGTCCAGGTATACTATGTCAACTGGATCACCTTTATCCACACATCTGTTGAGACTCTCAATGAACTCCAAAAGATTTGTGAGGCAAGATTTACCTTTGCAAAAGCCATGCTTGTTCTCCCTCAGCAGGGCCTGCTCTTCTGTGTGCTTTACAATTTTATCTTTGAGAATGCTTTCCATCAATTTGCCCAGAACAGAAGTTAAGCTAACCAGCCTGTAATAAGAATTCAGACATTTTTATATGAACTTCCTTTATGCGTTGTTAAATCAGTCGAACACCAGGAGATATTTGGGTTATGTCAAATTTCAATTCTAAAATCTGGACTTCACTCAAGATGAAAATCTGAATTTCCAAATTTGAAAAATTAAACTGATTTCAAACTTTCACAGAGTGTCAGCTATATACTGCAATGTGGGAATTGGTCCTGAAAGACCAGCTAGCAGTTAGTCTTAATACATTCACTGGCTGACATGATGTGCTGCATTATGTCTCCGTAGTGCTCCAACCTGAGTGTATAACAGATAAAGTAGTCTTCAAAAGCTATTTAAAGACCAGGAGGAATTGCAGACCCACCTAATTGACTTGTTGAAAGCAGCTGGCTTGGCCAGTTCCTTGATGAATCACCTCCAATTTGACCCAAATCTACCCACCAGTTGGTCTACCCACTGGCAATTTGGTTGGTCTACCCGCCAGTCCCAATTGGTAGACAAGCTCTCCTTGCTTTCCAGGAAGAGATGGTTTACCAATTGGAAATGGTGGGTAAACCAGCTCTCCACTCTAGACAGTGCATCAGCCCGCCTCGGAGAGCTGGTCTGTCCACTGATCCTGTTTGGTAGACCAGCTCTCCCTGGAAAGAAGTGCCATTTTGAGGCCCATTTTCCCAGCAAAATGGACCTCAAAATGGCGCCCGAATCAATTTGGGTCAAATTGGGGGTGATTCCATTTTACCCTGAATCTGGCCCTTTGTTTTTAGAGTGATTCAATTGGGGGCCAGAATAATCAAATCACCCCCCAATTTGACCTGAATCAATTCATGGGTGAATCAATTTGCACATTCCCATTTCCCATGTTTGTCCCAACTCAACAAGTTAGTTTGCACTTGTGTAAGTCCCATTGCTTTCAAAGGGGATTAGTTAAAGATAACTTCAGCTGGATTGGGCCATTATGTTTAAATTCTTCTAAAAATGCTCCTCTGCATATTTTGATAGTGAATGTTCACCAAATATTTTCTGGCTATGTGAATATTCAGAGAATATTTGAGCTTCAGCACTGATATCTGACATCCAAACATTCTGTAACAACTGCCATATTATAGCAGTCAGAATCTGATTGTATCTGAGGTGCAGCAGTTAGTATTTAACAATATTTGACAGCTGACATGCAGCAGCAATCAACACTTGAGAGTATCAAACATTTAACAATCAGTGATTTGACAGAATCTGATCCATGTGCATTAGCAATCCAGCTGATGCAAAGAATTCAGACATTTTTATATGAACTTCCTTTATGCATTGTTAAATCAGTCGAACACCAGGAGATATTTGGGTTATGTCAAATTTCAATTCTAAAATCTGGACTTCACTCAAGCTGAAAATCTGAATTTCCAAATCTGAAAAATTCAACTGATTTCAAACTATCACAGAGTTTCAGCTATGTACTGTAATGTGGGAATTGGTCCTGAAAGACCAACTAGCAGTTAGTCTTAATACATTTGCTGGCTGACATGATGTGCTGCATTATGTCTCCTGGGGCTTCTAAGGATTTATAAGCAACCACAAATCTTTTCGGAAGCAGGAACTAGCTATTGTGCAAGCAGTGCTACTGCAGTTTTTCCCATTCACCGCAATGGGAGAAACCTCTGAGAGTGACTTTGCCAAGGTCACATAGTGAGGTTTTATGGCTGAATGAGGACTTGAACCCAGGCCTTGCTATTCCTAGTCTAACGCTGATTTGGGAACACTTCAGGGTGATCTTTTTTTTCAGAGCTTACCTACCATATTCCATCTTTTTCTCTTCCTTCTTCTGTTGTGTTATTCATCAGAACTGTGTACACATATAGGTGTGTATGTTTTGCCTGTCGCTAGTGCACAAATACCTGGCTTTGCACCTGGATGCCTTGGGAGAAGCAGGTGAGCCCTTTCCAAACATTTGGCACAGCAGTTGAGAAGATTATGATGATTATCTTCATGACCCAGTGTGTATTTTCAAACAACTGATGTTTTGGGTGTCTGCACAGAGGCACACAAGTCAGCATGAAGTGAGAGACCTAACTGGAATCAAGAAGCAAGCCAAAACCATGCAAGCATTATCATGCATTTAATCAAAATGTACCCACACTAAGTGTATCGTTGCAGTTAAGTCACATCTGAAGGTGCAAATCCGTCATTTCTTGGATCCTGCATGAATTTGGCATTCCAAAATGTCTGCCCTCAGACCTTGTGTCAATAGCCAGATCAGTGGCTAGCGAGGTGAAGCTGACCAGGAAGGCCTGGTTTAAATCTCTGCCAAACTAAATATTCCAGAGCCGGTTCTATGAGCAGGGAGAGGAAGAGCCAACCTAGATGTGGAGGACAACTGTGTTTATGTTTAACACATCTAACACAGAGCTAGATGGTCTACTCTTTATACAAAGAGGGACACCCAGGGAAGGCGAGCAAAACCTTCCCTCTCCTCAAGCTGGCTTCACTGCATTCCGTAGCTGCAAGCAGTTTCCCTCTCTGCCTGGTTCACGTCCAGTATTGGAGTCAAGTTGGAGAAAAACTACTTAGATGCTTAGATGCAGCCAAGTGTAGGAAGGTAATGGGGAGGACGGGTGCAGTTTTCAATCCCCACATGCTCTCCATTTTGTATAAACAGTAGCTCTCCCCCCCCCCCCGCCCACTGGCCACAACTTTATATGTGAATGGAGCAAACACATGACTGCCCTGCCTCTCTATCCCTTTTCAGACATTAGCTGCATTCACACATAACACAAAACTGGAGGAGAAAGGGCCTCTGTTTTCAATCTGTGTACATCTGAATGTGAGCAACTGCCATTCCAATAGAAAATGAACCCACGGTTTCCCTCCCCAAGCTCTGATTTGTACTTTCTCTTTGTAGTGCATTTTGACTCCTAGTCCTGCGGTTTAGCGGTGCCTGTGTTTCGTCCAAACACTGGATGAAACCGGTGTCTGGCTATTTTGCCACAAGAGATGAGGGAGGAAGCTCCTCCCTCGCTCTGGCTGCTATTGGCTGCTGGGGCTGTCCTTCAGTCAGTAAGGAAGCCCAGGCAGCCAGTTCCCCTTCCTCTCTGCAGTCTTGTTGAATGCAGAGAGGGAGCTCCCCATGATGTCCAAATTCAGACAGGAGAGCAGGGAAAGTGAGGAGATGAACCATGGGTCCATTGGACCTGCAGTTCTGCGTTTTGTGCAATTGTGGCCTTTATGTCCTGGGGCAGAGACAATGTGGAGAGGTGGCAGGATTATGTTTGCTAGCCATGCCCAACATTATTATAGCCTGGACTGGCTTTTTGAAATGAGAATATTTTTGGACATGGCACGTGTTTTATCACAACAGTACGTCTTTACAAGCTGTATTGGTGTTTGTTTGTTTTGCACATTTATATACCACCTAAACCACGTCTCAAGGCAGTTCACAATTGATTAAAATATCTATAAACTTTAAAATCAACAGTTAGAAATTGTACTCCTTTAAAGACCTCCTTTATTGCGTATATTTAAAAAAGGGAAATTAATCCAAAAGGTTTCTATAAAAGCAAACGTTTTGCCATTAACATGTCATCACCAGTGCTCAATGTTTCACTACTTAAACCAACATTCTTATATAGTAAGTTCTTCCAGCCAAACACCCTGAAATTAATACATAGCACGGGTTAATACATATACCAGCTGATTCATAGTTAAAAATGGATTTTAAAAATAGGATTCAGTGAGGTAAGAGACACTGTTTGACCATATGCCAATATATGATAATAATATTGTAATATCAAGTCTATGCTATGTCTTAGAGTGTTTATGTTTATTTATGTGGGAAGATGTTGACTGACATATCATGCCATAGGTGGAAATGTGGGCAGCAGTGGTCCATTGTAAACATCCCATGGATGTGGTTGCATGATGCCCATTATTTCCAGATTCAAATTAGGAAGGCATAATTGGTTGCTTCTTCCTAGAGCACGGGTTCTCAAGCCCAAGTCCTCAGATGTTATTGGACTACAATTTCCCTGGGTATCTAAGAGAACGTCTTCTTCACCATGAGCCCCACTGTCTGTTAAGATCATCTGGAGAGGTTCGTCTGCGGTTGCTGCTAACTCATTTGGTGGCTACTCAGGAGTGGGCTTTCTCAGTTGCTGCCCCTGGACTTTGGAAAGCACTCCCTGTTGAAATAAGAGCCTCCTCATCTCTGGCAACTTTCAAAATCGCACTGAAGACACATTTATTCACCCAGGCTTTTAATTAGATTCATGGTTTTAAATTTTAATGTTGGTTTTAAATGATTTTAATGTTAATGATTTTAATGTTTAAATGATTTCAGTTGCTCAATTGATTTGACGTTTTAAATTATTTTAATTGTAAACCACCCAGAGTTGCAAGTTTTGAGCAGCATAAAAATGTTAAATAAATAAATCATCTCCAGGCATAATGTGGCCATCAACATCTGGACTCCACTGCTTGAGAATCCCTCTCTTTAGAGCATATTCAATGTTATGTACTAAGTTATATGTAATACATTTGGTGTTCTTAAAGTAGTAAAATAAGTTTGGTGAGAAAGTATTACATATGCTTCTATTTTCCTCAAATTTCAATATTTCAAAAAAAAGAAGAGGGAACTTTTTTACATCCGTCATAGTTCTGGGGCTTAAGCATACAGCTCTACCTCAGCTACCCAGCTACATCAGTAGAGGCCATTGGAAATGGCCTTCCAAGGATTTATAGCCGTTTTGAGGAGGGACATTTTTGTGGGGGCCACAGCCCCATATACCGTGGTCCCAATCCCGAATGCCCCTCCCCCAAGCTGATATTTTAATTGAGAAAAGTAAAAGCATTAAAAGACACATTTAGTGTTACATCTGGGTTTGTCAGTGGTCTGCACTTCAGTCCAGGAGATCCCTCATTCAAGTCCAGGTGTCCCTTCCATGAGCATAAAATCTGTTTGTTCTGCCTAGAGATGACATTCCTAATGTCCTGTTCATGCGTTTCCATCCACCCCCAGTTTTGCAGTACATGAGTGAGCTGGAGAGTCTGTTGCATTTATTCATTCATACATACATACATTTATATCTGACTTTTCCTCTGAAGAGTCCAGTAGTTTTATGTTTTTATGTTTATCCTCACAACAACCCTGTGAGCTAGGTTAGGCTGAGAAATAAGTGTCTGGCCCAGAGTCACCCAGTAAGTTTCATGACTGAGCAGGGATTTGAATTCAAGTATCCCTGGTCCTAGTCAAACATTCTTAACCACCACACCACACTGGTACTCTGTAGTGGTGTGCACGGAACCAGTGGCTGCCGGTTCAAAGGTTGGGGGGGGGGGGATCTCAGACCAGAAGTGACCAGAAGTTGCCGCTGCATGTGCGCACGTCTTTTGAACCAGTTCAGCCTCTGAACTGGTCCCATGCACATCCCCAGTACTCTGTTTTCAATATGTCATCAGCTGTGCATAGACTCAGATTCTCAGAGCAATATGAGAGGATGCACCTCAAAGGAGCCTCCCAACAGCGCTACCACATAGTACAAAGGCTTGAGTCCAGGGTACTTAAGAGAGAGCGTTCTTTGTCATGAACCCTGCTGCCCTTTAAGATCATCTGGGGAGGTCCATTTACGGTTGCCACTGGCTCATTTGGTGGCCACTTGGGATTGGACCTTCTCTGTGGCTGTCCAAGGACTTTGGAATATGCTCTCGGTTAAAAGAAGAGCATCTCCATCTCTGAATGCTTTTAGGAAGACCCTCAAGGCGCACCTATTTTCTCAGGCTTTTAAATGAAATTAATTTTAAACTGTTTAATTGTTTTTATCCTATGAAATTGTTTTAACTTTTTTATTCAGTGAAATCATTGTAATTGCTTTTACTCTGCTTTATATTTGTTGTTTTAAATTGTGTACACCGCCTAGAGAAACACATATCAGGCGGTATATAAATAAATTAGATAGATAGATAGAGAGAGAGAGAGAGAGAGAGAGAGAGAGACAAGGTAGATAGATAGAGCTCTCTGACGACAAGAGCTCAAGTATATAAGAAAACAGCAAGTCAATGGAAAAAGAAACCCTGTTAGACATTAACAAGGTGTCTCCCATAGGAAAGCAACTGTTCTGCTCAATTTGCTAACCATCTTGAGCTTGGAGCAATTCATCTCAAGAGGTTTTCAACACAGAGTGATTTACACTCCATCTCTATTCTGACAGAGTACCTACAACTTCCCCACAATTTTCCACTATTGAAGCTGAACTCTGAGGTTAAAAACAGAAGAATTTTTCACCAAAGGTATTGTGATCAAGAGATTCAAGGTGGGTAAGATGGAATGTTTGTTGGTCCATAATATATTGTTGTTGGAGGAGTGTAGAAACCTTTGTGTTGCCTGGAATTCTTTGGGCTATACTAACATGTTTTATGTTTGTAACTAAAAATGTGTAAATCCAACAAACCTGTGTTTCTGAACATATATATCATACAAGTATGCTCACCAGGGAACTGTGACTCATTGGCAAATCCGGGTTTGTCACCTGTGTGGTGTGTGAAATGGCTCCCTTTCAGACAGAACTGAAAGGGACTGTTTGACAGTCATGATCCCACTTATCCTCATAATCCTGTGTGAAAGGTAATTACATTTCAGATTGCTATCTTCCACAACAAGTAAGTGGGTTTTTAAAAACTCATTTGTTACTCCTAGTCTGCACATCCCCTCCAAAGTTCCTGCATCTGTGCCTGAGAAATTGCATTTTCCCAGTAGTCAAGTCACTATATTATGTTGCTGGGAAAATGGGATTTCCCCCAACACATACCCCACCTAGTATACTTGTTGGTGCTTTATATCCCAAAATGGTCTAAAGACACTTTCAGACATAGACTGCCTTTGGATGTAATGTGGAACCATGAGACCAATGGACCACAGTTCTGCACCCCTTTCCCTCTGCTCTCCCGTCCACTTTCGGACATACTGGAGAAGATAATCTCTGCAGTCACTGAGACTGCAGAGAAGCAGGGTTGCTGGCTGTGAGGGCTCCCTTCTTTCATGAAGGACAGCCCACGCAGCCAATAGCAGCCGGGTGAGGGAGGAGCTTCCTCCCTCATCTCTGGTTTAGGAGAAGGCTAACAGCAGTGCCAACATTCAGGCATAACGTTGGCACCGCTAAACCAGAGGTGGAGGCCGCAAAACATTGAGATAACTGAAGGTACAATTCTTTGTTTGGGGAGGGGAACCACAGGTCCATTTTTGGCTTTAACTGTGGTTGCCTATATTTGGAGGTGCAGCTTGCGAATCTAGAGATGAAGGGACATCCAGTTTCCTGTTACGTGCGAATGTAGCCAAAGAGTGTTGTCAGGCCCTCTCAGAGGTCCAGAGACACCCAGGCCATCATAAAAATAAACAAGTTTTTCTAGAAAAAACTAATCAGCCAACATTCCTTTCACTGTCTACAACTGGACTATATTTGGTTCAAATCGAGGTCCACAAGTTAGAATTCTTGCACATCAAATATTCATGTGTCTGCCATCTTGGATCAGGGTGGATGACATCATTACAACTTTTTAAATGGCAGTCAAGACACATTTGTCATCCAGACTTTCAATTAGATATTGTTTTGATTGTGTTTTAACATTTTAAATTTTAATTGTTGTAATGTTTTAATCTTTCTATCTGTTGTTTTTATTGTTTTGTTGTAAACCAACCAGAGACTTGCATTCTGGGCAGTATACAAATGTGTTCAATAAATAAACAATAAACTACACCATTGAGGTGTCCCTATGTGTCACTCACTACCGCTGTACCAAATTTGGTTCAAATTGGTTAGACAGTCCTCAACTTAGTTCACTTGTGCCTCAAAAGTTCACACGTCCACCATCTTGGATCGGGGTGGATGACATCATCACAAACAACACCATTGGGGCATCTTTATGTGTCCATACAGCTGTAGCAAATTTGGTTCATATTGGTTAGACAGTCCGTACTTTGAAAGTTCACATGTCCACCATCTTGACTTGGGGTGGATGACATCATCACAATCTACACTGTTGAGATGTCCCTATATGTCCCTACAGCTGTAGCAAATTTGGTTCAAATTGGTTAAGTGATTCACAGGTTAGCTCACTTGCACCTCAAAAGTTTATGGCTTATAGTTCTGCCATCTTGAATCAGGGTGGATGACATCATCGCAGACAACACCACTGAGGTGTCCCTGTGTGTCACTCACTACAATTGTACCTAATTTGGTTCAAATCAGTTAGACAGTCCACAAGTTAGCCCACTTGTGCCTCAAATGTTCATGTGTCCGCCATCTTGGATTGGGGTAGATGACATCATTACAAACTTTGCCATTGAGGTGTTCCTATGTGTCCCTACAGCTACAAAAAATTTGATTCAAATTGGTTAAGCAGTTCACAAGTTAACCCACTTACGCCTCAAAAGTTTATGTTTGCCATCTTGAATTGGTGTGGATGACATCATCACAAACTATGCCATTGAGGTGTCCCTGTGTGTCATTCACTGCAACTATACCCAATTTGGTTCAAATGGGTTAGACAGCCCACAAATTTGCTGGCTTGCGCCTCAGATGTTCACGCGACCACCATCTTGAATTGGGGTGGATGGCATCATCACAAACTACACCGTTGGGGTGTCCTTTGTGTCTCTACAACTGTACTCAGTTTGGTTCATATTGGCCCAGGCATTGCGAAGTTGGGAGAGACACATACACAGATGGACACACATAGAGAATGCCAGGTGATCTCATAAGCCTACTGGAAAGGAGGCTAAAAATGCTGACACATGAACACAAGATAAAGCACCAAAAGAGAGCGAGAGAGAGAGAATATATTTATTTTGTTTTATTTATTATTATTATTTAAGGAATGTTTGCTTTCCTTTTTCTGTGCCAGAAAATCAATGTCTCTAAATGTGAGGTCTCCTTTGAGGCCCAGGCATCCTGCCCGCCCCCCAGCTTTGATTGGCTCTGGGTTTTGTGAGTGTGGTGTGCACAGAGAGAGTGGGGATGTACAGAAAATTGAATGCAATACCACCTGTCCTTCAGAAGACATACAGTTTTCCCCACTTCCTCTTTGGTGATACGATCTCCTCTCCAGGTGTTGGGACTTGGAAGAAATGATATCAGGAAGCACCCCAAGAAAAAGGTGAGCGAAATGATTATACACAAAAAATGAAATGTCTTTCTGCAGCAGAAGTGTGAATTGATATTTACATATCAAGGGGGAAATGTTTCATCTTGTGTATCCTCGTCCAGAAACAGCACCAATGCTTTAAAAGAAATGTGGGGGGGGGGAATCCCACCCCCCACAAAAGGCTTTCTTGGATCAGTAAAAACACACTCTTTTTTTTTCTTTTTTTTTGTAACCAGCCTGTTCAGATCTTGTTTAGTTTGAGGTCAGTGACCAGTGGCATCTGACCTGCAGAAGTTAATTCTACAGAACAATAGAGGAGAGTTTCCGAGGTCTTATCCTATTACCTTTTGATACCAAATTAATTGTGTGTTTTTTTCCACTCTCACAATGATTCCCTGACCCTCTCTGCTATGTGAGTTGCTGGCAAAGAATTACAGATTAAATTTAAGTGAGTGCTGAGAGAGATCAGTTTTTAATCTGCCAGAGGTCCTATATTATTAAAGGGATCTAGAAACCAGCTATTTAATAGCTGAAATCAGCACAGGTTGTGGTGCACCCAGGACTGTAAGGATCTTTGACTTTGTATATTTTTTAAAAAATAGCTTACAAATAGATTAAAATTTAGGTACCATGAAACTAAATTGGTTTGAGTGCCATTGCTTCTCTGCAAGGAATCCTGGGAAATTAAGTTGTAGGAACACTCAGAAAAAAATTAATGCTAGACCTAAAGCTCCATAAAGGTCAGGACCAGATAGAAGACAACAGAGTCTGTAGGGTTCAAGGGAAAGCTGCACATGCAGTTTCTATAATGGTGAAAGAGGAGGAGCAACAGAGGGGCGGAGCAAGGGGTGGAGCCTCTCTCCCTCTCCTCTCCTTCCTCCTCAATCTTTTCCCTTGTGCCTAAATTTAGATGCTGGCTAAAACACACGGACAAGTTATAAACTGGAGAATTAGCAACATGCATTATTATTTCAGCTTTCTTGTTGCCATTTCTTTTATGTATATATTAATTGGTGAGTACAGTAGATGGTGGATTATAAAGTGAAGAGCTTGAGAATCCACAATGTATTGTTACGCCTTCAGACGTAATTTGAAACTGGGGTTCAAGAGACCGGCCGGTTGCTTCCAGTCCCCTGGCACGCTCCCAGACGATCACAATCTGCAGTCGGGGAGACTGCAAAGCGGGAGGAAGTGGCTGTGCGGGCTTCCTCTAATGCAGGAAGGACAGCCACAGCAGCCAGTTGTGCTGAAGGGAGGGAGGAGCTTCCTCCCCTTAACTCCGCTTTGTGCAGCTTGCAGCTGCGGCTTGGAGCCTACGGGCCCTCCATTTAGTCAGTATATCTTACTCCCAGCTGAGGGTTCTTCCCAAGGTTTGTGGGAGGAATCGGAACTGCGTTTGGGACCAGGAACCGCAATTCTGATAATATTTATTCATTCATTTGTTCGTTCGTTGGTTCATTCATTCATTCTGTTTCTATACTGCCCTTCCAAAAATGGCTCAGGGCGGTTTACACAGAGAAATAACAAATAAATAAGATGGACCACATGTCTTGGAAGGAGAACCTGAAGTGAGTTTGCCTCAGGTTTCCCATGACATCCGAAGGCGGCTTATATCTGATATACTTTTTAAATGCCTGTATCTTTTTTTTTTTTAAGGGGTTTTGGGTTTTTTTAACTTCAAAAGAAGCTGGTTTTTTAAAGTTCTTTTTAATTTATTTTTATTTTTACATTTCATATCCTGCTCTCCCTCCAAAGAGCCCAGAGCAGTGTACTACATATTTAGGTTTCTCCTCACAACAACCCTGTGAAGTAGGTTAGGTTGAGAGAGAAGTGACTGGCCCAGAGTCACCCAGCTCGTTTCATGGCTGAATGGGGATTTGAACTCGGGTCTCCCCAGTCCTAGTCCAGCACTCTAACCAATACACCACGCTGGCTCTCTTTTAAGCTGCAAGCAAGGGCTGCCTTTGTGATATTACTTTTGGACAACATCTAGCCAAGTGTATAAGAGGAGTTCCCAAACTATCATTCTCCCAGTGATAGGATCAGCCCTGTGTGGCATAAATGTTTAGACAATGGCATCCTTATCAGGGTTGGCCTGTCCACTAGGCAGACCTAGGTAATCTCTTCGGGTGCACCAGTCTGACCCCTCAAATGGCTGCTATACATGCGCCTTGATGTGCAGCATGTGTGGATTCTGAGCAGAGCTGGGTAGCTGTGACAGCCTCAGGGATCTTTAAAGGCATAATTTCCTTCCCCCCGCCCGTCCTGCCTCAGCCACTGCCAGCCACCAACTACGAATTTGCCCTTCCCATATTGTTAAAACTATCTTCTGTACATTACTGAAAATAACATTAATGTAATGTGGGAAAAACCCTAGGTCTGGCCCTGATCCTTATTCTTGCAAAGTGATCAGGAATCTTGAGGACCTCAGAGGTCAGGCATCCAGATGCCCTCTAAGATGAGGCTCAAACCTTTCCTTTGGCTGGTTTGTCATCAACCATAACATCATTCCTTGCATTGCTTAAAGAGATTTCTTGAATTCGTATAGGAAATGCTGACTGGGCATTTTGGGAAGGTCAGACCCCAAAATGGTCTCCTGACTACCTGGGCAAACCAGAGAATAATTGGCTTCCGTTTTTGTGTATTCCTGCAAAGACAGGGTCCTGAATTGCTGCATTGTGACACAGATGCTGCCTTTCATCCATCTGTGCAGCTACAATTTCTCTGTGAAGTAATGACCTCTCTTTGAGAAACCTAGGGGAACTCTGTTATATCACTGGTTCATTTCACAGAGTGGCCCTTCTGGGCAAAACAACCACTTTCTTTATGGCGTGACCGAGCTGAGAAATGTATTAAAACTCCAAACCATTCAATAACCTCACCGGTTTTCCTGCGCGCGTCTTCTTCAAAACAAGAAAAATCAACAGCAACACTTCTTTAAAAATGGTTCAGTGTGTGCAAATAGCTTTTGAAGGAACTCTAGAACAACTAGCAAAGGGGTGGCAAAGAACGCTATTAGGGGAGCAAGGATTTTGCAATGCATTAAATACTGAGAGACGCAAGGTAGTTAATGTTCGTTTATTTGCCTTCTTAATGAAACTTGCTTGACATTTTCAGACTTATTCAGAAAATGGGTCAGATTCTTCTTAGCAAATACTAACTTTTTGGATTACGCCAAACCTTCCACTCTGCTTTACAGGCTAATTTTCTCTCCCTGTGCAAGACTAGCAGCTTCTCCAAATGGCAAGCTTTACTGTGGGAGAAAATAGCTTAAGTTAATGCAAATGCAAATACGAATATGACAAATATGTATGTCCGCTTTTCAACAAAAGTCCCCAAAGCGATTTGCAGAGATATAGATAAATAAATGCATAAGATGGCTCCCTGTCCCCAAAGAGCTCACAATCTAAAATGAAACATAAGGCAGATACCAGCAACAGCCACAGGAAGGATGCTGTGCTGGGGGGTGGATAGAGTCAGTTGCTCTCCCTCTGCTAAATAAAGAGAATCACCACTTCTAAAAGGTGCCTTTCTGCTCAGTTAGCAGGGAACACACTTGTATCCTAATGCGACTCGTGAGTTAGGTTGAGACCATAGGCGGCACCTTTATGACCATTCAAGCATACACAGGCATACATTGGAGGAAATCTGGGCCATTTGCTTTGCTGCCATTGCCACCCTCACTGCCTTCTGTTCCCCGCTTCCTCCTCTCCAGCTCCTCCTCATCTTGCCTCCACTGCCCGGCCAGCACCCACCCAGCCTCTCGCAAGTGGTGGAGCAGCTCAGGAGGAACCCCTTGAAGCCTCTAATCTCGCTGACCTGCCAGCAAGATGGCAATGGGATGGAGAGCAGGCTTGCTCTGAGCCTCTCGGGCAAAGTGCAGTTGCAACTCACTCTGCCCATCTGGTTGGCAGGTCGGCGAGAGGAGAGGCTGCACGGATTCCCTCTTCTGTCGCTGGAGAGAGAAGCTGTGCACTGCCCCGCTGCCTGGTTCACTGACGCCATGAGATGCTGCACAGGCTTCCTCCTGAGCTGGTTGGCCGCTTTGGCAAGCCGAGAAGAGGCTGCGTTGGGGCCAGGAAGCACAGGCAAGATGAGGAGGAGGTGGAAGAGGAAGGGGGAAGCAGAAGGCAGCAGGGGTGGCGGTCTTGTCTTTAAAAGAGCAATATTTTAGCACAGAGATACAGCCACAATTCACAAGAAAAAAGCCAATGTATGAATGGCACCTTGCTGTCTTCACACTGACATCAATATAAATCCCCAGCCACCACATATGAACACACACCAACACTTAGCATGGTGAAGCAAGGCAAAACTGCCATCTGGGAAAGAGCTAGAAGGTAGGAAAGTCTGGAATGAGGGGAGAGGTCAGTACCAGGCTAGATGAAATATGCCGGGCATATGACTGCTGCATACCTGGTCCCACCCAGCCCAGTTCCTGCCAGGAAGGAAGCTAAAGTGTTGGCCCGGCTCGTTGGAGGCTGGAGAAATCTTCTACTTCTCTGGTTGCAGTAGCTTCTGCTGCTCGTTCTGGGGTAGAGGAGTGAGTGCATGAGATTCCTTTAAGCAACGGAAGCCTTTTAAAATAATTAATTCCAGCTATAGGACCAAAATATGCAGTGTATGTATTGTCTGACACTTTGCGGTAAAGTTCCAGTCTGGTGGATGAGCAATCAAAAGGGGGAGTGGGAAAGGTTTTGGGGAGAGGGCCTGTTACTCCTTGGAGTCACCCCTGGATTATGATCTCCTCACTTTGTAGCCATATTAATTTGGGTAATGATATTAGTAATTAGGGATATGCAAACAGGTTCAACGTAGAAAGTGTTTGATATCGAACCGGTTCGGTTTGACTGTTTGGGGTCGAACCAAATTACCCCCTGTTCGGTCCAACCCCGGAATGACCCCGGGCAGTTGGGGGGGTTCGCAAGCTTTTTTAAAAAAATTCAAACTTACCCCTCCTTGGGGAAGTTGTCCAAGGTTGCAGGGGAGTCCACAGAGGTTCCCCCACCCCCACCAGCCTCACTTAGTCAAAAAATTGGCCTCCGCCCCCGGTGTGGTGGCCATTTTGGAGGCCACCACGCCAACACAGTGGGCTTCTGTGAGGCATGCCAGGTCAGGCAGAGGCCCACTATGCAGGTGCAGCTGCCCCCCAAATGGCCACCGCGCGGGGGGGGGGAGGCTGAAAACTGATCAAAGAATGGTCATACAGCCAATTTTTTGACTAAGGAAGAACTGGGCGGGGAGACCTCTGCAGACTCACCACCACCTCAGACAACTCACTCAGAGGGGGTAAGTTTGGGGGGTGGGGTTAAAAAAATTTAAGCTCATGAAACACACACACCCCAGACCAAACCGAACTGGGTGGAGTTTGAGGGGTGCCGGACTGAACTGGCCTAGTTTGGTTTGGGTCCAGTTTGGACTCAAACTGAACCAGACCATCCGGTTCTGTGCACACCCCTGTTAAGTAATGATGCTGTAATGAAAACATACTGATTACAGTGCTACATGTGCTGGAACAGAATGAGTAAAGACTTTTTCACGGGAAAGCTTTGGAATGTCTTTTCCAGGGTCTCCAGAGCTTCAGGTTTCCCCTGATTTATCACTGCAGAAGACTATTCAAGTTTTCGTCATAGCTTTAAGGACTTTAAACAGATTGAACTGGTATGATGCCACAGACGCAAGCAACAAATTCATGGCTCTGCATTTGTAGACCACAAGTCAGAATCTAAGAAGGTTTTCAAGGAGTCGCAGCTGATACAAAAATATGTTTCGGGGTCACTGCAAACCATATACATTGTGGTTGTATCTTTAAAGTTGATTATACATTTAATTGAAAGTGGAGGGCACAGAAAGCCAGGCTGTGGACAATGGGGGAGATTCCTTTTTGAAGCACGTAAGAGGTCATGCCACTGCATGTCAGAGGAGCTGTCTCATGGAGACAGTGGCACTGGACAAGCAGGCAAGAAAGACAAAGGTGAAGGATCTCTGCAGCGGAAAGTGGATATGTGAACAAGCATTCTTCTGATGGTTATTTCCCCCCTGTTTTTTAAAAAAACATGATGATAGAAAAACCATGCCTGAGGGTGCATTAAATACAAAGATCAAGCTTCCCATAGCAAATGCAAGGGCTTTCAGGGAAGCATTCATATGATTTTGCTTTCTCTCCAGGTAGGTGTTCTGGGAAAGGGGACAGAAACTAAGCCAGGGTCGGTAATCTTTGGCACTTCCATCTCCCATCATCCCCAGCCATAATTTATTGGTCACAACAGAGATTATGCAGCACTTAGGAGACATGAATACCAATATGACGAATATTTGCGCAGAGGCCCAAACCATGCCGCAGCCGGCTTGGACTGTCATTTGGGAGGCTGGGGGATTGGAGGAGCCCCCGCCACCACCCCTGATGTGTCCACCGCCTCTGCAGCCACCTCCGCCGTCCCCAGCACCTCCTTTTTACCGGTAAAAGATTCCCCTTTTGCTGCCCCCCGTTTTAGGCTAGGGAATCTCCTGTACTTGTAAAGGAGAATCCTAGCCCAATTCCCCTTTGCATGTATAGCCCCTGAGCCAGCCCATGAGCCAGTTCTTTGAACTTGTGGGGTGGGGGGGCGATCTGGTTCAAATTCGACTCGATGTCAAGCCTGGCTCGATGCAAGCCAGCCTGCACATCCCTGCAGCACATGCATCCCTCTTTGATGGATGGTGCACTGTGCCAGCTTTTGTCTTCTGGAATTCCAGCTCCCCCCCCCCCACACTGTCAGGGTTCAGGGAAGGGACCATGCTTCTTGGCCAGTGATGATGCTTCTGAGATTTGCTAACATCTGTCCACTGGGTTGGCATTCACCTGTCAGGGAATCCTGATGCATTCTTCCTCCTTTTGGATGTAGTCATCAGTGTTCCCTGTATCAGGGATTCCCTGTTGTAGTTGACTACAACTCCCATAATCCCCGGCCAAAGGCCATTGCCTTTGATGAGCGTCACAGTCAACAACATCTGGGAATCCCTGTTACAGGGAACACTGTTGTTCACTGCAGAGGAAAGGAGATCACTGCTCCATGGAACCTCTCCTCTCCAAAGGCTTAATTTTTCAGGACACATTTTTGGCCATTCTCTTGACACACTAGTGTGTTCTGGCCCACAGTTTAGGAATCTATCATCTTCCTTCCATGCCTTGGCTGTGTGCATATGGAAATTTATGTCTATGTCTACCTGCTGCTTAGCAATGCTTGACCATACCCCTGAACCCATGAGAAAACAGTCCAGCTGAGTTGGAGTCTAGAAGGTACTGAGTTTTATTGACAGCCTTAGGTTCAAGCCATATGGCAGCTATAACATAGGAACTTATAGTGATCCACAAAGAGAAAACAAATTGAAAGAGTATTCAGCAATACAGTGAGGCTTAAGATTCTGGCTGCCATCCTGCGCAGCATCCTGCATATGTTTTAACACAACATGCACACAGTGGCGCAAGAGTGCTATTGCACAAATGCCAGAATTCTGCAAACACAGTTGCATGAATGGTACAGCCATTGGAAATAATGGCTGCACCATTGCACAACCGTATGCATGCAGTTCTGCTATTTGCATTACATTGTTCTTGAATTGTGTTAAAATGTCTCCATTGTGTTCAAATGCACGAAGATGCAATGCTTTGAGACAAAAAACCCATTGGGATGAAAAATCCCAACATCAAGCATACGCTGATAGGATCTGAGCTGTCTGTGACTGACCAGGAGAGGGATCTCGGGATTGTGGTGGACAGCTCATTGAAAGTGTCCACTCAATGCACGGCAGCTGTGAAAAAGGCCAATTCTATACTCAGGGTCATTAGGATGGGGATTGAAAATAAAAGTGCTAATATTATAATGCCCTTATAAAAAACTATGGTGAGGCCACACCTGGAGTACTGTGTACAATTCTGGTCACCACATCTAAAAAAGGACACTGTAGAACTGGAAAAGGTGAAGAAGAGGGCAACCAAGATGATCAGGGGCCTAAAGTACCTTTCTTAGGAGGCAAAGCTACAGCACTTGGGGCTTTTTAGTTTAGAAAAAAAGATGACTGCGGGGAGACATGATAAAGGTCTATAAAATCATGCATGGTGTGGAGAAAGTGGCTAGAGAGAAATCCTTTTCCCTCTCACATAACACTAGAACCAGGGGTCATCCCATGAAATTGATTGCCAGGAAATTTAGGACCAGCAAATGGAAGTACTTTTTCACACAACACATAATCAACTTGTGGAATTCTCTGCCACAAGATGTGGTGACAGTCAACAATCTGGATGGCTTTAAGAGGGGTTTGGATAACTTCATGGAGGAGAAGTCTATCATCGGCTACTAGTCAGAGGGCTATGGGCCACCTCAAGCCTCCAAGGCAGGATTCCTCTGAGTACCAGTTGCAGGGGAGTGACAGCAGGAGGGAGGGCATGCCCTCAACTCCTGCCTGTGGCTTCCAGTGGCATCTGGTGGGCCAGTGGTTGAAACATGATGCTGGACTAGATGGACCTTCTAGGGCCTGATCCAAAAGGGCTGTTCTTAAGTTCTTCTGTTCTTAATGTTGTATGTGTTGTGGATGGCACCCTAGATATAAGAAAAACAATACAAAATACAATGGCTGGCATCCAGAGCAAAGTACCACTTGCAGGACTTACAAATACGACCAGTGTTTATACACAGCTGTTCAACAAAAGTTCCCAAAGTGGTTTATTTTACTTATTATAAGTAAATACATAAAATGGCTCCCAAAGGGCCCACAATCTAAACAAGAAACATACTTTACTTTATTTATTTATGGTCAGTGACCAAAAGAGAAATGTACAGTCATTAATAACTCAAAATCACATAAAATCCTTAAAATAAGAATATATATACAAGAAACATAAGATAGACACCAGTTGCTGTGCTGAGGATGGATTGGGGCCAATTGCTCTCCCCCTGCTAAATAAAGAGAATCTCCACTTTTAAAAGGTGCCTCTTTGCTCAGTTAGCAGGGGACTTTATGCTAGCACAACACTGTTGCACTAGCTAATTGTGCTACATCTGGAGCTTGCGTTCCAGACTAGTGTTGCTCACAACAGTTGTGCCATGGCTGCATTTATTTTAATGGGAGCTCTGGTGCAATCACCTTTTTTTTTTTAAGTGCAGTGAGCATAACAGTGTCCATTCTGTATGTGGTCCCTTGCTTTGGATGTCAGCCACTGTGTTCTTTCAGACGGAAGAGACTTGCAGCTGCCAGTCTAAATTGCCTCCCAAGAAGGAGGGCTGACAAAAACATAAGTCCTCCCGATGATATCTGCAGGAAATAAATTGTCCAATATTTCTCTTTGGTTTCCAACAGTATACGTTCCTTTATCCATCAAAACGTTTCTTTCGAGTGCATTAGATCCCCCCTCTTTCTTTCTTTCTTTCTTTCTTTCTCGAAAGAAAACGTTGTCTTGCAAAATGTTTAATGTCTTATCAGCTTTAGAAGGCAGTTGGGTGGTGGGGGGACTCTTCTAAACTGATGGGAAAGACGCCCAATGCTCTTAGGTTACCGTTCCCTAAGTCCTGCACTCAGTTCTGTTTGGGGCCTTTGTTCGGAGTAAATCATCCATTGAAAATCAAGCCCTTCAGCTTATTATGTATTCTGTGTCTGAGGTGACCAGAACTATTTCCTGCATCTGGCTTGGGTGCTAATTACCTGCTCAAACACCTTGTAAATACCTCCGTAAACCTGTCACCCAGGAGGAAGAAGCCACCTCTTCAGGCCTGTGCACTTATTACATGTTCCCTTTTCAACTTCCTAAGTTGGAGCTTTCTAAAGACAGTGGGCTGTGTTGTTTGGAAGTGCCTCTCTCACTCCTTTCTCTTTTCCCTCCCTCCCCCCAACCCTGTAGGCTGGTTTCTTACCGGCTGTGGCTTGCCAAGCTGTGTCAGCGGGCGGGGGGGGGGGACGGGACCCAGTGATGAATCCTTTCTCCCATTGAGGGACTTCATCCACTTCTTTTTGTTGTGGCTGGCATTTCTTCCCTCTCTCACACTCAGCACGAGAATTCTTCCCTGGGCTCAGTGTGGGTAACAGTGCATTAATACTACAACCCCACCCCACCACACCCCCCAAAAGACCCAGGATACAATATCCATTAAAATATTTGCAACCGAATAATGAAAACAGATTCAAATAGCCGTGTGCCTGTTTCACATGGTCCTTTGAAAGCCAGCTCTGCCAGGATCTTACCCTGCTTTCCCAAAAGAAAACTGGACGTTCAAAGTCCAGTTTCTGAAATCTGCAGCTCAAGACCCAACTAGATGAGAAAAAGGAGTTCCGTGATAAGGAATTGCTGCAAGTTGTTCTGAAGTTAAATACTTCTGGAGTGAGCAGATCAGGAAGGTGTTAACCCTTCCCCCACCACATGCACACTATTTCTCCATTTAAATTGGTCCCCCAACATGCTATTTGGGGGGAAGATACTGGATTTGGGAGGGGGGGTAAATAAAGTTTGTAGGTGATTTAAACTGGGAAAACAGCACAGGAGGAAAGGGTTTTTTAAAAACAAAACAAAACAAAACCATATAGAACTACAGCCCAAACTTAATTTGGGGTTCCCTAGCAACTGCTCTTAAATTTTTAAAAAATCCTACAGGTCCCACATAACATCTGATCTGACCATCAAAAAAGACTACATCAGATTCTGCTTTGTAGATGCATTTATGAGAATGCGTCCTAGTACGCAGGCCTAGGAAATAACTATTTTTTAACCATATAATGCTGTCTCGTTGCATCACAGGTTTTGCGTTCTGTACATCTAATTAGTATCTCTCATGCTTGAGATAATGAGATTAAAGCACAAGCAGCAGCAAATACCATGAAATCAATGACTATTTGGAAATGCAAAGATATCAATGCCTATTTGGGTATCTCTCAGGATATCTATAGAGAAAGATTACTTATTTCTTTATCTCTTGGGAATTCCAAGATGCTGTTTCCCCGATAGCTGAACTCCAAACTTTTTATTCACATTCTGTTTTAGGTAGAATTTGGTGGCAAACCTAATCAACAATCTGTTCCGCTCAGAAATCTCTTTTCCATAGCTATAGGGAATTAATATCCCACACATGAGTGTTCGATCAGCCTTGTAGTGCACACAACTTCATTCAAACATTGCTACTTTAGTCAGTTGTCATAAAAACTCACAGGGCTAGAATGCATATTTATCCCACTTAGACCAAACTGCTGCCCAATGGTAGGACGCATCAGCCGAAAACTATAGAACACTTTAACCTCTCATTACTGATTAATCCATATCATCTTGATTACAGGGTGCTACAGTCAGGCAGTCGGCATGAATGAGGGGTTCCAGACATGAGATTGTTTATCCAAATCAAGTAAATCAAGAGATGTACATATCAGGCAGGATAAACATATGATAGATAGATAGATAGATAGATAGATAGATAGATAGATAGATAGATAGATAGATAGATAGATTTTAGCAGTCTAGTAAGACGGAGGGGAATATATATGGCTCAAGTAAGTAAATCAAGCTGGCTTGCTACTACATTTGAAAGGATTTGATAAGATGTCATGGAAAAGTATGTACATATGTTTGACATGGTTAAAAGAATGGATAATGCTAAGAAACCCTAGAATTCTTGATTTGGAAGGATTTGACAGAAGGTTTGGATGGCATGTGTATTTGTGGTATGAAAAAAGTAAAATACATAAAGATTTTTTGAACCACTATGTGAGAAGGAGTTTAATGAGGGTGTGGTTGAAATACAAAAATTGGTTTGAACCTAAAACTCCGTTATGGGTGTCTCCGATTGAAGCCTTATCACGTAAAGAAGTAAATATGCAAATGTGTTGGGGTACCTATAGGGATTTGTTACATTTTCAGGAAAAGGATTGTAAGTTAAAAAGCTTAACTGAAATACAAGATTTGGTTAGAGACTGGTTTCAGTATCATCAGTTAAATGAGATGTATAAGAAAGACCTTAAAGTCGGATTTGAGGACCAGACTTCAAATTTAGAGAAGGAATTATGTCAAAATGATGAAAAATTAGTTTCTAAAATGTATAAACTGTTGCTTTTGGAGGAGACAAGAGAGGAAGTGGTTAAAACGACTATGATAAAGTGGGCTTAAGATGTGGGGCGTAATATAGAAATGGCAGCCTGGGAAAAGTTATGGAAAAATGATTTAAAATTTACTGCATGTTATGCTATAAAAGAAAACTATTATTAAAATGATGTATAGATGGTATCTGACACCAAAAAAATTGGCATTAATGTATAAAAATGTTTCAAACAAATGCTGGAAGTGTGGACATTTTGAAGGCACATTCTTTCATATGTGGTGGACCTATGGGAAGGCTAAAGCCTATTGGGATATGATATATAATGAATTAAAGAAAATATTTAAAATGACATTTCCTAAGAAGCCAGAATCCTTCCTGCTGGGAGTAACACAAGGTGCAATCTCTACAACTAATTTAACATTTTTTATGTATGCCTCTACGGCGGCTAGAATTATATATGCACAGAAATGGAAGACCAGTGAACTGCCTTCAAAAGAAGACTGGCTGATAAAAATTTTGGAATATGCGGAGATGGCAAAACTTACAGCACTATTAAGAGATCAAAACTTGGAATGTTTTAAAGAAGATTGGAAACCATTTTTGCTGTATCTAAAGAATTATTTTCCTACTATGGATTTGACAGCAGGGTTTGAAATTTAGTAAAAATCGCAGGTTGGTTAGATTAATTATGTTTGTAAGAGTTTGAATTTACGTTTTGAATTATTATTATAGCAAGGGTAAATTTTATAGTTGATGATTCACGAAGAAATATGAGCAGGAAGTCCACCTTTTTTGTGTGTATTTGTAATGAATGATAATATTACGGTTGTTAAAATTAATAAAAATTGAATTTGGGGGGAAAAAAGTATGTACATAGGAGGCACAATAAAATATAGAATGCACTTGGCATCAGAATGTGTCCAAAGTGATCAATGATAACTCACAATTATTTCTGCTTACTGGGAAAACAAGCACCTCTTCGTGGTGGCTCCCTTTCAGAGGCATAACTATAATAGGGCAAGGGGAGACAGTTGTCTGGGGGCCCACTGCCTTGGGAGGCCCCTCAGAGGCAAGTCAAATGGCTGACTCCTCCAGCCACACACCCACCTGGGCTTTCTTCAGTTGTATTCATCCTCCGAAACTGATGTGAGTGTTGAGACCTGGAGCTACCAGAACAGCATGTCTTTCTCTAGTACCATTAAATGACTTGCATCATCCACAATTTACAAAACCTGAGCTTCAGTGAGTGGGGTGGCATTTTAAAATCTTGTCTCTGGGCCCACTCCGACCTTGCTACGCCCCTGCTCCCTTTTAAAGTCATTGTAGGGAGAGAGCAACTGTCCCTGTTCAGCCCAACATAGCATCTCTCCAGTAGCTGTTGCTGATATCTCCTATGTATATGGTATTGAGCAGCAGCGATATAGGAAGATGCTGAAAGGCATCATCTCATACTGCGTGGGAGGAGACAATGGGAAACCCCTCATGTATTCTACCAAAAGAAAAACACAGGGCTCTGTGGGCTTCAGGAGTCAAAATTGACTTGACGGCACACTTTACGTTTGTGTGTGTGTGTGTGTGTGTGTGTGTGTGTGTGTATACATGCTTTTAAGTCTCATTGATTTCACTGAGAGAGTTAAAGATATGTTTAATACTCTTTCATTAAAATCAATGGATCTAAAAATTACTTAAATTTGGCTTTTAGAATCATGCCTTATGAGGTTATGTGGATGGATTGTGCCTTGTGGTTTATTTACTTACTTTTCTGCTGTTTTAAGAACCATCTAAGGAAATAATTATTATTTCAAAAGAAACCTTGAGTTAATGAGAATTGGGGGGTTAGAATCCTAACCAAAAAAAGGGCCAAAAAAGCAAGGGGGGCATAAGAGAAGGAAAGGACAGTACCTTATTCTCCAGGTCCCCAGCTCTCCAGTAATGCTCCCCCAAACCCCCAAATGGTCAAATATTCTCCCAAAACAATTTTTAAGAGCCACATTTTAGTACAGTCTGCAAAGTTAAAAGCGGGTACACACTGTTGACCTGGATATTTATGAACTCTTTTTGACTCATTCTGAATCAAACCTATTCTCTCCCTCTATCCCTCCCCCCCCCCGCCACACACCCCTTCCTTTTCTAGCATTTTGTGGAGAGGGGGTTTTTTCTCTCTCTTTTTGTCTTTGTGGATTGCTATCCAGTAAACTTTGCAAGTGTTACTCCACTTTGGATAGAGAAGAAGAAGAAGAAGAAGAAGAAGAAGAAGAAGAAGAAGAAGAAGAAGAAGAAGAAATACCGATCGCAAAGCTTTACTTTTTTTGCAAAGCAAAACAATCCTCCTGCCGACCACAGTAAATAAAATAACAGCAGTGGGGTGATTTGCAAGCATGTAACAGGCTTTTTGTCTCTGTCTCTTTCTCAGTGCCTCAAGGGCTTCTGAGTTCCTTCTCCACGGGTTCTCAGTGTTTTGGCTCTCAGCGACAAAAGCCCGGGGCTCAGGCCCCTCCTCAGAGAGCTCACCCCCAATCTTGCACATGCTGAGGATTACTAACAGCAGTCTGAAATGTTTCAGTGGGGTGCAGGGCACTAGCAATTTAGGATTTCAGCCTTGCTGGATGGATTTTCAAGAGTGCATCGGTGAAGCTCAGGCCAGAATTAAAACAACCTTTCATTGTCTCTTTAACTCTTGCATTACCAACATATTCTTTTTTAAGAGGTTCTGCATAGGTCTGTTCAGCAGACATTTCATTTTGCAGTGACCTGAATAATCACATTTCAATCTGCAATTTGAATGTAAGTTTTTGTAACCTGCAATTGATATATTTGTTTGTTTAGAAATTTATATTCTGCTTTTTCACCACAGCCTCAAGGTGGCCAATCATCCATAAATAAAACAATATTGAAATTAAAAACAAGAACAGCAGATAAAACCAATCATTAACATAACTAGTAAAAATACTTTGAAATAAATATCCAATTTAACCTACTCACTGATCTACGATCGTAATAAAGTTACTTGTACTTGTCTGTTGTTGTCCAATTTAACAAGGGAAACCAGAGTCACATAAAAAGCATCAAGTGGCATTAAAAGCCAGAAAGAGATGTGCGCTTTAAAAAAACATTTGATTTGCCTTTATTTTTCCTCGTTGTTTGGTTCATCTGTGCTTCAAGCTTGGTTTTGGAGATCATTCAGTAACTCTGAATAGTCTGTGAAAAGTAAAAGTTCTGATATATTTATTCTAAAATGTATAACATGCCTTTCTACAGCTGAACTACAAACACCTTCCAATTTGCTCCATTTGGATAGCTTGTTAAATTTTTCCGCTCAGAGTTAATTCCACATTTGACTAATCCACGTTGGATTCATCTGAGATTCTCTTGCTGGTGTTACAGACAATTGCAAGAGGCAGGGTTTCCATTTCTGTCCTTGTTGAGAAGTACTCTGCAAAGGATCAAAATGATAGAAGAGTCACAATAATGTGATTTTAGATAAAATTAATATCACTCAAAAGAACAGACCATTGGAACCAGTTTGTAACATGAACAAATTCCTCTGATCTGCTTCAAAATTAGCTTTTGGAAGAATTATTATTATTATTATTATTACATTTATATCCCGCTCTTCCTCCAAGGAGCCCAGAGCAGTGTACTACATACCTGAGTTTCTCCTCACAACAGCCCTGTGAAGTAGGTTAGGCTGAGAGAGAAGTGACCGGCCCAGAGTCACCCAGCTAGTATCATGGCTGAATGGGGATTTGAACTCGGGTCTCCCCGGTCCTAGTCCAGCACTCTAACCTCTACACCACGCTAGGAGCTGATGTAGCAAGGTAAATTATTAGAGTGCAAACGAAGAAAGACCTGACTCAAATCTGACAGGTTACAACACCGAATACATCTGAAGATCTATGCTCTGGCCATATTATTGATTGATTGATTTGATTTGATTTGATCTCTATACTGCCCTTCCAAAAATGGCTCAGGGCGGTTTACATTAAAACAAACTAAAATCAATTAACTATTAAAATCAAGAACTATAAAAATAACATAAAACCAATATTAAAACAATTAAAACAGTTTGGAAAACCCTGGAAAACCAAGCTGAACCTTTACGGTTTTAAAACAGTTTAAAAACCCTGGAAGGCCAGGCCAAAAAGATAGGTTTTAAGGGCTCTCCTGAAGGCTAATAATGAACTCAGATTACGGATTTCTGCCAGGAGTGCATTCCACAGCCCAGGAGCAGCTACAGAGAAGGCCCGCCTCTGAGTCACCACCAGACATGTTGGTAGTAACTGAAGATGGACCTCCTCAGAGCACCTTAATGTGTGGTGGGGATTGTGCAGAAGAATGCAGCAAAGAAGCAATTCTTTTCTGTCCACATTACATCCACAAATTCACATCCAGTGAAGTTGCCTAGGGTTGTGCATGGGCTAATACAAGCCCCCTCCCCCTTGAATCCAAATTTAGAACCAGTGGTTACCCACTGTGAGGTTCTAATGATTTTTTTTTTGCAGGGGGGAATCTCTTGTATTTGGGCCAAACTGCATTCTACAATTAGGGCAGAGTCTGTTATGGAGGTATTCAGCAATTCCTCTTATGTGGTCAGACTGGATCACTTTCAGTTTGTGACTCCTGAGGATGTGGACAAACTGCTTTGGACCGTGCATCCTACCACCTGCTCTCTTGACACTTGCCCAACTTGACTTATTTGATAAACATCATAAATGCTTCTCTGAGGGAGGGTAGGATGCCTCCTTGTCTTAAGGAGGTTATCATTAGACCGTAATTGAAAAAACCTACATTGCACCCCTCAGAGTTAGGAAACTATAGCCCTGTCTCTAAACAACAATGGTTGGGCAAGGTGATTGAGATGGTAGTGCCCTCTCAGCTCCAGACAGTCCTGGAAGAAACTGATTATCTAGACCCATTTCAAACTGGCTTAAGGGTGGGCTATGGGGTTGAGACTGCCTTGGTCGGCCTGATGGATGATCTCCAGGTATTAACAGTCCAATTAGGTACTGAAAGAGGAAGTATGACTCTGCTGATCCTTTTGGATCTCTCAGAAGCTTCCAATACCATCAACCTTGGCATCCTTCTGAACTGCCTGAGGGAGGTGGGATTAGGCGGCACTGTTCTACTGTGGTTCTGTTCCTACTTCTCACGTAGATTCCAGATGGTGTCACTTGGAGACTGTGGTTCTGCCAAGTGAGAGTTACTGTATGGAGTTCCATAAAGGCTCCATACTGTCTCCAATGCTCTTTAACATCTATATGAAACCACTGGGAGAGATCATCAGGAGATTTGGTGTAGGGTGTTATCAATATGCTGATGACACTCAAATCTAATTCTCCCTATCAACTTCATCAGGAAATGACATCTTCCCTAAATACCTGCCTGAAGGCAATAATGGGCTAGATGAGAGATAATAAACTGATGTTGAATCCAAATAAAATGAGGGTTCTGATGGCGGGGGGGAGGGGGTCAAGACCCAAGACATGGTTAAAATCTGCCTCTTCTGGATGGGGTTACACCCCCTTGAAGGATCAGGTACATAGCTTGGGAGTACTCCTGGATCCAAAACTCTCTCTGGTTTCTCAGGTTGAGGCAGTGGCCAAGAGTGCTTTTTATCAGCTTTAGCTGACACATCAGCTACACCCATTTCTGGTGGTAAATGACTTTAAAACAGTAGAACATATGCTGGTGATCTGCGGCCTTGACTACTGTAATGCAGTCTACGTGGAGCTGCCTTTATGCATAGTTCAGAAACGACAACTGGTACAGAATGCAGCAGCCAGGTTGGTCTCTGGGACAATCCAAAGGGACCATATAACACTAATTCTGAAAGAATTGCACTGGCTGCTGCTATGTTTCCATATGAAATACAAAGTGCTGGTCATTACCTATAAAGCCCTGAATGATTTAGGTCCAGGGTACTTAAGAGAGCACCTTCTTTGTCATGAACCCTGCCGCCTATTAAGATCATCTGGGGAGGTCCGGTTACAGTTGCCACCAGCTCATCTGGTGGTGGCTCAGGGCCAGGCCTTCTCTGTGGCTGCCCCAGGGCTTTGGAACACACTCCCTGTCAAAATAAGAGCTTCTCCTTCTCTGATTGCTCTTTAAAAGAACCTTTTAAACCGGTTTTCTCAGGCTTTTAATTAAAATAAATTGTAAACTGTTCAAATGTTTTTATCCTGTGAAATTATTATAATTGTTTCATTCTGTGAATTGTTTTTATTCTGTGAAAAGGTTTTAATTGTTTGTTTTTTTATTTTTATATTGTAATTTGGATTGTGTAGACCACATAGAGACGTGCATATCAGGCGGTATGATTAGACAGACAGACAGATAGATAGGGATGTGTTTTAAGATACTGGCTGGCATCCAAACTAATGCTGAGTCAACAGGCCAGCATTTTCTGTCACACAAGAAGGAGGGGCATTTGTGGGGGGAGAACAGCTGGTCTTGCGGTAGTGAGTGTGAATGGTCCCCTTTGCTAATCCCTGCTTTGCATTTGGATGGGTGACACTGTCCTTTTTTTGGTTTTGGTTTGGTTTTTTACATTTTATATCCCGCTCTTCCTTCAAGAAGCCCAGAGCAGTGTACTACATACTTAGGTTTCTCTTCACAACAACCCTGTGGGGAAGGTTAGTCTGAGAGAGAAGTGACTGGCCCAGAGTCACCCAGCAAATCTCATGGTTGAATGGGGATTTGAACTCGGGTCTCCCCGGTCCTAGTCCAGCACTCTAACCACTACACCACACTGGCTCTGCTGTAAGATATTCCCCTTAGGAGGTGGGGTCGTGGCTCAGTAGTTGAGAATCTGTTTGCATGCAGAAGGTCCCAAGTCCAATCCCTGCCAGCTCCAGGTGGGGCTGGGAAAGAATCTTGCCCGAAACCTTGGACAGCCACTGCCAGTCAGTGTAGACCATACTGAACAATGGTTTGACTCGGTATAAGACAGCTTCCTATGTCCCTATCACTATCTCCCCTCCTCTCTACAGTCTCCAGGGCCTCCCAAAATGAGAGGGTTACACGACTTTCAGGGACATTACTTTGGAAGGCAGGGGTTACTACCGAGGAAAAGACAGAACATCTGAAACTGCCCCTCCTCCGTTGCATGACAAACAACACTTGGCCGGTCAGCCCAGCCTTCGTCTGCATGCCCAGCACTGTTTATCCCCTTTTTCAGAAGAAGATAAGTGCAAACGCAATGCGGGTGTCTCTCACCCACTTAAGGAAGATATTCGCTGATGCATTTTCATCAGCATCGATTGATGGCATCTACATCAAAATCCATGTGACTAGAACAATAGTTCTGAAGAAAACGCATTCTCTTTTTGGCTTTGGTAATGGTGCCAACAAGCTATATCTGAGCATAACTCATAAGTCTAATCTGGCAACTCAGTAATGTAGAAACATAGGAACCTTCGATATACTGAGTCAGTCTATTGGCCCATCTAATTCAGTATTGCCTACACTGACTGGCAGCAGCTCTCCAAATTTTCAAGAAGGAGTCTCTCCCAGCTTTAACTGGAATTGCCAGGGAGTGAACCTGGGACCTTTTGCATGCAAGCAGATGCTTTACCACAGAGCTACGGTTTCATCCCCTAAGAGAACTATCTTATAGCAGACAGTGTTCACATGTAGTCTCCCATTCAAATGCATACCAGGGCAGACCCTGCTTAGCAAAGGGGACAATTCAGGCCCATTACCGCAAGACTAGCTCATAATGACATATACAGTTCTTCCCCAGTTCAGATTTTAATCTGAGCGGGGGAGGAATTTAAGGCCTGCCTGTTTCCCTCCCATACTCACCCATTCATCCACCTGTCCTTCCCCCTGCCCCCTCCCCTTTCTCCCCCAATCCAGCCAGCCAGCTAGCAGCAGGAAAATGAAGGAACCTCTCCCCCCACCCCTGCCAATGCCTGGCACATTGTAATCAGTCAGCTGCAATACAACTCGGTGATATTATAATCAGATGCAAGGACCACTGGGAATTGTAGTTTTCCAGTGCTACTGACAATGTGGGGAAAACTACAATACCCAGCCCCAGTGTTCCCTCTAAGGAGTGTGCATGTGTGAATGTGTGTGTGAATGTGCACTCGCACATCCTTTGATGTCCACTCAGTTAATTTTAGATCCCGCTCAGGTTTAATCAAGAAGGTCCCACTCTGAATGCATGTGTGCACACACTGCCTTGATACTGCTGCCCAGAACAAAACTCATTCTGCACACAGATGGGGGGGGGGAATTAGAGAGAGCACTGCCCAGCACCCCTTCCATCTGCCACAGCATGTTGGGCATCAGGGAGAGAAGGGGGAGGGAGATCTCTCTCTATCCTCATGCTGCCAGTGGAGCCACAGAGGAAGTATGTGGTGGGGGAAAGGTATCTGGGAGGAGGAGGCAGGCAGGTGAAAGGGAAGGTTGTAGGAAGGATCAGATCAGACCCTGTCACACCCCCAGTGACATCACTGGAGATGGGACAGGGTCCATAACAGACTCAGAACTGGGGTTTAACAATAATTAACTATTTTCTGGCTGGCTGGCTTTTTCCAGCCCATGTTCCAAGCCTGACCAGGAAGGTCGACGCATCACTGTTGTTTAGATTATGTACCCACCTGTTTGAGCAGGCACGGACAGATTTAGGAGTAGCCAAAACTGAGTTGTCAGACTTGTGGGGGGCACCAGGCATTTCAGTAATCCTTGAAATTAAAAAGCTTCGACGGGACTAGAGGAAACAGGTCTGTTTGTATTTGCTTTTGTACAGCATCAATACATTCAGAACAAGGATCTGATGTATACATGTCTTATATGTCAGGGAGAAATCACGCATGCAAATCTTGCATCAGTGGGGATACAAAGGCACAGGCACAGGCACAGGCACACACACACCCCTATAGGGTATTTAAAAGTTTGACGGAGTAGAGGGGGCACTAAAACACCTGGGGCACCAGTGGGGCTAGAACTGGGTTAAAAAAAACCCTGAGGTTGCTTTTAACCCCAATATGTCTAGGGGCAGCTGGTTAGGTTCTTATTGGACCCATTGCACCTGGCTTCAACGCAAGCATCAGGAAACCAGAGGAAGTGCCGACTGCCCCACGCAGAGGAACGCCACCTGTGCTTTTTTGTAAGTACTTGTTTGAAATATAAGTGTCTGCTGCCTGCTATAGTTGGGGCACCTTTTTAACAGAACAAAAGGCTGTTTAATTTATTCATCTAAAGAATGGATCAATGGAGCATTGCAGCCCTCAATGCACTGTGAGAAGAAACATGCAAACATCTGCACGGGACCAAAGATCAGCGAACTCTCCATTCAAGGGGCTTCTCTCCAAGCAAGTAGCATTCAGCATCCTGGCCAGGTGATAGTCTGAGAACATGTGCCTCAGCTACCTCAACTTCAGCAGCTCTAGGTCTGATCCCGGCCTGAATGGGATACCCTCCAGCTGCCATGGTTTTGTTTGTTTCTGCATTTATATCCTGCTCTTCCTCCAAGGAGCCCAGAGTGGTGTGCATGGCTATGTTTATTAATTATTTTTTATTATTACAATTACTATTTATTTACACAGTCAGACAGGTGTTATTGATTGGTTTGTTTTATCCAGACATCGAGTCCTTCCCAAGGACCTGAGATGGCTGAATTTTATTGTCAATGTTGTTGCTGTTATAGATATCGTCGCAGAATATAGGCTGTTCCCAGTAAAGCTGCTTTTTGTAATTGGCTGGTGGAGATTTCTGTGGCCCCTATGGTGTTGAGGTGCTCTTCAAGGTCTTTTGGAATTGCAACTAGGGTGCCAATTACCACTGGGATTATTTTGGTCTTTTTCTGCCACACCCTTTCAATTTCAATTTATAGATCTTTGTATTTTGTGATTTTTTTCTATTTCTTTTTCTTCTATTCTGCTATCCCCTGGTATTGCTATGTCAATTATTTTAACTTGTTTTTCTTTCTTCTCGACTACAGTTATATCTGGTGTATTATGTGGCAGATGTTTGTCTGTTTGTAGTCGGAAGTCCCAGAATATATTTGCATCTTCATTTCCTACAACTTTTTCAATTTTACAGGTATGGTCCCACCAATCTTTGGCTACAGGTACATGTATTTATTATTATTTATTTATTTATTTATTTATTTATTTATTTATTTTCAATAATTGATTGCTGGGAAATCTAGGACCAGCAAATGGAAGTACTTTTTCACACAACGCATAATCCATTTGTGGAATTCTCTGCCACAAAATGTGGTGACAGCCAACAACCTGGATGGCTTTAAGAGGGGTTTGGATAACTTCATGGCGGAGAGGTCTATCAAAGACTACTAGTCGGAGGGCTGTGGGCCACCTCCAGCCTCCAAGGCAGGATTCCTCTGAGTACCAGTTGCAGGGGAGTAACAGCAGGAGAGAGGGCTTGCCCTCAACTCCTGACTGTGGCTTCCAGCGGCATCTGGTGGGCCACTGTGTGAAACAGGATGCTGGACTAGATGGGCCTGATCCAGCAGGGCTGTTCTTATGTTCTTATCCTCACAAGAACCCTATAAGGCAGGTTAGATTGATAGATGTGACTGGCCCAAGTCACCCCGTGAGTTCCATGCCTGAACAGCGATTTGAACTCGGGTCTCCCCAGACCTAGTCCCACGCCCTAACCATTTCACTGGACTGGACTGATTCTTCTCTGTGCTTCCCATTTCCTCAAGCAGTGGGATAGTGGGGCGGCTGCACAAGCTCAATTTCTTCATGAGGAGAAAGGGCTAGAGATTTGGGTGGCTTTGAGGTATCTGTGTGTTTGCATCTGTATCTGTACAGCTAGCTGTGTCTGTTTGTTTACATATGTGCTGGATGAGAAAGAGGAAGAAAGCGAGTACTTTCTGCTCCTCAAGCAGCATCAGTCCCCCAAACGTACATCCCCAGAGCTGCTTCTTGCTAATCAGTCTCCAAGCTCACGACTAGGGATAGGCACAAACGGAGGACCATGCACAGGTTTGGTGCCAAAGCAGTTTGGATGAGCTCCGAACTGGTTCGGCGCCGTGGGGATAGGAGCAGCAAGTGGGATCCTTTTTTCTTTTTTTCAGGAGAGAAGGTCCTTACCTGCTCTTCACCGCTACATGCTGCTTCCTGCTGTGGCAGCACTTGTACCAAGTACCCGCCCACAGCACCAGAATGCACATGCATGGGTGCCATTTGCATAGTCAGCAACACCCACACAAATGGCACCCACCTTTTGATAATATTACACCAGTGCTTCATCAGCAGCACTGGCTCCCAGTCCAGGCCCAATTCAAAGTTCTGGTTTTAACCTATAAAGCCCTAAAGGGCTTGGGAACAGATTACCTGAGAGAGCGCCTTGCCTCACATGTCCTGACTCGGACCTTAAGATCTTTTTCAAAGGCCCTGCTCCGGGTGCCCCTGTCAAACGAGGTGAGGTGGGTGGCTACTAGGGAAAGGGCCTTTTTGGTGGTTACACCTCATTTATGGAACAGCCTCCCCAGTGAGGTTCACCTGGCTTCATCACTTTGTTCTTATAGGTGCCAGGTGAAGACCTTTTTGTTTACTCAGGCCTTTTAAATTGATTTTTAAATGTGATTTTTAAAACTGACTTCTTAAAAGGTTTTTTCATTGTTTTGCATTGTATTTTGTATTTGGGGTGTGTCTGTGTTGTGATTTCATGTGTTATATGTTTTTACTTGATGTTTAGTTTGATTTGAGCCGGCCAGAAAACAATTTGTTATGAGGTGGCTAACAAAGTTTGTTGTTGTTGTTGTTGTTGTTGTTTAATCCCAGCAGTATCTCCATGTAGAACTGGGAAAGATTCCTGCCTGAAGCCTTGGAAAGCCCCTGCCAGTCAGTATAGACCAGGCCTGCTCAACTTGGGGCCCCCAACTGTTTTTGGACTACAACTCCCATAATCCCCATCCTCGGTGTCTAATAACCAGGGATTATGAGGATTGTAGGCCAACATCTGCAGGAGGGCCGAAGCTGAGCAGTCCTGGTGTAGATGATATTGATCAAGATGGACCAAGGTCTGACTTCATTAAAGGTGCCTTCATATATTCAAACCTGATGATCTCCCAAAAAAGTCTCGGCCCAACCAATTAAAGTTGCCCACAGTTACTTTAATTACTCTCCTGATTACATGGACAAAAGCTTAAAAATCCAAGTGTTCTCATTATTATTTAATTATGTTTTAAATACGTCACTATTTGTTCTGAGCCATCAGGACAGGGTGTGATCTCAGTCCTCACACATTCCAACCACGAAGACATAGCTTTGATCATGTTTCCTCTCAAAGACAGTTGCCACACTGAAAGATAAATTGTTTGCAACTTTATTAGCAAGCCAATTGCCACTGTGCACCCTCCCCCCAGAGGCCAGAGGCCTGTCAGGAGTCATCCAGGGTGGTTGGGGTCCGGTACACTCTCGAGAACAGAGCTATTCTGTTGGCGACCTTCGATCAGCAGCTCTGGTCACTCCACGTCAGTCAGCCGGACAAACAAATAAACAGCCCGATCATATGCCCAAATGCACATGATGGATGCAGATGCAAGGCCATGAAAAGAGCCCTTTGCATTCATGAACACCTGCAGGAATTCCAGAAGCACTGGAATGCCTTCCACTCTAATGCATCTGAGAAATCCTGACCCACACACACAACGCACACAAAGCACTAAGCCCAGGACATGCTGGACACCCCTCATTCTCCCAGTGAGGTCAGCTGGGTCCAGGCTGGGCAGTAATAGAACGACTCCTGGAATTTGTATTATCCATCCCTGTGGTGAAGGACGGTGGGGGAGTTCTTCCTGTGGCCTTCCCACAATGCTTTGCACCTGCTTGGAGAATCAGGAATGAATGGATTCTTGTCTCAGCTCTCAAACAGCCTAATCCTCAAGCTGCTGCACTGATGTAAGCCATGTTGTTCCATCAGCATCACCCAGGAGGGAAGGAAGGAAGGAAGGAAGGGTTCCTAATGCTAGTGGCTGCGAGAATACCATGCAAGAATACATCGGTCTAGTTACGTTGCATATATATAAGTTACGCAAATTGTGCAAACACAGAAACTGCAAATGACATTGCACAAGCCCATTATTTACAATGGGCTTATTCTCATATAATGCCATTGCAACTTGCATACACACAACATTCCTGGGCTGACATAGCCTTGTGTGGTATGTAAGCCACTTTCACTTGGACAGCCCGTCCAGCTAAAGACCCAATGCAAGGCTGAAAGACTGCAAGAGGCCAAGATGTTGTTGGCCGGGCAGATGTTAGAGCCATAACCTGTATGGGTTGGGGAGAGTTATCTAGCTCATCAACAGTGATGTCTTAGGTACTTTCTATCAGCTGCCTATTGACATCCAGACACCACCCTAACCTGCAAGGGCCCACTGGCTGGAGAAAGAACCACACTGTCCCAGCAACTATCTATCTATCTATCTATCTATTTGAAATATTTATATCCCACCCCTCCAGTACACTACTGCTCGAGGCAGCTCACAACAATAAAATAGATACAATATACAATAAAAGTAATAAAATTAACCAAATTAAGAAAACAAGTTAAAAGTCAGGTTAAAACCAACAATCAGTATTAAGTTTAAAATTAAAAGTTATTTTAAAAGCTAAACATAGAGAATTATAAAAACTAAAAACTAAAGAACTTTCCAGATATAACCAAAGATGGAGCATTAAAAAGCCTCTTTTAAAAGATGTGTTGTTTTTTAAAAACACTAAGGGTGGGCGCATGGTGAAGCTCTTCAGGGAGGGTGTTCCAAAGCTGAGGGGCCACAACTGAAAAGGCCCTGTCTCTAGTCCCCGCCAACCGGATCTCTGTTAGTGGCGGGGCCATGAGCAGGGCCTGAGATGATGAAAGGAGGGCCCTGGAAGGGTTCATATGGGCAAATGCAGTTCAACAGATACCCTGGCCCCAAGCTGTGCAGAGCTTTAAAGATCAACCCCAGCACCTTGAATCTAGCCCAGAAGTGGATTGGTAACCAATGAAACTGCCGCAGGATGGGTGGACTCATACTCAACTATGAGTGACTCAAATCACTCATACTCAAGTGACTTGCGCCCACGAGCATCCTTGTAGCAGCATTATGGACCAGCTGAAGCTTCTGAACTGTCTTCAAGGGCAGCCCCACATAGAGCGCATTGCTGTACAGCTTGGGTATCCCTTATCTGGACTGCTCGGGACCAGCAGAGTTCCGGATTTTGGACTTTTCCAGATTTTGGAAGCGTCCGGTATACTCTATAGTGAGGTGGAACTCTCGTGAGAGTGCGCAAAAGTTCCAGGGGCTACAATCAATGGTGGCGGTGAGGAGGAGGAGGCAGAAGGCTGAAGAGGTGAGCAGAGGGGGCAGGAGGTGCCGGTGGCAGCAGAGGTAGGCAAGCAGTGTGCTGGGGATGAGCGAGCGGCAGCGGGACGGCCTGGCCTGGCTCTGAGGGAAGCAGCAGGGTGGCCCTGGCCCTGAGAAAGGCAGCTTGACCGCATTTTAAAAGTGAGTTGAGGTGCTCGTGTCCGGATTTTGGAGCATTCTGGATTCCAGGTGTCCGGATAAGGGATAACCGACCTGTAGTCAAATCTGGATGTTACCAACACATGTGACTGAGGTCGGTCAATGTGCTGCTATTTGAATGTTGAGGACATGCAATGTCGCAAACCAGAAGTGTCACCTCACCTTAAAACAGGCCTTCTCAAATTTGTTGGACTACAGCTCCCATCATCCATGATTGGAGTTGTAGTCCAAAAAGATCTGAGGACCCAAGTTTGAGAACCCCCTACCGTAAAGGGAAATGTCTGGATCCTGAACCACACAGATGAGCAACAACTGCCACCAAAGGATGGATGGAAAGACCTTTGCTCTCTGATGAACCACAGAGTACACTCCTTTCAGTAGCGTAGCTGGGATGGGGAATTAGAGGTACCTGTCCCAGGTGCCACCTGGACAGAGATGCAAAATGGGTATCCAGGGGTTATATAATATGCAGATGGCTATCAAAATAATATAGGCTGAGGCTGTGCTTTCCTTTGAGTTTCAAGCAGACCTGTGTTCAGTTTGGTCAGAAAAAAGGCAGGTTATCAGTAGGGACAGGCAAATCGACTGGGTACAAAACGATTTGTACCCAAAACTACGTGTTTTGGGCAATTCGTGGATAAAACAAATTGCTTGTGTCCAAAACAAATCTCCCAGATTTCAGCCCTGAAAAATTTGTAGATTCGGACCTCCATTTTGTGGCATTCAGACCTCCATTTTGCTGTCTCCATTTTGCGTCAGGATTTTTTTAAAAAAAATCCCGCCCTCCTAAGCTTCAGATTGGTGACATATTGTGTATATTTGTTACTACCATTTTTGCTGGCCAATGGCCGTAATAAAACTGATGATGATGATGATGATGACTTACAGTGTGCAACGATTAGCTGGTGAATCCCCCCTGGTTCCAGATTGGCTCGTTTCCATTCAAATATTGTGTTGCCAGGGGTGACTGACCCCACATTGGCTAGGGGAAGGGTCAATGAAGGGACGGGGGGGGGGAGTTCAAAGGAGAGACTTTAAAATGTACTTAAGGAGACAGGCAGCCACCATTCTGCCTTTCTGCCTCATGGGAGAAGAGAGAGAGAGAGAGAGCCAGAGGAGCTTTGCTTTGCCTTGTCTGCTGCCTGGAGTGGATTCTCTGCTTTTTGTTCCTACTTTCCTGATTGAGGAAAAGAGAAGATTTTTTTTCCCCACCCCCTTCCTGGTGCTGAGAGAATCACTGCCTGAGCCTGCTGTCTGTGTGAATCGATTTGGGTACAAAATGACTTGTACCCAAATCTACCTGTTTCAAAACAAAACAAATTGCCCCGGCGCTAGCTAGCCAGATTCGAACCCAAAACAAATCAGGGGTGATTCAATTCAGGTACAAATTGAATTGAAAAAAATCAATTTGTGCACATCCCTAGTTATCAGCTTGCTGAAAGACTTAGTGAGGGCAAAATGATGCCTTTAACTCACTCTTCACAAAAACCAATCCAGTCCTCCTGTTATGTTTTGGTTTTGTTTTCACTTTAGATTCCTTTCCCAAGCACATATAAACTCCCAGTCTTTGGGGGAGGGGGACACATAGTTCTGGGTGTTGGAGAAGGAGGTAAGACAAAGACAAAAACATCTAACTTGAATCTCAAAATTACAGCATTGCCTAACACCCCATCATCCTGCAAATGAGTTTTTCTCCTGGGTTCTTGTTCATGAGAAGTGGCCCATCTCAGTAGCTTCTGTCATTAATGTGAGGCCACTTAACACTCTCCGAGACCAAGCATCTTGCCTCTTCCAACTCTGTTTTCTACCACTTTCTTCAAGGTACAGTATTTCTGCAAGGAGAGAGAGAGAGAGAGAGAGAGAGAGAGAGAGAGAGAGAGAGAGAGAGAGAGAGAGAGCACACACTCTATATAGCAAAGAGGCACGTATCTGGCTGTGCTATCGGTGAGGGGGGGAACGTAGCCCAAATCCTAAAATGTACCCCCGCCCCGATCTCAGTTCCTCTTGAATATGCCACTTTCCCACCCCCAAGAAACATAGAAATCCATCCAGCTCTCTTCCCTGCCTCACTGCTCATGGGATGCTTTGTTTGTGCTTTGCCTCCAGAGAGGAGGGCAAGTGGCACTCCCCACCCCTGGCTCACTGCAGACCGTCAGCTGGACGCAGGGCTCCCCCCTTTGAACAGTTCTGCTGTCCCTCGGTGGTGCTTTGCTTTCTCTATTCAGCTTGTGCCCACATTTTGGGTTCCAAACAAAGCTGTTCCCTGGACCTCAGGACTTCGAGGAGCAGAACTGGGTGACCGAGAGTGCCAGACATTGTCCGCTCCCAAAGGATGCCGGGGAGCTGAGCCGCCCAGCAGCAAATTAGAAACTTTTGGCTCCGAAAGAATGAGCTGGGTTGTTTGTTCCTGCTCTCTGCAGCTGCTTCCCCCCTTCTCTTCCTCCCTCCCCTTCCCCCCCATTTTGGGTGGCTTACACACAGGCTCGCAATGAATGGGAGCCGCTGTTTTACAGTACACCCCACTTACAGGACTTCTCTCCAGGCCCACCACAGATCTGAGTCATCAGCAGCAGGCACTGCCATCATAATTCTTCCTAGAAACGGGAGGATAAAAAGAGGTTTGTTGGAGGCTGGCTGGGCCTGCCAGGAGCTCAGCCTGCGGGGCCTGCTGATGCCATAGATGGCTGCTCGGGTCTTTGGCCTAATAAGGTAACAGAAACAAAGATTGTTCCCTCGCTGGAGAAAGAGAATGTGCCCAAGTTCTGGGGAGAGGGAGAGAGAGAGAGAGAGAGAAAGGGGAGGCGGCAGCAACAGGGCAGCCATCCAAGGGGGATTAGGGCGGCAAGTGCAACTTTACGAGGGCTGACTGGGTGGCGGAGAGGCTCTCCACAGCGCAAGGAGCTCATTCAAACATAATTTATGACATGTCACTCATAGTTAGAGGCGGCTGTCGTTAAGAGTTAACTGTTGCATTGTGTGCAGCGTCTACTGATAAGAATTCTATAAGCCGCTTACATGTTATCATAACTCATGGGTAACAAGAGAGGAAGAAGAAGAAGAAGAAGAAGAAGAAGAAGAAGAAGAAGAAGAAGAAGAAGAAGAAGAAGAAGAAGAAGAAGAAGAAGAAGAAGAAGAAGAAGAAGAAGAAATAATGTAGCAAAGGGAAAATGAAAGTGATTACTCACTAGTCCTCATCAGCAAGTGGGTGGGAGGCAAGAATGGCATCATTGCTCCAGGTGTGACTCAGGGGCACCTGAGGTCAAGCTTCCCTAGGCCATGAACTCATGGTGAGGGCCTCTAGTCTAGTCATGTTTCCACTGAATCAGTTCTCCACCCTGGATGTTTGGAATAATACCAACCTCTCCCTAAAGCTCCATATGGTATGAAATTGCACAGTGTGTGTGTGTCGTCATCAGTATTGGGCATGAAATTCAGCATTCCAGGGACTTCAGTTTTCTTGTTTTTCCAACAACAAAGCAAGTTTCCAGTCCTCAAAGCTGCATCGATAGCCTTGAAATTATGCAGTTAGTGCCTGGTGAGATCTCTGAAGTTGAGTGGGGGAATATGGACCAGATTTCCAGTGGCTGGGATGAAGTTCCTGTGTCCTGAATAGACATTGTGGTGGCCAGAAATTGAAAGAATTATGCAAAATAAGCAAATGTATGCGGATATGTTTATTTTGCACAGGCTTTCACTAGAAAGCCTTTGGGTTATTTTGGCACATCATGTTGACTCCTTGCCCCCCACCCCGTTTCTTTTAGTGCAGAATATGCATGGCCCTGCCTATCCCACTGGGTTGGTGTGAAAGCCTACACATGGAATAGAATGGGAAGTGCTGTAGCTGATTGGTAGAGCACCCGCTTTGTATGTAGGAGGTCCCAGCAAGTTAAATCCCTACATCTTCCTCTCCGTGGAGGGCTGAGAAATATGCCCATCCAAAACCCTGGAGAACAGCTGCAAATCAGTGCCCTGCCAATGGAAGATTGGGCTGTGCACTCTGGCTCCGTGTGAGTCCAAACCACATCTTCATTGCTACTGAGGTCAGCAATGAGTTTCTGTGGCTGTAGTGATGCAACTCCTATGGAGAATAATGTGAGCAACATCGCTTCAGTGATGACACAGTTCTTAGGTGCCACAGAGGCTCTCTCATTAGAAATAAGGATGCGGCTTGGAATCACACAGAGCCAGCGCATGCACCCCGGTCTTCCAGTGACCGGGTGCTGCACTGTATGTGAGCCACCATGCACAGTACTGAGCTAGTTAGACCAATGGCTTGGCTCAGTATGAAACAGCTTCACGTGTTCATATGAAGAGTGAAAGAAGCAGAGCAGATGCTATGATTCCACACCAGCACTGAAAGAAGCCCAAACTGCCAAACTTGGTGTTGGCTGCAAATCTACCAATTCCAAAAATGCCTGCTTTGGTTTCAAGAAAAGCAAGTTTCTAGACCATGTGGCTGTTTACATAAGCCTATTTGAGCACAGCCTGTGAAATCTCAGAAAATGAGTAGGGCTCAGGAACACTATTCCTTGTAACAGGGATTCCTGTATGTCATTAACTACAACCCCCATCACCCCAAGCTGCCATGGCCAAAGGCCATGGCAGCTGGGGATGATGGGAGTTGTAGTCAACAACATATGGGGATCCCTGTTACAGGGAATACTGCTCAGGAACTTTGTCAGTGGACTAGTACTGCCCTGCCTTGGCCCTCTCCATGACCAATAATGAAGACTATTAATTTATAATAATTAATTGGAAATAATGTTTACAGATCACCAAATTCAGCAGGGAAGTTGGCACAGATTTTTAGTTACAGAATTTTGGCTTACAGAATTATGTTGTTTTTTAAGCACACACAGTGTACAGATATAGCAATAAGCACGTTTAGGGCCATAATGGGCCCTTCACCATTTGATGAGCATTTCCTTGGCAGCATGAAAGGTGAAATTTCCACTCCCACCCCCCCTTGGAAACAGGCACAAGTACCAAAAGTTTATGCATCTTCTCTGAGCAGGGAGAGACATGTGCCAGTTTCCCTTTTGCACATCACCTGGCACATTGCATGAGTCACTTGCACATCCCATTATTTTGCCATTCATCTGAATCTTTGGAGCAGCTCTCTGTTCATTCATAGGTGCAGCTTGTCCTGCTGCCTCTCAGAGCCAAACTAGGCATGACACATTTGTTTAATCAGTTGTCTGCCCATTTCCGTATAAAGTGGCTGTTATTTTAACAGCCAAGGGGGCACATGGTGAGGGGAGCTGGTGAAGTGGAACAGCATCTGCTTTGCATGCCAAAACCCCCAGGTTCAATCCCTGACAACATCACCAGTTATGGCTGGGGGAAAACTTTCTTACAGCCTGGAGAGTTGCTGCCAGTCAGACAGTAGGGCTGTGCACAGATCTCATTTTCAGGATCAGGATCAACACTGTCCAAGTAGTCACAGAATCATCAGAGAGCCCTGGATTGAATCTAGGCGATACATTGGTATAGGCTCAATGCATTGGCTTACCTTCCCGGAAGATCCGGTGTTCCCCAAAGAAAATGGCTGCCCAGAAAGCGGCTGCGGTGGTAGTGATTCAAATCAGCACCTTTCCCTTTATCTTCTTGCCCAGGAATGCACCAGGGTGGGAAGCAATATCATGAAGTTGCATGCATCCTTTTCCTGGTGCATTACTGGGGGTAAATGGCCATGCCCTATAGTTACAGGGAGAGCATGACCATCCCCCCTGCCACCTAGGAATGCACTGGGGAAAGGATGTGATGTCATGACATTGCTTCTTTTCCTGGTGCATTCTAGGACAAGACCAAGGAGGGAAAGGCATTGATTTGAATCTCCGCAGCTGTGGCTGGCTTCTCAGCATCCACTTTCTTGAGGAAATGCCAGATCTCCAGGAAGGGTAAACCCCACACACACACCATATTGATACATTGGAAATAAGGTGCAGCCCTGCATTGAATCTATTTTCAATACAGAGACAGCCTTGGTTTCAAGGCGATAGCCTTGGTTTCAGCAAAGTGCTCTTTGTGATACGGTGATCCACTGGACATGTTGACCGAGTACTGGGGATATGGCATTGGAACCCATCATCAGGCTGATCCTATGCACAGCCCCAGTAAATGGTGCTGAGCTAGACAGATCAAAGATCCGACTCAGCATTAGGCAGCTTCCTATTAATTCCTTACACTTGTATACCACCAAAAACCAATGTCTTGTGGCAGTTCACAATTGGTTAGAACAACTATGAGCATTGAAAACAATTCAAAGCAGCTGGTTAAAATCAAAATCAAAATTAAAATGTAAGCCTATGTGAGCAAACAACACCTTTGCCAGGGACTCACATTGACTCTCCTAACCAGATGTCTCAAAAAGGGCCTCTGTCTTCAGCAGCGGCGGCAGCAGCAGCAGCCCACACCCTGATGCTCCTGACAGTGGATTGCTGTCAAGGCCTCTCTGACGATCCTGGTTTCAGAATGCGATGGCATGTTTGCTCATGGCCTTGCACCGCCATGATCATATTACGCCCACCATGGTTGCCTGTAAAGAGGGGGATTGGCTTTAAGCCAGCGCTGTTCCTTTTTAAAGCTCTTAATGGAGTAGGTCTTGGAAGTCTTAAAGACCTCGCCCATCAGACCCAGGCTTAAGGAGATCTAAGCAAGGACATTATCTACTGTTTCAAATAGCCACAATTCCTCAGTCGTCAAGAATGTATACACTGTGGGGGTCTCCCCCTCCATAATTTCATTTCTGGTTTTCCCACACACTGTATTTTCACTATCACCTGTCTAGCAGGAGCACTTTGTGGCAAGAAGGAGGTGGCCTTGGTTTCAGCAAAGTGCTCTCAGTGATAAGTTGGTCTGCTGGGCAACATGTTGACTGGGCATTGAAGACTGTTGAGTTCAGGTCCCTGACTGGTCATGGAGTCTCTGAGCTTCAGGTTGGTTGTGAGCCATCAGCCTTACTTTCCAAATTGAAATGATAGTGCCCTGCTTCCCAGCACTAAGAAATAATAAGTTAAGGATTATGCAGCACTCTGTGCAAACAAATTACTATTTGGATGAATGGCAAAAGGCCCACCACTACATTCAGTGCAGGATAAACTGAAAGAACAGACTAACAAGAAGAATCTGCCCAAAACAGCCCTAAAATACAAAGCTGACCATTCCTGGGAGAGGCATGAATACTCCTGGGAATTGTAGAATAGGGCCAAAGACCCCCAAAAGTGCGCTTAAGAGCATAAGCACAGTCCTGCTGGATCAGGCCCAAGACTTATCTAGTCCAGCATCCTGTTTCCACAGTGGCCCACCAGATTCCTCTGAGAAGCCATCAAAAAGAGGCACTCAGCTGCTGTTGCTCCTCTGCAATTGATATGTAGAGGCATCCTGCCTCTGAGCCTGGACGCGGCCTATAAACATCAAGACTAGTAGTCACTGAGGGTCATCAAGACTAGTAGTCCTTGTCCTCCATGAATTTGTCTAAGCCCCCTTTAAAGCCATCCAAACTGGTGGCCATCACTACATCCTGTGGCAAAGAATTCCATAGATTAATTATGTGTTGTGTGAAAAAGTACTTCCTTTTGTTGGTCCTAAATTTCCTGGCAATCAGTTTCATGGGATGACTCCTGGTTCTAGTGTTGCAAAAGAGGGAGAAAAATGTCACTTTCTTGACACCATGCATACTTTTATAAACCTCTACCATGTCTCCCCATAGTCTCTTCATTCCCAGGACTGCAGAGGAAACCCTTCTGGATGTTGTATTCAACCTCTAGCCATCACCACTATTTCCTTACCACTGGGAGCAAGATGAACTGTCTTCACCCTCTCTCCTGCCTCCTAACCGGACTGGTATGTACCTTCAGGGGTCGAGGAAGTGGCACAGAGGGAGAGAGAATGGGCCAAAATGAAGCTTCCGTGGCTTACCAGTTGGTCCAATTTGATTTGCTTAGGGCCCAGTTCAGCCTGAACAAGACAGCAGTTCAATTCAGACTGAATCAGGCCAACTTGGACCAAAACTAAATAGGTCTCCAAAGATTCATGCAGCCCTAATAACGTCTCAGTTATCATTCCTGTATTGGGCACCAACATTTAAAGTTCACACATGATGCCATGAAATCTACTGGCTTTCCTTTAATTTTGTAGATAATTACATAGCAACATAAGAAGCTGCCTTATACTGAGTCAGACCATTGGTCCATCTAGCTCAGTATTGTCTACACAGACTAGCAGTGGGTTATCCAATGTTGCAGACAGGAGTCTCTCTCAGCCCTATCTTGGAGAAGCCAGGGAGGGCACTTGGAACCTTCTGCATGCAAGCATGCAGGTGCTCTTCCCAGAGTGGCCTCATCCCCAAAGGAGAATATTTTACAGTGCTCACACATGTAGTCTCCCATTCAAATGCAAAGCAAGGTGGACCCTGCCTAGCAAAGGGGACAATTCATGCTTGCTACCACAAGACCAGCTCTCCTTATATTAAAATCCATTTCCTTACTTGCTTGAATTGCCTAGGTTTTTCTCCTGCAGAGAACTCAAAATGGTACACTTTGGTCTCTGCAAGTGACATGAGCCACATACCATGCATGTGGTCTCGACACCACTTGTACTGCTGTGACCATTTAAAGGGGGGGGGAATCTGATGTAGTTGCACAAGAGCATTGTTCTGCAAATGTTTAAAATTGTGCAACTCTGTCAATTTTTTTTTTAAATGCCCACAGCAGTGTAGGCGATGTGGAAACTGCCTGCAGGACTCTGCATGGGATGTGGGCCACCATATTTGAGCTCCTGCAAGCAATATGAGTTAGGTGATCTCTTCCATAGCACTACAGGTCTCAAGATGGACATTTGCAGTAGCATGGAGAGAAAATCACCCCCAACCACAAGAAGAACTGCTGCACACAAACAGATTTCTAGTTGTGCCACTAGGTGGCAGCTTAGGTGGTAGTTGCTACAACCTAAGCTGCCACCTACTGGCACAGCAAGGAAGTAACTTGCCTAGGGAGCAAGAGGTTGATGGTTCAAATCCCCGCTGGCAAATATAGGAAGATACTGAAAGGCGTCATTTCATACTGCACAGGAGATGGCAATGGTAAACCCCTCCTGTATTCTACCAAAGACAACCACAGGGCTCTGGTCACCAGGAGTCGACACCGACTCGATGGCACAACTTCACTTTACCACCTAAGCTGATTTACAGCAGTCTCTACGAAGTGGAGGTCCAACCTGCACGGTTCCTAATTTTTTAATCTCCAGAGTAAACATTGCCAGCAGCAATGTTAATGTAGAGGTTTCCGAGGGATACGAAAGAGAGAAGGGTCAAAGAATAAAGCTGGGGAAGTTGCTACAGCTTAAGGCTGTAGTAATTCCATCCCAAGCTGCAACCTGTTGCATCAGAATTCTTTGTGTACTGCACTTTGTGTACTTCATGGAGACAGGAAGATGCAAGATGCACTCAGAGAAAGCAGCCCAGTTTAACTGAAATTGGTGTCAAGCAAATATGGCCCTACAGCAACCCTTATAAAAGTGGGTGAAATGAATGGAGCAGAGAAATGCAGCCAGGTCCTTCCCTTGTGCCTTCTGCCCCCTTCCCCACACTGCCAGGCTACGATGCTGTCACTTTAACTGTCTCTCTACTGGGGCTGGCCTTTGTTGCCAGAGAGGCCTTGTTCAGCCTTTTCTGGGGGGCCCTGAAATACTGCAAGCACCAGAAAAATGCTTGCTTGTCTTTTGTAGCATTGCAATGCTTGCTCTGTTTGCAGTGCTGAGTAGGTAAATCCAACTTCCCCACCCCTCTCGCACAAGCATTTTTCTTCAATGCTTCTGTGGAAAACACAGCCACGAGACAGATGAATAATGACAAGCCAGCAGCCTCCGTGACCAGCGACAGTATTTGAAAATCTACACATTTGCGAAATGAGACACACAACTGGAAACAAACAAAAGTGGCTGAGGAGCAAAACTGTGTTGACCAACAGCTCTGTCTTCCCTCGCAAGAGCCAATCCTGAGCAATGCTCAAATACCAGTTGAGCATTTTGCAGCTGACTCCCTAAATGGAACCATGAGCAAGCAGACTTCTTTTCTGTGCTGATGAAAACTAGTTGTGCTGCTGCTGACATCATTGTGTGGCACCAGGGCCAGAATTAGGGGCAGACTGATCCAGGTGATCACCTGAGGAACCAGACTCTGGGAGCGTCTAGTTATTCTTCACATTGCAAAGTTTCTATAAGATTAAAAGAAACACAGTTGCTTATATTGGCTTTAATTTGCTTACATATGGTGATTTACAGATCCTTGTGTGCAGGTTTAATGACTTTATGGCAGGAATAAATTCTACATGCAGGTCATGCATCAATATCATGCTAGCGGTTCAACAAAAAAAAATACAGTATTCAGAAGTTGGAAGACACTGGAAATGGTTCTAGCCTGGGGTTAGGGCTCTATGGTACTTTTGCTTTCTGTTTCTGACATACTGCATTCTAAGCTGTGTGGGTTGATCTATTGGGGATAGGGATGTTGGTCCTCCCTTGCAGCAGAGGGTGCCAGACTACATGGCCTTCCAGGCCCTTCCAACTCTATGATGTTACGGGGCTCACTGCTATTGACATAGATTTGTTTACAAATAATGGGATTTTTTCTTCTTCTGAAATACTGATGTCCATATGCTGTGAGTTAATCTGTAAAGAGTTTATCACTACATATCATATCTAATGTTCTAGTCTGCATGCTTGAAGCACTATAAAGTGCTTGATGATTTTTTAAACTTATTTTTATTCAATGTTATATGAATTACATCCAATATAGGTTGTTATACATAATCTCAGCCTTGATACATTGATGTTACAACATTTTATTCTTACAAAGTCCTTGCTTCTGTTTTGACAAATTACCCGGATCTTCAATTATTATTAATAATTAATGGAATTTATTAATAATAAATAATGACAACTTATATCCTGCCTTTCTTCAATCATGGAACTCAAGATGGGGTTCCCAGAGAGTCTCCCATCCCAGCACTGACCAGATCTAGACCTTCGGAGCTTCAGCAAGGTGGTTATGTCTTGTGTCCTCAGACCACACCCTGGGAAAACAATAGATAATACTGTAAGTTCATTCAGTCATAATTCTTTCTTTCATCTGAAGTGTCTGGCCTGCATTGTTTCATATCATGATAGCATAGCTTTCTCCTGAAACAACTCATCAGACTCCCTAACCCACTGCTGAAGAGTCACAGGGTAGACCCACTCTATAGTATCGGTCCTCGATTATCCTGGTCAGCCATAAATATTGGTAGGAAAGCTGCCAAGCCTTACCGGAACAACAGAGCTTTTGTTCTGGATTATGTTTCTGTGGGTTCCCATGGAATCAAGGGAATTGTAGTTCTGTGAAGGGACTGGGGAGCCCTAAAAGAGAGACTGAGCAGCACTCTTTCTAGCTTCCCCACAGAACAACAGTTACCATGGTTCCTTGGCTGAGGGTAATAGAAGCTTGAAACCATGTCAGATGTGTGGGGCTGTGCCTTCAGAATGATCCCAAATGTTATAAGAATAAGTGATCACAACAGTGTATAATGTTTTTGCTTTATAAAGTAGCTTTGCAAAGTCCACTGGGGAATTAGCAAAGCAAAGGGAAGATGTGTAAGCCTTAGGGGCACATCTCACTCATGTGGATTCTCCTTTGGGCTCTAGAGTAGAATCACAAAAGGCCAAAACATGAGACATTTACATATCAACTTGTCAGCACCTCTAATAACATCTGAAGTTGCTTATATCCAAAACCAAAAAGTAATTCCAGGGTTTCGTCTTCTCTGTCCTGAAAAGTGGGCCAGAAATTGTATTTTAAAGTAATCCAAGCAAGGAGGGTCAGCCCTTTCATGAGGCATGGTGAGACAGTTGCCTCAGGCAGCAGACTGTTGGGGTGCCAGCAGGGTGGCAACATGCCTCTGGTATTGGAGCAGCTCTTTAGGACTAACGCTTGCAAACTTGGCAAGCAGCGCAAAGTTTGCAAGGCACATGAGGAGACAGGAGGAGGGTGCTTGCAACCTCCCCTCTCCTTGCTCCCTATGCACTTTCAAAGTTTGCAAGGGTTGATTTTGAAAGGGGCCTGGCTCTCCCCAGGGGTGTGGGGCGAAGCAGCATTTTACACCTCACCTCAGGTACCGCAATATCATGGGCCATCCCTGCAAGCAAGACTAAGTTTGAACATACAAAGTTGCCTTTTACCATTGTTCCATTTGCTCAGAATAAGAAGACCGATCAGTCTAGCTCAATACTGCCCGCCTATTCTGACTGCCAGCACTCTCCAAATTCTCATCGACAACTGCTACTATGAGTATTTATATACCGCTTTTCAACAAAAGTTCCCAAATAAATAAAGATGGATCCCTGCCTCCAAAGGGCTCATAATCTTAAAATAAGCATGAGAGACACCAGCAACAGCCACTGGAGGGATGATGTGCTGGGGCTGGATAGGGCCAGTTGCTCTCCCGCTGCTCAATAAAGAGAATCACCACTTTTAAAAGGTGCCTCTGCGCTCAGTTAGCATCTAAAGGTCTTCTCTAGCATTGCTAGCAGAGATCCTTTTAGTCCCTGAATCCAGGGAAGTCAACACTGCCCCAAATTCACTAATATGCCCTCCTCAACCTGCTTCATGGTAAGGGTGCTGCTATACATGGGGATTGATTCAGCCCATGAGTAATAGATGTGGATCTTGAGCCTATTGTTGATAGCAAAACTGACCAATGCTAAGGAATCCCAAGTTGGTGACAAATCCACCAAACTACTGAGTCGGCTAAAACTCGCACACAAAACCACCCTATGAATATCTGCTGTCTTGTGAGGATTATATTTCTTCTCCATGTTCTTCCCCATGGAATCAAATGTGTGCTTAACTATTTGTTTTACAAAGCAGAAGTGGAGCAGCAGCCTGGTTAAACCCGTACACCTTCATTCCAGACTATTTTTTGCATACCATGCAATTTCCTTGTCTTAACCTTTAATAGCACCTGTTTTCTTTGGGCTCAGTCCAACCAAAGTTAAGCACTTGTCAGTCCCAGTGAAATCAATGGGAAACATATTTAACTTTAGCTGGATTGGACCCTTAATTTAAAAAAAACAACCCTCAAATGTTTGTATATATTCAAAAGCTACTCCTTTAGGTAAAGAAACTTCTTTATCAAACCTCAGATCACTCATAGCAGAAAAGTGTTGCATATATTTCAAGCATCATAAATAAATAAATTTGCTGTAATTCTCAATAAATCTAGACTGTGTAGGAAAATGACCCTTTTACTGTGAATCCGTCAACTTTTATGTTCTTTTCAAATGTTCAGTATAGAGGCAAAAGGAGTTTGAGCTGCAAACGGAGCAAATGAAGGGTTAATTTTCCTGTACTAAAAATCAGAATATGACAAATCCTAAAAGAGAGAGCTGAAGGCTGGAGAGAAACAACCCTCCATAAACATTTACCAAAAAAAACCCACAAAACCAAATAATGAATGTTAGTAGCCGGAATGATCCACCAACAAAGATTCTTCGCCCTGCCTCCACCCAATTGTTTTTTAATATGCTTTTAATGACCTGGTCTCCTCATACCTACCTCCTCGCTTCCCAAATTGTTTGTACTGTCCCCAATAACACTCAGTGGAAAGCTGTCGCTCCTGCCTAAATCCTTCCTTAGGTTGGATGTGATGCCGACGTTAGACAGGGTCAAGAGGTCACCATCGATTTTGGAGGCCACCTGGAGAGTCCGGGCCGTGAACTGACTCAAAAAATTTATATCAGAGCTGGAATGGCCCACCTCCCAGGGCTAGGCCTTGACGAACACTCTGCTAGCAGGATGGGGCCTGCCTGCCCCTGCTCGGGAAGAGGCCAGAGTTGTTGACCCTGTTAGCTGACCTCTTCAAACTTCTGGAGAATTTTTCTGGCAGTTACCACGGCGACTGGGCACTCCAAGCTTATCCGTCTTACTGAGGGTGGGGGGAATTAAGAAGAAAAATGTTAAAGCCTACCTTGCAGTTACGCCTATCAAAAACCAAATATGTAAATGTTTTAATTGTTTGCTTCTTTGCATTGCATGCTCCACCAGGACGTTCAGCATGCTAACGTCAAGGTGGCGATTAAGAGAAACAGTTTGAATTCCCCATTAAAAGTGAGGATCAGCCTGCAGAATAAGCAGCATTGCCTCTGTCTCCACAACAGCCACTTTCAGATCTTCTAGAGGGGGAAGGTAAACTTGTGCTTTTTAATATTCCTTTCTGTTATCCATCACCAGTCCTTGAAATTCCTATCAGTAAAAACACTCCTCAAACACCAAAAAATCAAAACCTTATTGGCTCCTGTTAATTGATGGTTTTCCAGTTAACTGTCTAGTGCAAATGTGGTTAACTCATATTGGAATGGGATGGGGTCCTTGCACACAAAAAGGGATGGGGTCCTTGCACACAGTCCATCTATGGGCATCTGCAAGTGGGGACCTGCAGTACAACTGTGTGATATACCTCCAGCCCTAACAGAAGCACTCCTGATCAGGACCCCAGCTTGCTTAGAACAGGAGCCTTGTAGCTCTGCTCAGAGCCTGCAGCAGACACCTGTTTCTTTCTTTCCCATCCTGCTGAAATCTCCCCCCACTGTGCTATATAGTGCAAAAGTTTGCTGGTCAATGACCAAATAAACTTATAATTAACTAATGCAAAAAGGCTTAAGTCTAGGTTTGGATACCAGCTCTGAACATGAGCACATTATTGCTACACAGCAGGTTGTGGGGGGGGGGGGTGTTACAGGGCAGGGAGAAGACTTTTAAAACTCATTCCATACATCCCCCAGTCCTGATACTCATCACCAGGACAGTATAAGCTGTTAGAGGACCGAGAGAACCAACTCCCTTATTCTTGCTCCATTTCCCTAGCTGCCCTCAACCATAGGCCATGGCTTGACACATGACGTTGAACAGGCATTTTGGCTAAGCTACCAGAGCCCCAGGAATGAGCATGCCCTACTTCCAGTCTCAGGAACCATATGCCCAAATTGAGCATGTCATATGAACCCACCAACCTCACCATATTCTACCTAACTTGCAGTACAGAACCTGAAATCTGTCCCTTGGACTTAAAGTATGCTGTATCGGGTTCTATATTGCAGGTATGTCGGGTTCCATATCACAAACATGAGTAACTCTAGTATTTTCTTCTGTTTAAGTTCTCAGCATTTTATAGGTCCTGGAAGTGGCCAGAGTCATGGCCTGTTTGTTTTTTAAGTGGTGTGTGTGTGTGTGTGTGTGTGTGTGTAAAACACGTGCATACAAGGGTGGATCAAGATCTCTACACATTCTCACAAGGAGCATGTAAACTAGGTGTCCTGAAGGCTTCTTTCACAGAGCAGCACGCAGGGAGGAGGATGGGGATGCAATGTTGCTTCTTTTCCCTCCCTCAGAAGCCCTGTTCACTTGTAGAAATATGTGCCTTCAGGGGCTGAGCCATCATTGGGCAAACGGGTTCAAAGAACCTGGGCCACCACCAATTGGAGCCGCGAGTATGGCCCCAGATACACCACCATGTATGATGTCAGACACGGGGGGGGTATTTCAGTCCCAAACAGGGCCGCACAGCCCGTTTGGAGCCAAAATTGGCCCACGCTGTGTTGGCAGTGCAGCCAGAGTGACTCTCCCCACCTTAAAGGCAGGCAGAGCCACTCCTGGTCTCGCTGCCAATGTAGTGGGGCAGATCGACCTCCCTCCCAAATGGGGCCACATGGCCCCGTTTAGGAGAGAAATCAGCCTGTGCTGCATTGGCAGCGAGGCCGGAACAGCTCTCCCTGTTGCTCCAGCCCACGCTGCCCAGCACAGCATGAGCCAATCTCCTTTCCAAATGGGACCAGGCGGCCCCATTTGGAAGAGAGACCACACCTCCGTGTCTGTTGTCAGACATGGGGGCGTGGCTAGCCCTTTGGGGACAGGGAGCCATCTTATTTGTTTTATTTCTCTTTGTAAACCGCCCTGAGCCATTTTTGGATGGGCGGTATAGAAATTGAATTAAATAATAATAATAATAATAATAATCTGTACCATGCATTTGAAGGGCCTGTATCCAGCTTCATTTTTTAAATGAACACAGGTACAGTCATTCATACAAACACATGGATGAGTGTACAGACATCTGTTCATTCACACAGCATAGTGTCCAAATTGGGCCCTTGTAACCTTCCAGACTAATAGGTACTTGACCACGAAAGTTTTCTATTGGACAGAATGATTGAATTGTCCTGGATATTGTCATTTGGTGTAGGAACTAAGATGTTAAGTAGGAGATACTCAGGCTGCAATTCTGAACACACTTACCTGGGAAGAAGCCCCATTGAGCACAGTGGAATTTGCTTCCAGATCCATGCGTAGGATTAGGCAGTTAGGCTCTTCAATTCAAAGAGTTCCTTGAAGCCTTGGCAATTCAATTGCAGGACTGTGCATTGAATCAGAACAATAATCAGTTCTGATGTCATGCAAGCCATATTGAGGTACTTCTCACCCAAAAGGATTCTAATGAAAAAATGTGCCTAATATCAAACACAGTTTTGCTGCAATGCTGCATTTGTATCAGCATTGCATCAAACCTATTGGAGGATGCAGCGGGGGGGGGGGGGGAGCCTTATCTTTACTGAAGATCCATTTCCTGAAGTGGCAGTGATTCAAATAGCTGCCTTTTTCTCAATCTTCTCGGCCTAGAATGCACCCAGGCAGGAAGCAACATCATGATGTTGCATCTTTTTCCTGGTGCATTACTAGGGGAGAAATAGCCATGCCCTGCAACTATAGGCTATGATGACCATTTTCCCCCAGTAGTGCGCCAGGAAAAGAAAGCAATGTCATGACTTTGCTTCCTGCCCTATAAATTTTAGGATGAGAAGATGGAAAGGAAGGCAGCTATTTGAATGTTTGCCACTTTGGGTGACTTTTGGGCAGCCGCTATTCTCCAGAAATGCCAGATATTCTGAAAAATAAGCCCTCAATCCCCCTGCCCGATGCACTGAGCCAATATCAACTGGATCAGCTTGATGCAGTTGAGGCCATTCCCCAATATCTGGTGCACAAATCGATCATTACCAGGATTGGGTTAATACTGTGCGATACTGCATATTGTGTTATAATGAGCACCATACACAGTCTTATCAAAAAGGTTAGAAGCTTATATTACTGTGTAGTGTAGACAAATAAGCCCCCCTTTCAGTTCTCTCTCCCTCTCCTCCACATGGTATGAATTTGCATCGTACTACAAATCACTCTTGAATGAGAAGGACCATATCAAACAATGTTTTGAAGAACAATAAGAATACTGGAGTATAACAGAATATCAAATGCATAAAATCTATCAATTAGGTAATTACATTTAACCAAGAAAATCAGTTCCAACAGATGTAAAGGAATGGGAAGAGAAACAACAAGTTCTGGTAAGAACTAATCTGCCTACTTTCCTTTCAGTATAATCCTAATTGATAATTATCATCCTCATAAATTAGCCCACTTCAGGCTTAAATGTCCACACGTCCACCATCTTGACGAAATCATCACAAACGACACCATTGATGTATCCCTATGTGTCTCTACAACGGTAGCAAATTTGGTTCAAATTGGTTAGGCCATTCACAAATTAGCCCACTTGTGCCTCAAGTGTTCACACATTCTCCATCTTGAATTGGGGTGGATGACATCATCACAAACTATGCCATTGAGATGTCCCTTTGTGTCCCTACAACTGTACCAAATTTGATCCAAATTGGTTCCAACTTGCGCTCCAAACTTTCACTTGTCCACCGTCTTGAATTGGAATGGATGACATCATCGCAAACTATTCCATTGAGGTATCACTATGTGTCCCTAAACTGTAGCAAATTGGTTCAAATTGGTCAGGCAGTTCACAAGTTAGCCCTTTTGTGCTTCAGTCTTGAGTTGGGGTGGATGACATCAATAGAAACTACACTGTTGAGGTGTCCCTTGTGTCACTCACTACAACTACACCACATTTGGTCCAACTTGGTTAGGCAGTCCACAAGTTAGCCCACTTGTGCCTCAAATGTTCATGTGTCTGCCATCTTAAATCGGGGTGGCTGACATCATTACAAACTATGCCCTTGAGCCATTCCTATGTGTCCCTACAGCTGTATCTAATTTGGTTCAAATCAGTAAGGCAGTTCAAAAGTCCACTTACACCTCAAGTGTTCATGTGAAAAGAAAGAAAACAGGCCCCCCAGCTTCTGAGGGGTCCCCAGCTCCACCCCCTCCCTATTTTCTTGATTATCTCCCTCACTCCAAAGGGCCACTGTGGAGAGGGGCAAACTATGCCCCTGTCTGCTAGAGATTGTTGCAAACCAGGGTAGACAATACAGGGCTAGTTGGATCATTAGTCTCACAGTATAAGGCAGATCCTTGTTTGTTTGTTTGTTTGTTTGTTTGTTTATCATGTTTTTATACCATCCAAAACTTACGTCTCTGGGCGGTTTACAACAAAGCAAAATAAATGACAACAGAAAAAGTTAAAACATTAGTTAAAACAAAATAAATGACAACAGAGAAAGTTAAAAATTTTCAACAATTTAAAATTCTAAAACAATACTTTAAACAATGTTAAAACTATTAAAACAATATTTAATTAAAAGCCTGGATGAACAGATGCATCTTTAAAGACTTTTTTAAAGTTGTCAGAGATGGGGAGGCTCTGCAGGGAGCATATTCCAAAGCTTCGGGGCACCAGCGAAGAAGGCCGTCCCCAAGTAGCCACCAGACGAGCCAGTGGCAACTGCAGACAGACCTCTCCTGATGATCTCAATAGGCGGTGGGGTTCATGATGAAGAAGACATGCTCTTAAATTCATATAGAGCAGGAATTCACGACTTCAGCTCTCCAGCTGCTGCTGGACTACATCCCCCATTATCCCCAGCCACAGTGGCCAATAGTCCAGGAAGATGGGATTTGTAGTCCAACATCTGCAGGAGGACTGAAGTTGTGTATCCCTGTTATATGGGAATTGTCTGAACTAAGTTTTCATTAGCCCATGTTGAGCTTGCAAGTCTCTATGGTAGTATTATGCCACAGAGAGAGAGAGAGAGAGAGAGAGAGAGAGAGAGAGAGAGAGCATCAGCTCACTGGTTTGCTGAATGATTGATCAGATGGGTGAGTAAAGCTTTTCTCTGGCATTTGCAGCCACATCCTTGCTAAACGTTTCTGCCCATCCCAGAGTGTGCCCATCATGATTGTTGATGAGGTCATGCTGTGGGTTGGTGATTTGCATGAGAACTAGGGTGCCAACTCATGCCCGGATGATCTTGTCAATTGCTGACTGTCCTTCCCACAGCCAGGCACCCCTTGGCAGCATTACAAAAGAGGCCTTGAGGCTGGTTGGCAGAGCTGTGGGGCCCTATGATCAGAAATGAGATCCTGTCCAGCTTGAAAGCAGAAAAGACTGGAAATGATGGAATTCCGTCAATGAAGCAAAATCAAATCCCCTGAGTCACAACTTAGCTTCATGTTGGAGAAGATGCCCTGGACTGATAGGATGCAAAAGTCTAACTGAGATGAAAGGAAAGACAAGCTGTGTGGTAGGAAGAACTTTGGAAAGTGCCGCTTTTCTCATCTCTGCAGCACTGAGACTTGACAAGCTATTGATGTACAGAACTGCTGATGTGTATTGCATCTGGTCACCCTAGGTCTAACTTCAGACTGTGTTCGAGGGTGAGGGAGCTGAGGCGGCTATAATCCCACCCAAGGGGGCTACTCTCCTTCCAACTGCTTCCCTCCTTTCCCCTTCCCACTCCTTGCTCACAGCAGAATCCAAAGTTGGATAACCTGACTCCCATTGGATACAGCTTTTAAATAAAATAAAATAAAATAAAACCTGAGGGAACCCCCTCCTCCACAGTCAAGTCAGGAATCCAGGAAAGGTCAAGCATTTGGGGGTTTATTTATCTATCTATCTATCTATCTATCAAATTTGTACACCGCCCCAAACTTTCGTCTCTGGGCAGTTTTGCTTCAAAAGTCTACAGCTATTATTATCTCTCAGTGTAACCTACCTCACAGGGTTGTTGTGAAGATACACATAACGATGTACAATGCTCTGGGCTCCTTCGAGGATGAGCGGGATGTAAATGTAAATATAAATAAATGGTGGGTCTGTGAGTCAGAGGAGAAGGAATCACAGGCAGGTGGCTGAGAAGGGACAATTCTCATCAACTTGCTGTCGTTTGGGGAGGGGAAAGTGTCCAAAAAAGAAGACGATGGCCAAATCAAGGTGCTGAAAGTTATTTTATTTTAAATACTCTGATAAAAATTGACGAATTTCAAGCTTGATGGCTCTTCCTCAGAGGCATTAGAATATTCTAGCATTTTCCTCAAGATATTCCCATCCTCAATGAAAATCATATATGAATGAATTTCAGATAAAATATTTTCTTCAGCACTTTGGGATTTCTTTCTTTCTTTCTTTCTTTCTTTCTTTCTTTCTTTCTTTCTTTCTTTCTTTCTTTCTTTCCCTTTGGTGCTGGTTCTTTCCTTCCTGCTTCTCTTTTTTTACTGAAAGGGAAAAGTCTCAAAGCTTTGAAAGAAGAATTCCCCAGAGCACCGAGTGGAACACTAGTTCCACTTCGAGTTTGTTTCCAGTCTGCTTCTATCTGCTCCTACAATCTGTTCCCACATTGGCAAAACCCAGCCCAGTTCCCCCTTCTTCTTTCCCGTCTATCCCTTGCCTCACCTGCTGAATGTTTACATTCCTCCTGCCTCCAATCCGACAAATATACCTCTCTCTCTCTCTCTTACAGGGAAGTGAACAAAGGAAGTTTGAGCAAAGCCCTGCCTTGCATTATCCACATTCCACCTGTTGTTTGTGTTTCTGCAGCCACTGCCATGCTTCTGGAACATTTGGGATGCTAAATCCCTCACAGACTTCTAAACTGAAGGAGGCATATTCAATGGATTCAGAAAGGAATAAGCACATTGGATTATTTTAGCAGAGGTGCACCTAGGTTATTTTGGAGCCTGGACCTAAAGGCCTTGGAACTCCCTCCCCCCACCCCTCCACCTGCTGCAAGTTAAGCATCATCCCATCATCCCCCTACACACACACACACACACACACACACACACACACACACACACACACCATGACACACACAGTATTTTTAACACATGGGTTCTTGAGGGCACAAACAGCAACTGAACTCACAAGAGTGTACAAATATAAAAACAGCTGTATTTATGCAAATATGCATTAGCAGAAACATTTCAGCACACAACTTAACATATTCCCATCCCACATATATCTTGCCCCACTCCCTGTCTAGAGACCCCCTGTCTCTACAGCAGTGGTCATGCTCAGCCACCTGGCACAGGTCACAGTCTGGCTTGGCTTCCTGGTGCAGTGCGGGCCATTGGCACAGTCTGGTGATCACACCACCCAGACAGACTAAAGAGGATGCGGGGGGCAGGGGTGTGTTGAGGCACTGGACTTCAGCCTGGAAGTCCAGGTATAAGAGCACCTCTTTTAGGCAAGCCATTATGTCCCAACCTGCATACACACATGGTGTGTGTTTCTAACATGAGAGTAATACATACCTCCAACTGTAATGCATTTTGTACATCAGAAGTGGGTAAAGGACATTGCACCATCTTCAAGCATGTGGCATGCATAATGCATTTGGTCCAAACATATTCATGGGCACACACCAATAGGAATCACTTCTGGATCATCCTGTGAATAGAAAGCATTATCCAGAACTGCATTCCAAAATCTGTCATTCCTCAGCTCAGAATCCCTTATTCTCAGCTCACTATACTTCACACCGGGCAGATGGATTTCATGCCCAGTGGTAGTACAGCAACTAGCCAGTTTCTCACTGATATAAAAATGAATTCTACTTAGCATGCTTAAAGCTTTTACCATAGAGTGGCAATCTCATGAAAGTCCTAGACTGGTTGGTGGAGGTGGGGGTTTGAAGGAATAGAGATGCTTTTTAGCACTGAAAGATTTCAAACTGAGTAGTGGCAGGATCCAGCACATCTCAGTCTCTTCCACCCTATGGTGTCAGTTGTTTACATACACTTCTGGGTCAAAGAATATTTATATACCACTTTTCAGTGAAAAGTTCCAAAAGTAGCTTACATAAGAAAACAAATGAGAAAATGGTTCACTGCCTCAAAAAGGGCTCACAATTGGAAAAAGAAACACAAGGGAGACATACCAGCAACAACCACTGGGTGGGAAGTTATGCTGGAATGAATAGGGGTGAAGCCACCATTGAGTGAACAGGTTCCAAGAACCCGGGCCGCCATCCCTCAGGGGCCACACCACATGCCCCAGACATGCCCCCATGTCTGACCTCAGATGTGGGGGACTGGTTTAGCTCCCAAACGGGGTGGTGTGGCCCCATTTGAGAACTAGATTGGCCAGCGCTGCGAATGCAGCATGGCCGGAGCAGCTCTCCCTGCCAGAGATCTGCTCTGGTCACACTGCAAACACACCACTGGCTGATTTAGCTCCAAAATGGGACTGTGTGGCCCCATTTGGGAGTTAAACCAGCCCACCCACATATGATGTCAGTCACGGAGGGGCATGGCTAACCGCTCCTTGCATCTGACGTCAGGCACTGATGCAGGGGGCAAGGCTAGGGGGGCCATGGCAGCAGGCTGAGCCTTGGCTGCCACTGGCCTCCCTCCATGCTTGGCTCTGCCCCTGATAAATATAAGAGATCCACCACTTTAAAAGGTGCCTCTTTGTTGAGTTAGCAGGGATTATGCACAAAGTTCAACTCATATTGAAGCAGTTGTAGGATTGCTTCAGCACACATCTGCATTAGTGCTCATTCCCAGAGGCGCCAGTCCCCCCAGACTTTGGGGTGGAAGTCCAGTCCCCTGCAGCCTCTGGCAGCCCCTGCGGCCCCTAAACCATGTTCCCCTACATCCACCGCCCCGTGCTGCCACTGCCATGCCAGGTGGCCGAGCGCAACTCTTCACAGTGCTGGGCAGGGAGTGCACCGCAGCCAGCCTATAGCAAAACCCCAGCCCGCCCAAGCAACTCCTATCATGATGGGAGGGACTAAGCTGGGTGAGCAGCTCAGCCGTTTCCACCACTCCAGCATGGTCTACAGCCACGCCTCTGAGAGGAACCTACTTGGGCAGGCACGGGCATTGGACTGGGGGGAAGAAGCATGGTACATACAGTGCTACTCCATCTCCAAGGCGCCCCCCCCGTCCTTTCTTTAGAGTTTATATCCAGGGATAACAGTGTCCCACTGGTTCTCACTGTTCCACCATGTTTCTGTTATGTCCACTATATCTATTTCTGTGTTAGCCACCAAGCACTCCAGCACACCTATCTTGGCTTGGAGGCTTCTGGCATTGGTATATAAGCACCTATACACTGAATCTCTTCCCTGGTGTATGCTTTCTTTTTACTCTTTGACTAGGAGGCACAGCCTTCTGTCTGCTCTTTATGTGGTTCTGCTGTGTCCCCTTCTGTTTTATCTGAATCCTTTGCACCCTCACACTTTAAAGGACAGCCTTTGCCGAACCAGATGCTGCCCAGCTCCCGTCAGCAATTCCCCAGGCGTCATTTTAAAAATTGCTCTGCAACCTTTTTTATTTTAAGCACGAGCAGTCTGGTTCCATCTTGGTTCAAGTGCAGCCCGTCCCTTTTGTACAGGCCTTGCTTGCCCCAAAATGTGTCCCAGTGCTTAACAAATCTAAACCCCTCCTCCTGGCACCAACGTCTCATCCACGCATTGAAACCCCTTAGCTCTGCCTGTCTCACTGTACCTGCACGTGGAACAAGTAGCATTTCTGAGAATGCTACCCTGGGAGTCCTGGAATTCAATACACTACCTATCAGCCTAAATTTGGCTTCCAGGACCTCCCAACTACATTCCCTTTCATTGTTGGTGCCGACGTGCACCACGACAGCTGTCTCTTCCCCAGCACTGCCTAACAGCCTATCTAGATGCTGCATGATGTCCACAACCTTCACACCAGGCAAGCAAGTTACCGTGCGGTCAACACGCGGGTCACAAACCCATCTCTCTATACTCTAATGATCAAATCACCCACTACAAGGATCACTGGGGCTTGTTCCAGGTTCCCCTATACACTTCCCACTAAACTCCTACTAAACTCCAACATCCTGTTTGCTATCCCTGTTGGGTATGCTCCCGGGCCTTCACCTCTTATGTAGAGAGTAGGCTTCAAACTGAGACACAGGATGTGGGTCAAAGGAATGTGGGGCCTCCCACAGCCCTAGCTGACTGCACCCCCTCCAGGCAGGGACAAACAAAAACATTAGAGTTTGCTAGCCCTGGCAAATAACACACATAAACACAGAGACTAGGACTTATCCCTTAAAGAGAAACCAGCCCCTCAAAATCTTCCCTCCTCCTGTTATAGTTTGAAGGGGGGGAAGGCTAGATGTTGTTCTGTTTAGAAAAGCTTGTTCACCTCTTCAAGCTGCTTCTGCTCTTCCCAGAGTAGGCTTCAAATTGTCAATGTATTCATGGTGCATGTGGAATGATTTAATTATAAGATATAAGCCTCAAGGCCACAATGAAGTTTGGATAAAAACATAACAAGGGGCTAAAGATGGAAGGGAATAAAAGGTTCGTGCTTATGGCAAGCTAGCATGGTTACGTACCTCATTGATTTTTATTGTTATCTGCTTATTTAATGATCTGTTTTAAAGTGCTCTGAAGGCTATTTACAGTAGCTGGAAAGGCAGGAAACAAATGTCCTCTGATATCTTGCTTGCTACACTTTGTTGATTCTGCAGGTGCTTTCATAATGTCTAAATGTGCATATCCAAGTGGGTCTTCAAAAAAGAAATTTGCCAGATCTTGTGTGTTTATACGTACGTGTGTGTGTGTGTGTGTGTAATGAGGGAGGGAGGGATATTTATCTTCTAAAGAGGGGCCCCATTAAGTCCAGGCTCTAAAATTACCTAGCTTCGCTAAAACTTGGCAAGCTGCTATCATGTTATCTCTAAACCTATGTTACCTCTAAACCCCACCAGCCCCTTTGCTGTGACATGAAAAATGTGGATTAATTTGCTAGGTGGGCAGATGCTGAAACAAATGTGTGCGCTTCAGTCTGTGCCAAAATTTGCACAGGCTGGTGTTGGACATTTAGGGATCCAGCAAGCGTGGATCAGGTGGCTCCTCCTTGCCCAGTGCTGCTCCCCTTCTATTGGTCAAACAGAATGGCTGACATCTAGAGAAGTGTACCACATGTGGTAGATGTTACGCTAGTGCAAAGCCATTACACTAGCTTGCATTCTAGCATTGTACAACCACAAGACTGTATGCAGTTGCTTAACAGTTGTACAACTGCAGTATGCCTCACTTGTTTTAATGGGAACTTTTGCACAAGAGCACTGTAGCACCATTGCACAATTCTGTGAACCCCCATTTTAGCATTTTAAGGTGTCCTGATGCACTATTAAGATGACCTTTAATCGTGTGAGGGAGGTGTTCGCCTGAATTGCCCTTCTACGCATGCTCCATAACCCTGTTTATGTGTGCTCATGTGTAGCACCCGCTCACATGTAGAGGGGCAGTTCAGATGAATGCCCCCCACATCACACAATTAAGGGAGACCCCACAGCATCTCAGGATGTCCTCCAATGACTGACTGACTGACTGACTGACTGATTGATTGATTGACTGCCGTCAAGTCGGTATCGATTCTTTGCGACCTCATAGATAGATTCTCTCCAGGATTATCTGTCTTCCACTTGGCCTTTTAGGTCTCTCAGTGGTGAATTCATGGCTGTCGTAATTGAGTCCATCCACCTTGCTGCTGGTCGTCTTCTTCTTCTCTTTCCTTCAACTTTCTCCAGTGACTGACGCACACACATTTGCATCAGCATCTGCCCACCTAGCAAATTAATCCACATTTTTCATGCAACAGCAAAGCTGCTGGTGGGGTTTAGAGGTAACATAGGTTTGTTGCACACAGCCCAGAGGCGCAGGTTTGGGGCAATATAGAAATATGTTAAATAAATAAACAATGACAATAAATCAGGGTGGGCCATTCTTGGCTGACCCCATCCTGATTGCATGTTGCAAAAGGAGCTCATCCGAACCAGCCCATTTACACGTGTCTCAATGCAGGCACAAGTCAAAGTATTCACAAGGATTCATGGTTCAACATCATCATATCTACTATGGGAGGAACGTTACTTTATGAATCAGCCCTCTGTGGTCTGGATTATGCGAGTTAATCTGCCAGGGGTGTGTGTGTGTGTGTGTGTTGGTGTTAATGTGAGGATCCTGACTTCCTGGTCCTCTCTGTGATTCTAAGACATACTCCCTTGGAAGAAAGTAGCAACTTCTCCTTGAAATGATATCGAGTCATTATGGTGGCATCACAGTTTTAACCTCAATATCCTCCCTATGACTGAAAACAACAATAATACAGTATGCTTGCTCCAGTAAATGGTGTGCTTTAGTGGCGCATTGTGACAAGGATTTGTCACAATTGATTTTTCTCCTATTGCTAATCAGCTTGGAGAACACTCTCGGCTGTAATTAAAGCCCATATTACAGAGCACTTGGTGTTTGTTTGTCTCTTAGCTTACAGCGCCATGCAATACAGGGCATCGAATGGAGCAAGGTACAAGATAGGCTCCCTGCCAGTTCTCAGAGCCATTCCGCCAGCTTGCCTTTCATGGCCACACGACAAGCAAGCACGCCATCTTGGCCAAGCACAGAACATCAAGAGAGAAATGGGAACACCCCCTGCCTTTCTTTGAAAGGGGAACAGACAAGAAGAATTTAGCCAGGGAATCTCCCATTTACCATCATGGTGTGTGCAGCACCAAGAGACAGCCACCAGTAATTCTGGGGTATTCTCCTTGGCTTCAGTTGGGCAACTCCAGAGTAAATAGTCTGAGTACCAAGAGGTTCATTTCAGATGACAGTTCTTCCATGAGGCACAGTGAGGCACAGGCAGCAGCAACTCGTTAATGAGGCAAGGTGACACTGAGAATAGAGCTCCTTCCTCCTTTGCTGGAGAACCTGGAGCTTCAGGTGATGAGTCCAGCTGTGCGTGCTGGGTGGTGCCGGTGCTGGGTGCAGGTATGGAAAGGGCAAGGGAAGCTAAGCGGGGGCCCTGCAATCACGAGAGTCACCTGCCATCCATTGCCATTGCCCTTCCTTGCCCTGCTGGGGCATGCTGTACATTTTCCTTTCCTCACCCCACTGTAATGCACCTCTTCTCCCACTGCCCTCTACTCAGAGTGAGATGTGCCCCATCCACTACTGCTCAGCTTTATGGTGGTGGTGGTGGAGGTCATATTGTCCTTTGTCTCAGGCAGCTTGTATGGTATTGGGCCACAGGCCTAAGGTGGAAATGTGCCCCATGGGAATCAAAAGGATTAACTTCCAACTGATACAGTCTACTTAAACATGGGACACTGTACGTGTCAACTGATCACCCTTCTTCTACATGATCCCCACCGCACGTTAAGGTCATCTGAGGAGGTCCGTCTCCGGTTACCACTGGTTCGTTTGGTGGCGGCTCAGAAGCAGGCCTTCTCCATAGCTGCTCCTGGGCGGTGGAATGCACTCCCAGCAGAAATCTGCAATCTGAATTCTTTATTGACCTTCAGGAGAGCCCTTAAAGCCTATCTGTTGGGCCTAGCCTTCCAGGGTTTTTTAATTAGTTTTAATTGTTTTAATGCTGTAACCTGGTTTTCAGGGTTTTTTTAATTGTTCTGATTGTTTAACTGTTTTTATGAAGTTTTAATTGTTAATTGATGTATTACATTGTTTATATTTCTGTTTTAATTGTTATTGGGTTTAATGGTTTTGTTTTGATTGTAAACCGCCCTGAGCCATTTTGGAAGGGCGGTATAAAAATCATAAATAAATAAATAAATAAATAAATAAATAAATAAATAAATAGCACATCCATCTGAAAACATGTTCACTCACCCACTTCATGCATCTGACCAAGGAAGTTGTTGCCTGTAAATGTGGATGCCACAATAAGCCAGTTAGAGAGAAGCATTGTGAGATATTCCCAGTAGAGTTCAGCTTTCCATTAAGCAGGAAGTCATCCCTGAAAAAAGAAGATAGTCTGTGTCAGCAAAATCTGGCACCATCTCACTGTTCCACTGTGTATAAGGCATGCCCTGGGCTGAACCTGCACAGATCCTGTGCAAATAAGTGCTATCCAAACTACTAGATCCTCATTCGGAGCCACAAAAACTGACTTTCAACAGAAATTCTGTCTGCCTGGTTGATTTTCATCTCATTCCACTTACGTTGCCATTTGTTGGTTCTTTACTGTCAATTGCTTATCTCAGTAAAAGGGCCCAGATGGTTTCTTTACATGGACGTTTACACACACAGTGCCAAGGCATCATGGACTCTGTAGTCAAGGCTGCCCAAACACAGTCTGATCCTGTTCATATTGACTCGAGAGTAAATCTTGGTAGGCATGACCCAGTCATAGCTACACACTTCTGTTTAACCATGCTTAATCCATTGATTCCAACAAACGGAAATGAAGTGTGTGCTTAAGTCTCCAGTGGAAATCCATGGGGCCTAAACGTGCTTAACTTTGATTGGATTCAGTGGAATTTCAGTCCATGGGAGTGTGGTTTACATATAGTCAGACTATTGGTCCAACTAACTCAAGGCTGTCTATACCAAGGGTTCTCAAACTTGGATCCCCAGATGTTGTTGAATCCCATCATTCCCAGCCGCAAGGGTCAAAGGTCATTGTGGCTGGAGATGAAGGGAGTTGTAGTCCAACATCATCTGAGAACATCACCCGACTGGCAGCAGTCCTCCAGGGTTTCGGACAGAGAGAGATCTTTCCCAGCCCTACCTACCAGGCCTCCTGTATACAAAACATGCACTCCTCAACAAAGCAATGGCTCCTCTGGATTACGACCTCATCTTATTCACACGTAGTTTACAGTAGGTCAGTCTCATCTGAGAATTTTTGTCCCAATACCGTGTATGCTTTCTTTACATTTTTGTGAACAGGGGTTGGGTTGTAAGTTTATTACGGTCACAGACCAGATTAACAAACAATCACATGCGTTTCACTGCAGATTGCACGGGGATTTGGTGAGATTTTAATGGGAGAGTTGAGCACAAGCTTTATTATCTCCTATTAAAATTAAACGGGATTACTTAACAACTTATGGACTTAAATGTGGTTATCTTTTTAGGCTCATACATATGATTATCTGACATTATAGGTTTATGGTATATGCTGATATGAGGAAATAAATTTGTATCTGCTAGGATTCCCTGCAGGATCATTCAAGTCCCTGGACATGCATTTAGGCTACAATCCTATCCTGGCTATTTAGGAGTAACTTTTACTGTACACTGTGTAGCTAGCTTCCTTCTGAATAAACATGCATAGGATCAGCTGCATGGTTTATTAGCCTAGCACATTGCATGGTCATTTATGAATCTCTAGAGGAAAAAATGGCTTACTGGAAACTTTGTTAGGTCAGACGGATCCACCACATAGGATGGGAACTGAAGTGATTTAGCCTTGCTGATGGTCTACCACAGAGCATTCAGGTAAGCCAAATTCTGTGGATTTTACCTGTTTGACCTCAGCTGGACTGACAGCCAATCCACAACCCAGTTCAGCATCATAATCTGCATTATAAATCAGTTTTGTCTCCCTGAAGTGACTAGGACTAAAACTGGCTGGCAAATCAGGCTACCCTTAAATACAGCCTGCAGAGTGACTTATCCGACTATGCATGTGTGTTCAAAAGTATGTCCTGTTGTATTTGACCCTGCCTTCCTACAGAGGATAGGACTGCAGGCCTAGCCTGCTTAAGAATACAACTGTGTGGGTTTTTACTTGGAGGGGGAAACCGATCAAGTTTTTCCCCACTGAATCAAGGGGGAGGGGGCTTACCTTCCATGTTAACCTGCATAAACCCAGCTGCATGGCTTACAGATTCTGGTTGTTGGAGTATTGGGCACATGAGATCATTCTCATGCTTGAGTCCCCAGATGTTGTTGGACTACAAGTTCAATCATCCTCAATCACAATGGCATTTTAGGATTCCAGTGCAAAGGCCATTGTGACTAGGGATGATGGGTGTTGTAGTCCAACAACATCTGGGGACTCAACATCTGTGTGGGAACCCCTGAGGTTTGTAATTTGTACATCTGGGTTGACATTATAAAAATTATAACACCTTTACAGTAGTTCCTTCCCCTCCTGGTCAATGTCATTCAACATGATTCATTCATTCGATTTCTATACCGCCCTTCCAAAAAATGGCTCAGGGCAGTTTACATAGAGACATAATCAATAAATAAGATGGATCCCTGTCCCCAAAGGGCTCACAATCTAAAAAGAAACATTCAACATATGAGTTGCAACCCAAAAGGATGTCATAGGTGAATAATAAGAGATGATATACGGTATATGCACAGAAAAGTAACACAGGGAAACATCAACGGCATCAGCATCAGTAGCATCCCAAGTCGCAAGAACAATGTTGATTGTTGATCTGTCAGAAATGTCCTGAAGGTGTTTTAAAAATAAACATTTTGGTAAAAGCTTTAGTTCGGTCTGGTGGGGAGGGAGGCGCTGGGAAGAAGGTGAGTTTCTGAGCACTCTCCCAGGGGCCAGTCTCAAGCCATGCTCCCTCTAAGGCTAGGCATGTGCACACTTCACACGTTTGGATGTCCACTCAGTTAATTTTGGATCCTGCTCAGTTTATTTATTTTTAGATTTAGATCCCGCTCTGCCTCCAAGGAGCCCAGAGCGGTGTACTACATACTTAGGTTTCTCCTCACAACAACCCTGTGAAGTAGGTTAGGCTGAGAGAGAAGTGACTGGCCCAGAGTCACCCATCAAGTCTCATGGCTGAATGGGGATTGGAACTCGGGTCTCCCTGTCCTAGTTCAGCACTCTAACCACTACACCACAGCCGGCTGAGTTTGAATCAGGAAGGGCAGGGCTGTCCTTCGGGCATGGCAAGCAGGGCGACCGCCTGGGCCCAGCTCTTTTAAGCATTAGAATTAACTCGAAGGGGCCCCCACCCGCCAAGGCGCTCTCAGGACAGCCCCGAGGAAGGCCCCACTCTGAAGGCAGGTGCACACGCACACACGGCCTTGTTACAGCCTCCCAGAACAAAACTCATTCCACACACAGATGGGGGGAAATTAGAGAGAACGCCGCCGGGACTCCAGAGATCGACGGGCACCTCCAGCTGACAGAGAGACCCCCAGGCCCCTGTTGGGGAGCTGGGAGAGAGAGGCCGCGGAAGGCGGGCGGAGAGAGTAGACTGGCGAGTCGCCTGACTAGCCGCTGGCAAGGTAGCCACGGCTTCTCTGCGCCGCTGGTTCTTGCCAGCCGGGTCCTCCTCGGCTGCGTTCTCTCTGTTTGGCTCCGCGACCGCCTATTGATTGCCGAGGCCGCTGCTGTTTGGGGGCTGAAGGAGCGAGGGCCGATCCCCACTTCTGCCTCCCTCCCTCTCTGGCCCCCTCTCCTTCCCTCCCGGGCGGGAAGCATGCCAGCGGATAATTACCCCTTCCCTTCAATCCTCAGAGCTGGCCTAATCCGAAAACTCAAGTGCCCGTAAGTAAAACTTCAGGGGGGGAAAGTTATTGAAACTGACAAATACAGGGCGACAAATAATCAATAAAAGCCCCCTTCGACATCCTTCATTGTTTTCAGGCACTAACAGCAAGTAATGAAACCTCGGCAGGAAGGCAGCAGGGCAGGAGGAGCAGGGAGGGAGGCGGGGGGGGGCAGGCGGGGGGCCCCCACTTGGAGGCCTTCTGCGGGGGAGTCCCCGGCTCCAGCCACCGGATTAATGGCCTCGCCTCGTAAGCAGAGCGGGGCTTCTCATCAACCTTAATTAAAATCATGTTGGGGGAAATAGCTTCGGATGTTGGGGCTCTCCCGTCCCGAGGGGGCTGGAGCTCCCTCCTGGCAACTGTTCGCTTTTTGGTGGGCGGGGGAGGGGGGGCGCTTGGCCTCTCTCCTCTCTCTCTCCCTCCGCCTTCCCGTTGACTAATAGGCAGGTGATCTGCCCGCTTGTAGCAAAGGGGCAAAGAGCCCCAAATGCTGATGTGGCTGAAAACGTCAGCAAAATCGACCGGGAAGTTCTCCTGCGCAAGCCCCGTTGAAATGAGAGAGAGCAGCCCACGCGCAGCTCCCGCGCACTTCAGTCACACCTCCGGTTGCGATCGTTGTGGGTCGGATGCAGGCAAAAGTGACAGAGGCCTCGATCCTGTGGGCGCGCCAGTCCTCTATAGTTCCCCGGGAACAAACCCCACCGATCAAACTGGAAGCAAGTGCGGACTTTTCTCGGTCGCTCTGGAGCCCGAAGTGGCGGGTTGGAATGACAAGGAAGGAAGCAGATTCTGACTAGACACACTAAGAAACTTTTCCTAACTGAAAGAGCTATTGGACAGTGGGGCAGGCTGCCGAGCTCAGTGGTGGGCTGCTGGTGGGCCCTTGCCTACATCAGGGTGGCTGAGGGGCGAGGGGGCGTGGCTTGTCCCGCCCCAATTTCTGTTTCAAGAATCTAATATTCTGATTTCAATATTTAAGGTGATTTTATGGAATTTTATTGTATTAACTTTTGTAAACTGCCTTGGGATGACTTGTATGCAAGACGGTATATAAATTGAACAATCAATCAATCAGTATGTGAAATCCAGTTGGCCCACCCATATATGCACTTTGCCTCTTGTGAGCCCTCCCTATTTCTCTATCTGTCTATCTATCTATCTTTTCCTAATGCCACAACTGACAGTAGAGGTGTTCAGACAGAGAGACTAGGCAGCTATTTGTCTGGGACTCTAGAGCAGATTCCTGCAGTGAACAGGGGGTTAGACTAGAGGATCTCCAAGACCACTTCCGGCGCTATTCTGTGGCTCCATTGTAAACTAAGCATGCTGAGCTTGGGCATCTTCAGGACTTAAAATCCTCATCCTAAACACAATGTGACTGGAAGCACGGCGTGTGGAGGAGGTGCGATCCAAGCGCTCGTGCTAAGCAGTGTCTGCACTGGTTGCATCTGAATGGGAGACTTGATGTGTGAGCACTGCAAGATATTCCCCTCAGGGGCTGAAGCTGCTCTGGGAAGAGCAGGTTTCAAGTTCCCTCCCTGGCTTCTCCAAGATAGGGCTGAGAGAGATTCCTGCCTGCAACCTTGGAGAAGCCACTGCCAGTCTGTGAAGACAATAGTGAGCTAGATAGACCAATGGTCTGACTCAGTATATGGCAGCTTCCTATGTTCCTATGTTTGTGTATTTCCCTTCAGGATTGCGGTGCAAAAGCAGCAGCCGGAACACTTTCCCTTGCTGGGGGACCACTAAGAATACAAGCAACCCTCTTTCCAGCCCGCACGCCCATTCTGAAATCACTTCATTTGTGTAGCCAGAATGTCACAAATCTATCTATCTATCTATCCATCTATCTATCTATCTATCTATTTAAAGTGTGTTGGGAGCACGGTTCACAAGCTCTGTGTCAAAACACACAGCTAGATTGGACTGAAATCCAGCCCTCTGCCACGGAAATCGACCACATGCTTCAAAGATGCTCAACAGAGCCCAGTGGACCCAGAAAGCATCCCTGTGTCTCTCTACACCAGGGTATCTGGGGGCGGGGCCTGTTTGCCCTTCTCCCCGTTGCCATATAGATAGTGAAGAAAATAGGGAGGGGTGGAGCTGGGGGGCTCTCAGGAGCTGGGGGGCCCGGTTCATTGAACCCATCCACTCAATTATAGCTACATCCCTGCTCCATGCCTGGAGAGAGATCCAAGGAAAGATGGGAAGGGGCCACCTTATTGACCTCAACGAAAGAGCGCACCCGGAGGTATTTTCCGTTTTGCTCATATTAGGCGAGTCCCAGAACAGCAGCCCTTTGGCCCCAGAGCTCAACTACGCTGTAAGGTAATGCTAGATGAATGAGACTGTCACAGACCGGACCTCTTGTATTTCTTAGCCATCTGGGCTCATAGGGGTTGCGAACTGCGGGCAACACCTCGTGCATCTGACGAAAGGGCCTGCTGCAGTCCACAAAGAAGCTTCTGCTAGAATAAATGTAAAGGAAAGGTAAAGTGTGCCGTGAAGTCGATTTCGACTCCTGGCGCCCACAGAGCCCTGTGGTTTCCTTTGGTGGAATACAGGAGAGGTTGACCATTGCCATCTCCCGAACAGTGTGAGATGATACCTTTCGGCATCTTCCTATATGGCTGCTATCTGATATAGTACCTGCAGGGATTGGAAACCGACAACCTTCTGCTTGTTAGTCAAGCATTTCCCTGCTGCGGCACTTAAGGTGACATAATAAATGTAGCCATCTTTAAAGGGACACAGGGCTCTTCGTGGTTTTTGCTACTGGAGATAACATGACTACCCCTTTGAAATGTCCAAGGAGCCGTGTTTTGGACTCTAAGAAGAGGACCTGAGCAAGGGCGAGGCCACGTTGGCATCCTGGGGGTCCTCACACACACACACACACACACACACACCCGCAACGCTCCGAACCTGCCGGCCTGCCCGACGGCGTTCCCGAGCCAAACGAGGCCCGCAGTGCAGGCCCAGGCTCCTTGGCACCGCCTTGACCTCTGGCATCAAGGCCCTCGCCTAGCCAGGCCAGGCGCGGCTGCGGACCGGTTCGCGACCGGCTCTGGGGTGTCTCTCCGCATTAAATTCTGATCGATCAGCTTCCAGGGCCTACAGAAAGTTGGGTCACTTCTCCGGCCGGCTCCCTCGTTAAAACTGGAGCGCCGGCCTTTCGGAGGCGTGTGTATGAAGCGCGGTGGCACATAATCGATAGGGGAAACTCAGCTGTCACGGATCCGAAAGGGGCTTCCGACGGCAGCGGTAACGCGATTTGGCATCTCGGAGTTGGGGAGAGGGCAGCCCGGACGCTTGAGGCCGCGTGAAGGAGATCTGAGTGGAGAGATGCGTGGGCGGGGCGAGGGGGGGACACACCAAAGGGGCTTCCGCGTGGCATTCTCCTTTAGATCGCCCCCCTCCCTCGGGCGCAGGTTGTCATCCAACCGCTTTGAGAGAGAAGGAGGCGCAGTCTGGTCCCCCCGCTGCCGTTGCTACTGCTCTGGAATACACTGCCGAACTTCTGGACCCCCGTCCATCTGCCAAGGGTTCCCAGCGGAATCGTTAGTCGATTACTTTACAAAACTATTAATAACAGCATTCCAGGGAGACGAGCATGAGCCACTGCAAACCCTCTTTATCAATCGATCCACTCTCTCCACACACACCCCATATCTTAAATACATTTTCCTGGAAGTAAAGGCCACTTGATTTCAACTGAACTGACTGTCAATAAGGCTGCAGTAGAAAGTAAAATCACGGTCCTTGAGTCCGAGTGGATGAGTTTAAAATCTTGTTTAAGATTTTGTCTAAGACCAAGCAGAGAATTGTTTAAGAGCAAAGAATTGTTTAAGACCAAGCAGAGAATTAAGAATCAATGTAACCGTCCGCTGTCCCACCTCGATCCTGGACGTTAGGGCCTACCATCGACTGGGTAAATCCCGTTTCCAAAGTTACTAGTGCACTTAAAGCACTCAACCCCTCCATTGAATGAATTGTACCCACCCACCCCTTCTTAAACTCCTGCTTGGTTTCCTGGAGGGGACTCTAAAGGTAAGAAAATAACATCACTCTCCCACACACGCTAGCCGAGGAATTAAAAAAAATGTTACAAACAGGCAGAAATTCAATAACTTATGCTGCGCCCACTCTGATATAGATGCAGTAGTGGGCGGTAAAACCACAGAACAGTCTTGCAGCACCTTAAACACCAACAAATTTATTTCACCACAAGTTTTTGAGACGAGAGTCCATGTTGTCAGATACATGAAGTATGAATTATTCAAGCATTTGATGAAGTGGATTCCAGACTCCCAATGCTCATGCTGAAACAAATTTGCTAGTTTTTAACAAGACTGCATTGCTTTTTTTTCTGCAACCGATGTAGTGGTGGGTCTTCTGCACCTGTTGAATTTGGAGAAATAAATCAGAGAGGCATCAGAGAGGAGCTGTAATAATGGGTGACTTCAATTACCCTAGACTAGGCAAATTCACATATGGGTATTGACAGAGAGGCCAAATTTCTAGACAAACTAAATGGCTGTGCCATAGAACAGCTGGTTGTGGAACCAACCAGAGAGTAAGCAATCTTGGACTTACTCCTGAGTGGTACCCAGGGCCTGGTGTGAGACATCAAGAGTTATAGAACCATTGGGGAACAGTGACCATAGCATGATTCAGTTCAGCTTATATGAGACTGGAGCATTGCCAAGGACGTCCAAGACAGATGTGTTGGACTTCAGAAGAGGAAACCTCTCAAAAATGAAAGGACTAGTAAAAAGGAAGATGAAAGGGGAAGCCAGGAGGGTCAAATCACTCCAGAAAGCATGGAACTTATTCAAAACCACAATAATAGAAGCTCAGTTAGGATCAGTGATGTCATTGCAAATTCAGAAGTGCAGATGCTCTCCATGATGGTCCCCATGCCTATGCTCACCCCAACAGCCAGAGAAGCCAAGAAGTACCAACACTCCATCCCTTCAAGTCCCTTCTCCACTACACTCCTGGTTGGGATGTGTACCGAGAAGGAGGAAAGGTACCACCAAGTTCAGGAGAACACCAGCTTGGCTAACAAGTAGAGTCAGGGAAGCTATAAAAGAGAAGAAGACTTCCTTCAGAAAATGGAAGTCCTGCCCAAATGAAGAGAACAGGAAAGAACATAAACTCTAGCTAAAGAAATGCAAGGAGACAATAAGGAATGCAAAGAGAGAGTTGGAGGCATATAGCTCGAAGTGCCAAAGGGAATTACAAAAACTGCTTTAAATATAGGAGAAGCAGGAAACTTGCCAGGGAGGCCGTTGGCTCCTTAGATGACGAGAGTGTGGAAAGGATTATTAAGGAGGATAAGAAGACTGCAGAAAAGCTAAATGAGTTCTTTGCATCTGTCTTCACTGGCAGAGGATACTGACTATATACCTTCTCCAGAATTGAGCTTTTCAGGTTTAGGGGCTGAAGAACTCGGCCAATTTGAGATGACAAGGGAAAACTAAAAATTGACGTTGACAGAGCCAGATGGCATCCACCCAGGAGTTCTGAAGGAACAAAAATGTGAAAATGCTGATCTCCTAGCAAAAATATGTAACTTCTCCCTACAATCAGGCTCACACCAGAGTACTGGAAAGTAGCCAATGTTACTCCAGTTTTCAAGAAGGGATCCAGGGGACATCAGAAAACAACAGGGCAGTTAGCTTAACTACTTTGCCTGGTAAATTGATGGAAAGCATGCTTAAGGAAAAAATAGATAAACATATAGAAGAAGAACATGCCCTGCTGAAGGAGAACTAGCATGGCTTCTGTAAAGGTAAGTCTTGCCTCACTACACTTTTGAAATTCTTTGAGTGAACAGGCATGTGGATAACAGGCAGGTGATCCAGTTGACATAGTATACTTGGACTTCCAAAAAGCTTTTGACAAAGTTCCCTATCAAATGCATTTGAGTAAACTTAGCAGTCACGGGATAAGGGGACTGAGACAGTTACCAATCTTTCAGTTGTGGATTGGTAACTGGTTGAGGAACAGGAAGCAGAGGGTAGGAATAAATGGTCAGTTTTCACAATGGAGGGAAGTAAGACGTTCAGTCCCCCAAGGATCTGTATTGGGACGAGTGCTCTTTAACTTATTCACATATGATCTAGAAGTGGGGGTAACCAGCCAAGTGGCCACATTTGCAGATGACACTAACTATTTAGGGGTAGTAAAATCCAAAACATATTCTGAGGAGCTCCAGAAGATTCTCTCAAAACTGGGGGAGTAGGCAAAAAAAAAAGAGAGGCTAATGTGGTACAATGTAAGCAAGTGTAAAATAATGCATATTGGGGCAAAACCCCCACCCCAAATTCACATATATACCGATGTGGTCTGAGCTGTTGGTGACTGACCAAGAGAGAGATCTTAGAGTTGTGGTGAACCATTGCAAGTGTCAGCTCAGTGCCTGGCAGCTATGGAAAAGGCAAATTCCTTGCTAGGGATCAGGAAGAGGATTGGAAATAAAAATTAAAGAAGTATATTGCCCTTATACAAATCTATGGTGTGGTCACATTTAGAGTACTGCAGACAGGTCTGGTCACCATGTTTAAGAAAAACATTGTAGAACTAGGAAAGGTGCAGAAGAGAGCAATCAAGATGATCAGGGGCCTGAAGCATCCTCCTTTGAGGCAAGGCTACAAAATGTGGGGATAATTAGTTCAGAGAACAGGAGACTACTGGAAACTTTATAGAGGTGTATACAAGTATGCATGAAGTCAAGAATGTGGACAGATGGCCAGGAAATTTAGGTTCAACAAAGGACGTACTTTTACACACAGCACATAATTAATCTATGGAATTATCTACCACAGAATGTGGTGATGGCTACTAGCTTGGATGGCTTTAAAGGGGCCTTGGACAAATTCATGGAGGATAGGCATATAAATGGCTACTAGTTTGGTGGCTATAAGCCACCTTCAGCTTCAGAGGCAAGATGCCTCTGAATACCAGTTGCAGGAGAGCAGCAGCAGGAGAGACGGCATGCCATCGCCTCCTGCTTGTGGGCTTCTCAGAGGTCTTGGGCCACTGTAGGAAACGGGATGCTGGACTAGATAGGCTTTGGACCTGATACAGCTGAGCTAGGCTGTTCTTATGTTCTAATTCTTCGAGTCATGCAGCTGTAAAAGGCACAGGAACACTGTGTGGGAGAATGGAGGGAAACTGGCGAAACACTTTAAGAAATTCGCAAATAAACAGCTTCGCAGAAATTGGAAGTGCAGTCAGAAGAAGCCCCAAAATTTCTGTCCCCTACAGAGATCAGGTGAGAGGAACGACAAGGCGGCCCAAGACTGAATGAAGCTGTAGGGCTGGAACTGAACTCAGTAGGGCTACGTGAAACAGAGACCTTAAAAGGATATTAAATCTCTCTCTACTTACTCGGGCGGTCCCATTGAGTTCAAGCTTCCAGAACAGTCTGAGAAACAGAAAGGCTCGACCGTGTTTAGGATATAGAGAACTCCGTAGGTGTTGGGAAACCGAGCTAGCGGTTATTAAATCCTTTAAAAAATGTCATGCATCGTATTTCTTATTGTAATTTGAAAAAATAAATAAATCTCGCCCTGTATAAAGAGAAACGTGCAGAGTGTGTTAGGGCTTAAGTAGGGAATACTTCAGCCCGGGTGTAAGGTTGCTGCCTTTGAAATCGTGATCCTGTGCGCCTGTGGAAAGGGATCTAGGTTAATTCATAGTTAATGCGCAGTGTTCAGCGGGCACCTGGTTGTTGTTATCTGAATATTTAAAGGCACCCATGTTCGATGAGAAATTTATGACAGGGAAGCCAACCCTAGGCTAGGCAAAGAACACGGCTGGGGAAGCCGAACTTTTTATTGGCTGAGGAAGGGGACTTCCGGCCCTGGATTGGTTGTTCGCACCGCCGGGAGTTAACAACTATTGGATAATCTCATCACCTAGGACATTTAGGCGCGGGGGGGGGGGGGATGACTCGACCAGCAAGCCAGAGGTTGCCAGTTCGAATCCCCGCTGGAATGGTTCTCAAACTATAAGAAACAGCTATATCGGGCAGCAGCGATATAGGAAGATCCTGAAAGGCATCATCTCACACTGCGCGGGTGGAGGCAATGGTAAACCCCTTCTGTCTTCTACCAAAGACAACCACAGCGCTCTGTGGGCGCCAGGAGTCGACACACCGACTGAATGGCACACTTTACGTTTACCTATTGGCAGGGAAGCAGAAGGTGGTGGCCAAAGTATCGGCTCAGACCCACCTAGGGTCTCCGATGACTACACCCCATGTCCTACGATCATGATCTCTCTCAGACCCACAGAGATGGTCTCTTAAAGATGTCAGTCATGCACAAAAGTAGGACATCATGGCGCACTTGGAGATCTGAGGATGCTCCTTTCTGCTGGAGCGTCGCCAAAACCCAAGCCCTAAGGGGCTCAAGCATCCATGCACCTGCGACATCCAGTGTCAACTCAGTGACTGGCACGCAGGGCCTCCATAGAAGGATCAAACACCTCTACCTGTAGGGTAGCTTTTGATCGGTGATAGTGCTTCAAGCAGAGTTGCTCTTACCACTGGTCTTCCAGGCTGAAGTCCAGGGGCCTCCACAGCCCTGGGGGGGCCCAAATCCTTTTTAGTCTGTCCCGGTTGGTGTGGTCACCCAGCCGAGCATGATGATGCTTAATTGGGGGGGGGGTCCTCCAAAGGCCTTCAGGTGCAGGCTCCAAAATCACCTTGGTAATTTGATGCTTCAGTCACAATGTAGACTTGCTCTGAGTTGCCACCAATGCTAACATGTTTTGTTTGTTTGTTTTTATATCTCCAGTGAACTTGGAAGGGAAGGTGGGAAATGTCTATTATTAAAGCCAGAGTGTTGGACGAGACCAGGAGACCCAGTTAAAATCCCCCTACAGCGATGAAACTCACTTGGTGTCTCTGGGCCAGTCACTTATCTCAGCTAACCTACCTAACAGGACTGTTGTGAGGATTAACACAACCCTCTGGAAGAAGAAGAAGAAGAAGAAGAAGAAGAAGAAGAAGAAGAAGAAGAAGAAGAAGAAGAAGAAGAAGAAGAAGAAGAAGAAGAAGAAGAAGAAGAAGAAGAAGAAGAAGAAGAAGAAGAATTTATATACCACTTTTCAACAAATGTTTCCAAAGTGGTTTACATAGAGAAACAACAAATAAATATATAAGATGGCTCCCTGTCCCCAAAGGGCTCACAATCTAAAAAGAAACATAAGATAGACTCCAGCAACAGTCACTGGAAGTGCTGTGCTGGGGGTGGATAGGGCCAGTTACTCTCCCCCTGCTAAATAAAGAAAATCACTGCATTAAAAAGGTGCCTCTGCCCAGTTAGCCAGATATAAATGTATAAAGCCTGTTTTAGTGTTTATCTTTGCGTTTATGGGACAAGCTGAGGTTAAAATTCCAAATAAATACTAAATACTAACGGGGGGGGTGTGGTACCTCAGCACACGATGCTTAAAGAGAAGAGGCTGGTGCGTTTCTCTTTTTAACTTCAAATTAGGAAACTCTCAGATGAAAGGACAACTTTGCTTTGCTGGAGCTGCAGTTTCATTTGATCATATCTTTATTTGATTGTTACCTTAACAATGGGGACCTGGAAGCAAAGAATGAAGAAATTGCGTGGTAGATGATCCTTTGATTCTGACAGAAGGAAACTGTTGCGCGTTTATCAGATTAGAACTGCCAGAAGAGAGAGAGAGAGAGTGTGTGTGTGTGTCTCTGTGTGTGTGTGTGATATAAACTATGAAAACTAATCAGAGGACGGATATATATGTGTGTCTGTCTGTTGTGAAGTGTTCTTAAGTACCACCCTGTCTTCAATTCGCATCTGGATAATATTCAAATCCCTCCCCTGGTTTACAGTAATACACTGCCAATCCTGAGAGTCTCTCAAAAAAGAGAGCGAGAAAGAGAAAGAGAGGGAGGAGGAGGAGGGATTTAATGAGGCCAGGCTTAGACCCTTCTATAATTTAGAGGATTCGCCAGAGCTGTAAAATGACAATGGGGACATGTGTAGTGCAAGAGAGGTGAAATCCCATCCAGGGACAAAGTTGCTTATTTCTGAAGGAGCTGTCATTTCCAGCAGGGGGGACACAATGAGAAGGCCAGAAGGGACGGAGCTCTGATCTCCACCTCGGAGCAAGATAACCACCTGATTCAAATGGGCCTCTTGTTCTCTCGGTTACTCGATCGTCGTGTGAACTTGCCCGATTTACTATTCTGGGCAACGATGACTGAGTCTCCCCAAATTTCAATGCCCTTCCAAGTCCCCCCTCCTCCCCGGCCTCCTCTTTCTCTTTCTGGCTCCGCTTTGCTTCGGTGGAGCACCCGGAGCAGTTCTTGGAGAGTCTGAGCTTAGGGAGAGGTTCAGAACGAAGAGGGCTGGAGAGGAGGACGCAAAGCGCTTCTTGACCCAGGCCTGCTGCGCGCATCCTGCATAGCCACAGCAGTGCTACCACAACGGCACGCAAGCATTGGGAATCGCTGGAAACGTCCGGAGAGTGCCCCTGTTCTCCATGCAATGCCCTCTGGAGGGCTGAACCAGGAGGGCTGAACCGACGTCCTCACACTCTGTGGCTCATTCTGATTCGGGCTGCTATTCACAAGCCACTAAAGCCGGGATATTCGGACTGCAAAGGGCAGCTAAGCGAGAGTTTAACAGGGCTGGATAGTAGTAACTTTCCAAGTAAGTGTGTTCAAGACTAGAGCCTTCTACTCCGACGCTGTCATGAGTCCTAGGATCCCGAAGGCAGTGAGCCCGTCAAACCCTTTATCCCAAGAGGATCTTGAAGTCTCACTGACAGATATGACAGGAACATATTCATATTCCTGAATATGTGGTTTCAGGATTGCTCCTTAACGGCCTCTAGGATCTTGGCTTATGGTCCCTATGCTTCGTTGAAACAGACATCCCAATCCGGAACACTTTTCCTTGGCAGTCAATTCCATTAGCTATTGCTCCCAAGTAAAACGATTCAGGAATGGAGGGTAACAAACGCCTCGCTCCCAAACACTTTTACAGCCGGCGCCTATGCCTGGCTATACTCGTAGGTCCCAGACCTATGCATGTTTACTCGGAGGTAAATCCCACAAATTTCCAAGTAAGAATACACAGGCTTGTAGTCTACTTTCTAGGAAGTCCCACAACTTCCCAATACATGCATTTATTATCGTGCTGTGAACTGAAAAGAAGTCCAGTGTGCCAAGAGCGCAATCCTAAATGTGTTTACTTGGAAGTAAATCCAGTTGCCTGTGACTCGGTTTAAATCCGGGTGCGTTAATTTAATGCACCCGGATTAATGTAATGCACCCGGATTTAATGAGATTGTCGGCTGATTTGCAAACTTTTAAACAAAATATTAAATGTTCTTCCATTTGAAAAGAGAAATTTTTTCCTCTTATTTATCCGAACGGATTTTTCTAGGGCTGTTAATATCCCTCTCCAGGAGGGATGTTCATGGGAAGACAATTAATTCGGACAAGAAAGAGATTAAAATCGGCTCCCTCCTGTACTCCCCCGGAGCCTCCATTTTAAGTGAAACAGTTTGCAGGATTCGGATGCCCTCTGGCTTGCTTGCGCATTGCTCTCTCTTCCGACTCTGTCATTTCCACCCACCGCTTGGAAAGAAAGAGCAATGTTGTGCAAAGAGGGGAAAGGGTCTCCAGTACTGCCCCCCCCCCGCCCAGCACCAAGCATCACCAAATTAGCATGACAAGCCTTCAGTGTCCTGGCTTATCATTTGGGGCTTGGATCTCAAGTCTTTCCTGCGCCTTCCACTTTCGGGAAATCAGAGAGCCGTCCAATGTGGGAAAGAAGAATCGAAGCAGGCTGGCGGGAGTGGGGAGGAGGAGGACCCGGATCAACAAGTTCCCGGAGGAATAAATATTCTGTCTCCCTCCCCGCTCCCCCTGTTTTCCCGCTCACTCCCCCCACCACCACCTCTTGGCTTGTCTGATCTGGTTGTTTCACTACCAGAGCTCTACTTGGAAGTAAGCGTCGCGAATCCAGTAGATGCTGCTGCAAGCAAAGATGTTTAGGATCCCAGTTTGAGCGCGTGCGCTTTCTCTCTCCGCCCGTTTCTCCAGGCTTACAACAGGTGTCTGTGAAGGCGGAAAGGAACATTCTTGCCCCGGATCGGAGCATTCGAAGCAGCTGAAGCTTTTATGTGAACAGACGGGGGGCATCATTTAGCCAGTGTTTCAAATATGTGCGCATTGAAATAAAAAGCAAACAAAATTGAAAGAAAAAATCCACTTGGAGTCCAATCTGTCAGTCCGATCATTATGCAGAAGGATTTAAGATCCCTGAGGCTGGTTTCCTTTCAGTGGAAGTGGGTGAAACAAAGCACACTGATTTAAACGCATCTCCTTGGGAAACCAGCCCACTGGTTCCCAGTGGAACTTTCTTGCAAGGCAAAGGTTTGGGTGTAAACCGGCTTAAATTCTAGGATTGCAGCAGGGGCTTCCTTTTCGTTAGGATCTGCTTGTCTGAGGGAAGGTGGAGGAAATATTTCTGATAACGTCAGCAATGCTTTATTAGCTATAGAATTTTATCGAATACTTTTAGGACATTTCCCAAAGATATAAGGCGCAGTGCAGCTGGGAAAATCTCCTGCCCCAGGGTTGAGCTTTTCGGCAACTCCCATTTATTTTAATGAGATTTGCCTGAGAGAACTTCCAGTTGAATTGTGCCCCGTATCCTTTCCTGTATAATCTGCAGTGCTAAGGAAGTTGGGTCTGAGTAAATGGATTCTCTCAGTCTCCCTTCTCTTAGTCCTTTGTCAATAAGAAATAGCCCGCACTCTCTCACCTGCACCATCAGTTGCCAGTTCCTTTACCGTGACAGTTCATATATTTTTGTTTACCCTCTATCGCCCTACTGGAATATTCTGATTTAGGATAGTTGACTTGCGACATCGTAAGTGCCCCTTCTGTGGGAGGAGGTTGTCTTGAAACTTGTGGATTTATTTCTGTGTAAAATAATATCCCTGTTGGATCGGGATGCCGGCACTGTTAGAGAAAGACTGGCAAGTAGATATTGATATGCGTGTACAAACACAGTTTTAGTATGTACCGATCTCTCTGGAAAACTTTGGACCGGCCAGAGATACATATAGTGCATTAATCAACGTTTCCCCCTTTTATTGTCGTGTCTTTCAATTTATCTATGGATGTAAAGATGAGCACTCTAGAACTCTAGCAGGGCTGTTCTTATGAACTGAATCGAGAGAATGGGGCGGGTATCAAGTTAAAGCGCACCTCAAACATTTGGGTATAGTGGACCAACGCTGGTTCCTCTCCGAACACGTTTCCTTCTATATAAATGCTTGCGTTTTGATGGCGTTTTGATCGCCATCCCTGGCCTCCTCTTTTTATTTGCTGAAACAGATTTGATTTGATTTTAATCTCCCGGACAACACCCTTCTGGCCTCAGCAAAAGCCGCGAGGAGGGCTGGCAACCCCAGCCCTTAAGAAAGCCGAGAGGGCCCATTGCCTTGAGTGCTGGAGACAAGTCGCAAAGTGGCCACTCTTCCAGCAGGGAATTGTTTTCCCACGGCCTGGTGGGCTAGTTGGCACCCAGCGAAGACTCCTCCAAGTGGATGCCCCGCCCTTCTTATACCTTTCCCGTAGGATTACCGCTGTCCTGCGTCGGGTATTAAACGGCTTGCTTGGATTTTGGGGGGGGTTGGTTTATTTTTCACTGCTATTTTCCTGTTCTTAGGTTAAATCGACACACCTACAGACGAATACCTCGCTGGATCAATAGTGGAAAGACAATCACACACACACACACACACACACACCTTCCGTCCCTCTCTCCCTGGTTGCATTCCGGCATTCTCTCCTCCTGGCTCAAAAAGTAAATAGGAAAGTCCCATTCAGGTCCAGGGACCACACGGAAAGCCTTAATTAGGCTGATGAAATCCCCAGAAATGTATGGATTCGCCATAATCGAGGGTGTCTCCCCTCCCACACCAACCCCCGCCGTTCCTCTGGTGTCTATAGCCGAGGAATAGGGGAGCAGCTGGGCGAATAGAAAGGGCCGTCGGGGGTGGGGTGGGGTAAGTCATGCATGTAATTGAGTATATTTAACATAACTATTTTAATGATCGGTGATTAAAAGTGAACCCTCCTGAAAGTTGGAGACCTCCGCAATTTGTTCCGAACAACTCGGAGGAGGTTTAGAGAGATTTTCTTTTAAAAGGGAAGGGGGTGGGCTGGAATCCTTGAGACGTAGATACGTGGATGCTTGAGCACACACCTTCTTTGACTTGTTGGCCCCAGAAGAGTGAACGCAACAGCGGCCCTGAGCGCCGCAGCTTCTCCAACTAGGGGGCTCTACAAGGCTTAGCGGCGGCACTTGTTTCAGGCCTGGGACATGGTGAAGTAACAGGACCACCAAAGTGCACGTGAGCACGTGCAGAGTGGAAATTCGCCTCTCCATTGAGAAACTCTTGGTTTCGGTCTCCTGTGAGCGACCATCACATCAGCCCTGATATGTCTTCCCTTCAATAAATTAAGTGCTGAGGCGTCCTATGGATTTCTTTCTTCCAAGTAAATGTATTAAGGATGGCAGTTCTTAACACACTCACACACAAACATCTCTTTTTAGGTTAAAACAACAAAGAAGGGCTTTTTGTACTCCCAATTCCCACACGAAGTTGCTCAAACAAAAGACACTTGGACATTTATATTACAATACACTCTGTAGGAAACTCGAGATCCTGCAACTTCGTAGCCCAAGATAAGTTAGTTAATATCACACTGGAAGTTGCAGGCTTTCGAGTTTACACAACATTCCTCATCAGACGAAAAGGGAAAGGCAGCTGCACGTCAGAGAAGTCTTCAGATAGCCAGAGTGGCACAAGTGGGCAACCAGTGCTACTTCCAACTGTCCAGCACATTTGGTGAATTGAGAATGGAGTGTATTGATCTCTCTGTGTATAAGTGTATATATATATATATATATATATATATATATATATATATATATATATATATATACAGAGATCAATAAACGTTTTAATCCATTCTAAATTCATTCATTCAGTTTTGCTCTTCCTCATAGCCTCCACCCACCTTTCGATTCTCCTCAATAAATAATTCTGTGTAATTCGAAAGCTTACGCGATTTTGCAGCAATAAAAATTACTTCCACGTTTATTTGATAATCAGTTTTGTATCGGGGTGGAGCGGAGTCTTTCAGCAGGAAACAGCTTATTTCAGTGTGATATTAATTAATCACTGTTTAGGGGCCCCCTTTTCCCCCAGTACGGTCACACAATTAGAAGCGCATACGAAAGTGAGTTTTCTTAATTATTTATATCAGATTGATCACGGAGAAGGCGGGCGGGGTGCGTGTGTGCAATCCTTAGGTTTATTTCTTGCATTTTAAAAGGGCTCCTTTCTTTCCTTCGGCTGATCTTTTGGGAGATGAAGAGGGGGAGGGGAGATTCTCTCTTTTACTCATCAGTCACTCAGCATGGAAATAATAATATTTAACACATATTATCCTAACCTACTTGTAGCAGTGCTTGCACATAGAGAAGGGGAAGACAGGGGGTGTAGAGGAGAGCGATCCTTTGCGGTAGATTAGATTCTAAAGGAATCTGGCACTCGAAATCTGACAGAGAGAGCAGGAGGGAGAAGCTCAAGGCACCGCCACTAGATTTGCTTCCCAACTCAGTTAAATGAAGCACTAAGATTTGATTTAATTAAGAGCCCAATCTTAAACGCGATTGGTCCGGGAAGAAATCCCAAGGATTCCATATGGAACTTTCTCCAAAAGAAATCCATTTAGAGTTGTAGTCTCAATGTCCCAAAAAGCTGCTTCCTTCCTAGCCTTTTCATTCCGCTCTGGTTAGAAACAGCGAATAAACTTGTCGTTTTGCACGCCTAGCACGAGCCAACTTCTCTCCCCAACTCCTCTCTCCTGGCCCCCAAACCCTTTACTTTTTTAAAACAACACACACTCTTGTAATCGGGTAAGCATGTCAAACGCGGCCTCGCTTTGCAGGATCAGGCTAGGAGAAAGATTCATCCCCAAATTAAAGACTGGACAAGGAAACAAAAGGGAGTGGGAAGAAAATCAGTAATAATCATTGATAACTTTGAGGTATTTTAATTATTTGTTGTTGCTGTTGTTGTTGTTAGGCGAATGTGACTCCTTTCAAAGCAGGTTGGAGAGTCTGTTCCTAACAGTTTGAAAGGCAACATCCTCCTTTTCTTAAAACAAGAGGGAAAGGAGGGCGTGGAAGCGCAAACTTCAGTCCCTCAAACTCCAAGCCCCTGAGCTTTGGAAAGTAAATTCGGTCTGCTCGCATGCCATCACAAGCGGGCTTTGCTGTTCGCTTTTCCTCGAATGGGCAATCTGCGGAGAGATGTGAAATTGACAGAGGGCATTGACCCAGACATTACTGGGTCTGGACTTGATATTACCGTGAGGAAGAATCCCAAACCGTAGAGCTTCTGGCTAGAGCGGGACTTAAGTGATAACCGGGAGGCAAAAAAAGAGGAGGAATTAAACCTTTGTGTGGTGGGGAGAGGAGGAGGATGGGGGGCCAAGAGGAGGAACGGGGAAGTGGGGCGGGGGAGGAGAGGCGGAGATTTATATCTTTTGGAAAGTAGGACGAGCCAGATGGTAACCGCGTCATTAACAAACAAACGTGGGATGCACAAGTGAAGTTTAAAACTGGGGAAGAGATCTGGTGAACAAAGAAGGTTGCTGTTGACCAAAGAGAGGAAGGGGGGTGGGGAGAAGCGGAGGGTGTCCCTCCATAGCGAAGAGGGGCTGCTTCTGCTTACAGCTGGATAATAAACGAGGGTCCCTCTCCCCGCCCCCGGCGGCTTCCCCTGTTGTGAGAGAGAAAGGTCCGGAGAGAAACTTTTTGCAATAGGCAAATGTGGCATTTATTTCTGTGTAAACCTTTGTCGCCTCAAGTGTCCCCAATGGGCCTTTAATTCAAGTCCTCGGCTTGATAGGGAGGGATTGATTCGCCCGAGTTTATTTTGATGGAAACAAACCGCCGCTTGTCCGCGTTTGGAAGGGCCTCAGAGTTCAGTAGTTATTTGGGGAGAGAGGGGGCAGTAAGCCGGATCAAGCAAATCTGACCGGGTGGGGCGAGCAGTCAACTTCGCAGAAACGGGGGGCGGGCGAAGGAGGGGAAGATCCGCAGGATTCCTGCAGTCCTTCTGTTATTCTGGTTTTGTTTTATTTTAGCACCCCGTGGATTCTGTTGCTACGAGCCTCAAGGCGTCAGACATGTAACCCGAGCCTGTGTCCATGTTCACGGATTTCAATGGGGCACCCCAGATTAAGTGCGCATATAACTGCGGAACTTTCTCTCGTGTCAATATATTTTAGTTCCAGAATACTTCAAGAACTCAGACTAAGAGATGCAAATTCTATGTACCTCTCCTGGGAAGTAAATCACTATGCATATTTACTCGGAAGTAACTCCTGCTCTGTTCAGTAGGGTTTTACTCTCCCATAAGTGTGCCTAGGATTGCAGCCTAAGCCTGAAGCCCTGTCCACAGATACGTAAGATCCTACTTAAATCAGTACAATTTACTCCCGAGTAAACGTGCAGGGATTCTGGCTGCACAAGTTAAACAAGAAAACTGACTTTAATTCAAACGGATTTATTTCTCAGCAGATCCACCACACCGCTGAATTTGAGTTTCCTTGTATTTGAATCTAAGCGGACTGGGACAGAAATCCTAAGAACCCTAGATATGAGAATGTGCTCCCTAATTTCAATGAAGTTGCTGCCGTGGGATCGCAACCTAAATTCAGCTTAACCCCACGCACTCCGGCCTAAATAGGTTGTGGTCCCATGTGATGCTTGTAGTTTATTTCGCCTCCTCAACCTGTAAGCCTCAAGCCGCTTACCCCTAAATAGTCCCCGTGGTTCATCCAGACTGAATTATGCACGAGTACTCCACTGGAATGAATGGGACACATTAGTCATGACTAACGCGTCCCATTAATTTCACAGGTAGCCCCACTGAAGTAACTTGGACAAGTCAGTCATGATAAGTGGTCCCATTAATTTCAAAGAGTCTATTCGAGAGTAACAAGTCTATCTGTCCCTCCTCATTTTATAATGAGTCTTATTCCGGAGTAGATAGTCCAAGGATCGCAGTGTTGCTCCCAAGCGAGTGTACACAGGATTGAACCCTGTTCCTTCCAAACAGTTGTTGAGCTCCAGGCTAAGTTACTAGTGCTACTCAGGACTAACTCTAAAGGACTGCTTGGTTTCCGTAGGACTACTCAGGAGTAATGTAATCTTGATGTCATCCTGTGTTTTTAGGAACGGAATACACTAGTTTATTTGAACGCAAGTCGTAGGTGTATAGGATGGAGATGAGGGAATTTACTCAGAATAGTCCCATTGAATTTAAGCTAAACATTACCTAATTTGTCATTTTAATTTCAATGGGACAAGTCTGAGTAATTTTCCTCCTCATGTCAGCCATTAATTCTGATGGAACTTGCTTCCAAAGACCCTGATTAATATAGCAGCCTAAAAGCAGATTGTGTCAGAACATGGGACAAATTCGTTCTATCTCTAGAGCTTCTCATAGTGGACTGAAGAAAGATTCGATTCCTGTAAAGAATTACTTAGTTTCAGTAGGACTATTCAGGAGTAATTTAATTTTGATATAGGCCTATCTATGTGTTTTAGGAACGGAACACGCTCACTTATTTGAACACAAGTCATAACAATTAACGCAGCACATCCTAAACCAAAAGTGTTTAGGAGAGGGACTAGGAAAATTACTCGGAGTAGTCCCATTGAGACTAAAAGAAAAAGTTCTTTAATTGTCTAACGTCATTTTTATTTCAATGAGACAAGTCTGAGCAATTTTCCTCCTCATGTCAGCCATTCGTTTTGTATCACACTGTTTATTTAGCAGCCTAAAATCAGATTCTGACGGAATACTTCGACATGTGGCTAGGACAAATTCGTTCACAGAGGCAAGCCCTATCCCTAGAGTTTCTCATAGTGGCTTGAAGAAAGATGCGATTCCTCAACATTCCTAGCATACTATTACAGCTAGAGGGAGCAATCTAGATACATTGCTACCGATTAGAGTTTTGCTGTTGGGACTCAGTGGCGTGTGAAAGGGACCCACAAAGAGGCACCCCTTGTAAGATTTATTGACCGTTGATTCGACAGTGCAGCTCGATCCTGTGAGCCTTTATCCGGTAGTAGGTCCCGGTAGTAGGTCCCACTAAGTTCAGTGGGGTGCCGTCCTCGGTAAGTATGCATAGGATTGCAGCCTTCCTCCCCCGCCCCGCCCCCCTTGCACCCTGATGGTAAGTGCACTTACATGGAAATCAGTTCCATTGAAATTAGTGTGGGTTTTGCCTCCATTTAAATGTGTTTAAGATGGGGAAGGGATCATTGGGGGAGGAGGAAGGGGGGCCTTACAGAAGTTGTGTGTGCTTAAATAAAGTTGCAGGCTAAAGATGGATCGGTGCTTTAAGAGATGGCCCTTGAAGCCTCGAACTGACGGCCGAATCCAAGTTCCAAAGATTTTTGGGGTGGGTTTTTTGTTTTTGTGTGTGGGTTTTTTTGTTAATCTAACTTTTTAAAAAAATATATACTGGAGATCTTTCAAAGCCCCGAGGACTTACCCTTAAGGCCTTATTCAAAGGAAAAAGAGGGGAGAAAGGGAGAGGGGAGAACCAGCCTGGCGTTTCGTCACAGGCAATTGTAAAGGGGGTTCAAAGGACCGATCAAACAAGTTGCAGAGTAATCTACATTAAAAGTCCGGATGGCGATGTTACAGCTTGCACCTGCAGGGTGTTTGCCAGCGAGCCCCTGGCGGAGCTACAAATCATCAGGCGAAAAAGCCGCTTAAGCTTCCTCTTTTGCTTTTCCAAAGAGTTACCCGGGTCTCTTCCCTTTGATGATATTTATACATCTTGTTCTGATAAGAATTTTTTTTTTTTAAGCAGCAACAGAAGAAGAAGAAGAACCACCCTCCAGCCCCGCAACCCCAATGCATTTCTGCAAATATGGACCTTGGGAGCAATCCAGAAACTTCCTCTTCTGGAAATTAATACAAGCGGGAAACAGCGCGCAAGAGATGATCATCAAAGACGCCGATCCACAAACGACTGTGGGTGTTTGTCCAGACGATTAGCAGCCGGATCTACAGCTCAGTTACCACAGGGAACGTTAGGGGTTAAGCCCACATTGCTCCCTGGAGTGATCGAGACTGTGGCTGCAGATCTCAACCCACTTACTCGAAAGTAGGCCCACTAGCGGCACTCCAGAGGAAATCGTTCGAGAATCATGGCCTAAATCAGTTTAAAATAAAAACTTCGCGTTAGCTAGATCGGCTTCCGGGTGGGGGGAGGGGAGTTGGTCCAGCAGAGGTCAGCGAAACTAAAGATTGGCTTCAGTCCAGCCATTAGTCACAGGATAAGAAGCTTTGATTCGCAACCTACGATTCATTCAAATGCCCATATTACTCCCCCTCTTCAGCTCAGAAATCCAGTTCCACTGGTGCAGCCCTATTGAAATAAATGGCACTACACTAGCATAAATTACTTTTATAACTATACACAATCCGTTGAAACTGAGAACTTTGCTGCAAACCGCTGGCTGAAATTGATGGTACCGAGTGGCAATCTGCTTATTAAGTACATCACGTGAAAATTCCCTTGAAACCAATCACATCGATTCTCATGTGAAGTTCTTTATTAGGCCCTTGGATGTAAAAGGCTAAAATCAAGCCAATTTAACTGAAGTGCTGGCGGCATTCTATACTATACGTGGCGCCATTCCCGTCTACATCTTGCATAAACTTCTGCTAATTTTACCTAATCCTCCCTCCCTCTCCCCCCACATCTACCCAAGGCATAAGCCTGGTACCCCGCGGAAAGGGGGCGAGAAATGGCGTCCCATTACAGTCAGTGGATCTAAACCGTCTGAAATATTTGGTTAAAATATGCTGAGAAATCGGATATACTATTTTGGGCATGATTCAGCCAACCTTACACACTTTTAAATTCCATTGACTTTAGGTGCATGACTCGCTCATTGCAGCTAATGGGACTTGCAGGGAGAGGCTAAGCCTGCTTACTCGGAAGTAAGTCTCACTAACTTCAATGGGATTTACTCCCAAGTAAATATGCATGTGATCACAGATTGAAGAAATGCTTAAGTTTGACTGGATCATGACCTTTCTTCAATTCCTTAGCTTTCCCATCTAACCTCAGTTTTGTTATAAGTTGCCATTAACTCCTCTCCTCCCCTTTAGGGTCTGCTGCTGAAGTCCTACAGACAGAAAAATTTCTCTCGGGAAGTTCTCCCTAACCCCTTTATTCTAACTGCACCGCACTCACTTGGATGTATGCTCCATTGAAACCAATGGAGCCTGACACCCGCTCCTGTGCATAATTGCTCGAAAGTAAGCCCCACTGGGTTCAATGGGAGGAAAGCCCAAGTAAGCCTGCCTAGAAGCTGTTGCTTCAGCCTCCAGTACCATCCTAAAGCGCCCAATTGCCCTTCTCTCCACTCAGGCCGAATTCCACTTCTCAGCATATGCATAAACTTCTTCTACTAGGAGGACCCACCCTCCGCTCAAGATCCTAGTCCTGTTGTTTCCTGCTCAGAGAAAGAAAGAGGCTGAATTGCTTCTTTTGATCCGCACTTTGGGGAGATGGAATGGGAAAGAGAGCGGGGAGGGGGCGCGGAAATGGGACAAACGATCCTGAGAAAAAGGGACCGCGTGTGAGCTGGAAAGCCGAGAAGGCTCCTTCCCTTGTGTAAGACTAGATTTGGTTTATTCTCCTCCCAAACCCCAGCAGCTTGCGAGATGTCAAGATCAACATATATCTTTCCCCCCTTTGAGTGCCAGCGGAGCGATCAATAGATCGCTTACTTCTGCGAGCTGCCGCCGTCGCCGGGGAGACCGAGAGAGCGCAGGGACGTATCGGAACATTGCAAAGCCCCTGCGAAGATTTTCTCACAGCCGCGGGAGGCGCAGATATGGAAATCAGCTCATTATGTAAAGGGTGTGGCCGCAGGAAGTGTCGCCCCCCCTCCCCCGCCCGCGCTTCCCTCCTGCCTCCACACCCCCTCGGCTCCCAAATCTGGGATCATCGAAGCACGAAATAAACAAAAACAAGTCCCCGCCAAGAAGCCCCCAACTAGAGCGCGGCGTGTACAAAGATGTCAATTTCAGTGATTACGTAGCGTTTTGTTTAGAAGCTTGCGGCATGATCCCCCCCCCCCGACACACTTCCCCCACTTCTTTCCGCAGCGCCGTAGCAGTTAGGGACTCATTAACCCTTCGTACGGCGGCAGAGACCTCACAACAATTTAGGAGAAGGGCGGGGAAAGGGAAGACAGGGAAGGAGAGAAGTTCTCTTCAGCCGGCGCAAAACCTCTTGCAAATGGTCTTTTCAGCGTAGGCACCCATTGTCAGCACTGCCTTTGGCATCTCCCCCACCCCATAGATATGTATGTGGAATCAGGTCTCCTTGATGTAAGTGGCATTTACTTTCGAGGAAGTGCGTTTAATATCTTCCAGGCAGCTGACACCTCATCCGTTCCACGGAAGAAAGTTGCGTTGAAATCACTGGGATCTGCTTCCAGATACACGGGATTAGGTCGATTTTAAATCCTGCTCTCCACATAACTTTAAAAAAAAACAAAAAACTAAGGTAAATGTATTTTTTCAGAGGAAAATGAATTGCGGGTGAGGAGGGAAGCGGGTGTGCCAAAAACCAGAGAGAGATGATTGTGTTGGTCTGGAACGATCCATCGGCCAGTTTAGGCTTTGAGAGAGAACTGCCGATGAGGCTGTTTTTGTGACAGGAAGAGGATTTGGGGGGACCTTTGAGAAACCGATCTTCCCCGGGTCAAAAACTGGTTGTGCTGGCAAGTGGGAAGGAGAATACGAAGGAAATCCAATGGATTTGCTCGGTGGAGAGCTGGAGCTGGAGCTTCTGGCCGCCTGTTTAGCTCAGCTCTTTACACCCTTGGCGAAGAAGAATGCGCTACATCACCCTTTAATCTCCTACTGAGTGAACTCCGGAGCGCATCAAAGCTCGCATTGTTGAGCGCTTGGGGGAGACCCAACAAGACCAGGCGGAGGATCTGCATTATTCCCAGCCCTTGTTGGGGGAAAGTTTTCTAAATAAACTCCTTTCAGCAGAGTTAGATTTAAAGGGGTGGCAATGGATGGGAATTGGAGGAGGGGGATGCTGACCTGTGGCCCTCCCTCCCTCTCAGTTTTCCCCAAACAGGCTGGGACTCCAGGCACACTCAAAGCCGCCCAAAAGTGAGAAGTCCCAGAACTGAGAATCCCCAAAGTTTTTGGAGGGAAGGCAGCCAGATCCACAATCCAGTTGGCACCTCATAGTCCTAAACCCCATTACTGTCCAGCTTCCGAATTAGTTTAGAAGCCGAATTGGCTTAAGTTATCTGCTGAATCACGGTTACTCGGAAGTAAGACCCATCTATTTGAATGGAGCTGACCTCCAAGTAAACACTTCCAGGGGTTTCGGCTTGCAGCTTTGAATCCCCAAAGACCTTACTACTCTACTCTCTGCATGTTTACTCGGAAGTAAATTCTACGGAGTCCAAGAGGACGTACTCCCCGAGAAGCTGGCATAGAACCGCAGTTTATGCCAGGTCGCAGCCTGCAATTCTATAGGCTCAGACCCGAGAGGCGTCTGACTTAACTGGATTCTTCTGAATCGGGCTGGACCAGTTCCTATATGCAAACAGTTAAACTTGGTCCACTTGCTGCTTCCATAAATGAAGGGCGGAAATATGGGAGTGAAGAGACGACTAGCGTGCCTTTTGGAAAATCAAATCAAATCAAATCAAATCACGGCCCTGGGTTATTTTTATGTAACTAGAGGTAAATACTGAGGATAGGCCCAGTGGTGCAAAGCAGGTGGTTGAGGGTTTATTTATTTATTTTTCCTTTTCACTGTCCATTAGTATCTCGCACCTTGTTGCGAGTTTACTATGTTTCACCCGAATTGCGAAAGGAGAGAGAGAGAGAGACACGCAGCTGTTCCCAGACCCAAGAAATTGACTAACAGGTAGTGAAATGAACAAGGAGGCGAGATTCCCTCAGTAAGGAGCGCCTGAGCGAATCCGGCTGCCTGTCGGGGTACGTGCCATGCTGTAGAGGAAACCGAACTTAACCAAAGCAAAAACTCCCCGCATTTGCTACCGACGAATGAAGCGTCGTCAGAATGAAGCTCTCAGGTTTGATAAACAAGGTCAGGCGGAATAATCAAAGACCGCAGAAACACACACACACGCGGTGCGAGAGATAGAAAACGAGAGAGATGCGGAGTGGGGGAAACCCACAGTTTTTAACAAGAGCAAAATTAAGAGCGGGGGTTTGGTTTTTTGTTTGCTTTTAAGGCCGGGCACTATTTCGCTCTCCCCTTCTACTTTCTGCTGGCACAAAAACGCTGTGGAGTAACCAGGCAAAAAGGGAAAGGGGGCGGGTGTTTGTATTTGCTTCTGGAAGATTTAGGTTGTTGCTAGGATGTGAGAACAAAAAAAAAAATCTCCAATAAGTCCGGCTGGGAGGAGGGGCCGGAGGGTCTGTGGCAGGGGAAAGTGCGGACATCTGCTGGAGCGTCCATATCTAAGCTGGTCACTTCCAGGAGCCAACTTTCTGAAATCTCCACAATTAGATCTGCATTGTTCTTTCCCAACAACACGGCGTGGAAAGAAAAGGTCTTCTCTGTCGGGGCCAATCCAACGAAGCGTTTGAGGTTATTAAATAATAAAGCGATTGTGATGTACATTGTGGCGATGGAAAAAAGGGCCAATTATCCACTGTTATGTTGCCATAAAGATCATATTAACTCGAATTAGTAATCCAACAATATGGTAGCATTTTTTTAAAGTGTGGAAGGGGTGACAACGTGGGTGTTATTGTTGCATTTCTCCCTCCCCCATTATCCTTCTTCTTTATTCCTTTTAAATTTCATTTGGAAATAAAATAAAATAATAATAATAATCAGAAGCACACAAATATTTCTTAAAAGCTAAACTGAAGCTCCTAACTAAACAGATACCAAATAAAACACCCAAGGAAGAAGACGGGGGGAGCGGGGTGGGTCTAACCGCGCGTGCGAATATAGAAAGCTCTCCAGCGACGATTGTTTTCAATTAATTCTGAGCCCACCCAAATCTGATTCCCGAGTTCCCGTTTGCAAATGTTTTAGGAATTAATTAATCCTTGGACAAGGGAGGGAGGGGGAAAAGAGCTAAGGGAAATAGGGCTCCATCATTGCTGTGACATTTGTATGTGGTGTGTATATGCGCGCGTGCATATGTGTGTACGCGCAAATTCACAGACAATATACACACCCATGCTATTTTTGGTTTGCGAGCCCCAGATGCAACCCAGGACGTAAATCCAAGGGGGGGGGGTTTAAACCCGCCAAGTTAGACTTAATGTTCTCCGCCATAATCAAATAATTATTTTTTTGCTTTAAAGCAGTTATTAGGTTTATAACTCGTTTCCCACTTAAATTTGTGCAACCAACCAAGGCAATCTAAATAGGCTGGAGGAGCCTCGTGGGTACCGCAAGCAGGCATTAATAAGAAGGATTAATTATGGGTGTGTACATCAATGGGGCACAAAGGGCTATCAAGTAGCACAGGGGGGAAAGGGGGGAAACTCAAGACAGACAGCGAGAAGTTGCACTTCTCCTGGGGGATGGCACAGGTTCGCCACACTTACGGCTGGTTCTCATCCTACATGCATGCTTAGGTCGCAGCTGATTCTCCGGGTACAAGGGACTCCATCCCTATCGCTAATTCACAGCGCACTTAAGCCGAAACCTTTGGGCTGAATGAAGCAAAGTAATAGGCCTCTTGGCCCGATTCACAACTTAGATAAGCCAAAGTCCTGTCGTAAAAACCCCTTTCTATGAACCTTAACCAGATCCCTCCTGTAACTGAGACGAAATCCTGAAGTTGAAGGCGATCCTCAGATCAGTTAAGTCCTTGGACTGAAGTTTATTCCTGCCCTATGGACTACAATGCACTGACGCCCCGAATCCGAATCCTTGCATGTCCTCTCTCTCCAAATCCTCTCTCTCTTTTTTTCTTTCGCCCCGGGACCAACCAAATTGGTACTTAGATGAAAATGTCCAAAATATTTCGAAATTGAGTTGGTGATGAGCCTGTGGTTCTGCTCCCCCCCCCCCACGCATTTGGCTTGGCTGGGTTGTGTGATGAATAATATGCCCAGCGGGTTTTAATAGGAACAAAAATAAAAACCGTCAAAAACTGGATCGGCTTGAGCCCTCCATCCTCAGCCACTTGAGTTGGGAGAATGTTCTTTAAAGCAGCGAGGCTACTCGCGAGTTAAGTGGCTTCTGGATGGCACCTTATGAAGCACCCACGAAGTTGTGGGCATCTAGCTGAGGATGAGCAGAGCAGAAAGGACTCCGGTATTGACAAGGTATTATACCCTCCCCTGCCAAAGCAAATGCTACTTCATAAGCTTAAAAATGTTCGGGACTCATGACAGAAATGGCTGGGGGGGGAGGGCCTATGCCCCCTCCCCATGTCTCTTCTTGTCCCCAGGATCTCTCAAGGATCCTGGGGACATGCGAGGGAGCTAGAGGTGGGGATCCTTCGAGACCTTCAGCCAGTCAGCAAAAGAATTGCTTGGCCAACAGCTCCAGAAGTTGATGCTATTTTCTTACCACGATTTCCACCCACCCTCCACCCCCTTTTCCGGTTACATGGTTTTTCATAAGCAAACACTGAGCCATTTTCCTCGCCGCGATGCTTCACCAAGTCCATCCAAAGGGGCTAATCTGCTTCGCACAGAGGCAAAGCAGCAGCAGCTTGGAAGGCTACCCTTGTGAGGCTATGAAAATACCTTCTCAGTAACTTGCCCCTTCCCCCCCTCTCGCAATAGGGAGAATTGAAAAGGAGCCGCTGGGGGGAGGGGGGGGCTTCCCCTGGGCCGCGTCGCTGCTTGAGAGTCTGCTGGCCTCCGAATGCCATCAAACTTTGCAAGATCTTGCTCCTTCTCCCGCACCCCACAAAACACCCCGAAACCATAGCACCCCTCGAACTGCAGTCCAACCCACAACCCGGCTGTGCGATAACAAGGTGCTTGTCCGCAGAGGACGGTTTCACCGGAACCACCTCAGCTTAACTGAGTTGCGGATCTTGCTGAACTGGCCCAAGTTTACTGTCCGACACCGATCCAGCCAAAGTGATTCATCCCATTCCTGGTATGGGATGGGTAGAGGTGCACCGAGGTAATTTGGGAGACTGGACCCTGAGGCGTAACTACCATTAGGCAAGGGGAGGCGGCTGCCTGGGGGCCCCCACACCTCGAGCCCCCCCCCCCAGAGGCAAGTCACATGAGGCAAGTCACATGACTATATATTGTGAAGTGTGTGTGCGCATCAGGGAGGGGCCCATTTTAAAATTTTGTCTCTGGGCCCACTCCAGCCTTGTTACGCCCCATCTGGACCTAAAGGCCTTTGGAGCCCCCCCCCCCCAGATTAAGCATCATCATGCTCCTCCAGGTGACCTCAGCACCTGGGACAGACTAGACATGATTTGTGGGGCCCCAGGAGCTGTGGAGGCCTGGACTTCACCCAGAAGTCCTGGAGTAAGAGCGCCTCTGGGGATGGGAGCGAGGTAAAATGAACACCTGCCGGACTTCTTCACTGAAATCAGTGGGCCTTGGGTTGAGGATCAGTGTCCCCATATTTAGGCTGGACCCCTAAACTGGGGAAGACGCTCAGCTGCAATCGGGGAGACGGGACTCTCTCTCAGGCACAGGATACGATTCACAGTCCAGTTAAGATCGACGGCTTGGAGTTCAACCCAAAAAGGTCCGTACAAACCTTAAGCTACTTACCCCAAAGCAGATCCATGGAAGATACTGAACCTACTTCAGATTTACTAGCATGCAGATCGCAGCCGAATCACCTGACCTTAACCAAGTTGACACGCCAGTCCCAAACGTAGGTGACTGACCCTAACACTTACCGAGTTATCTTCTACCTGAACGTGCCCGGGACAATAGCTAAAATGGAAGCTGCATGGATGTGACACGTTTCCACCGATGTGCGCTCAGGAGATATGCCTGAAGCTTGCCTGCGTTCGGTTTCCCAAGAAAGCATGCATACAATAGCAGCCACAAACATGCATACCATACTCAGGAGCAAATTTCATTGAACTCAACAACATGACTCCCCCCAGTAAACATATGCAGGACTGGGCTACCAGTCATGCACTCAGTTCAACATAATTTACTCCCAGATACGTGTACAGAGGACTGCAACTTACTTTCCCAGGAAACCCCCTTAATATTAATGTATTTTTATTTCTGGTCTTTGTTTCCTTGAAAATGTGTTTTTGATCTAGAAAGAGGCAGGTCGGTGGGACCCTAGGCTAACCTTATATAAACTGATATAAAGTTGTCCATCACATTTTCCGAAGCGGTATATGTCTTTAGAACCTTAACTTCAGTTGTGCATCCGGAAATAAAACCCAAGTACTTCCGCCTAACGTTGTATGATGTGTATTGTATTGTATGAGGTGTATTGGTTGTATGAGGTGATGGGATGTGATTGAAAAGGAGAGTGGGCGTTTCTCATGGCAGAATCCACGTGTTTCTAACAGCCGCATCTACAACTCAGATAGGCCAAAGTATTTGAATGGTGAAAAGAACCCTCTCCACGGTTCCATTTTGGAGGTGGGCCTATTTAGTGGATAAAGTCGAAGTGACTAAATCAGCCCAAACCTAAATACTTGTAATGACTCCTGACAATAAATCGACTTCAGTCTCAAGGATTTGGGCCTAGCTGAACCGTATCTTGTGCTGCCCCTTGTGGTTTAAACAGGTCTGGTAGGTCGCCGCCCTAAGCACTCCTGCTTCCAACTAGCTGCCACTGAAATTACTTAGACAAATTATTGGGGCAAGGCAACAACAACAATTAGGGTTGGGGGTTGTTATTTTAATTGGAGTTGCATGCAACCTTTGCCTGCTCGGATATTCTGAGTGAGGCGTCTGGTTTCATAAACCGAGGCTACTTTTAAAGGCTGCGATTTTATTTTTATTTTATTTTTAAGAGCCCACTACCACCTGAGAAAAGGCGGCAGATATTGTGAAGCGGGGGAGAAGCCCAAATGTTCATTAAGTGAAAAACTCCAGCTAGTGCTACTGTATAGACACTTTGTAAGCTCAGAACTGTGAAGAAGGAAAAGGGAGGGGGCTTCAAGGGGGGGGGGAGAGTCTGAACGTGTTAGCTGATGCCCTGCCGGCTGGCAGTGTGTGGTCTATTGTAGGGAATGTGCTTTTTCCACTGAACAGAACCTCTCCCCACCCCCCTCCACCCTAGCATTACTGCACCTGCACTGGCTCAGAGAACTGCAACCATTCAGCACATCAGCGTGGAAGACATCTCTGACAGCACTCAATTCATTACATTTCTTCCTGCTTTTCAAACCAACACACACACACACACACACACTGAGTCTTGCCAGTCAGTGACAGCCCCTCCCCCGTCTCCCAACATTGTACAATAAAGTTACATGATGTGCTACTCATTTGGGGATTTCATTAAGAAGCGAACTGGCTCCCTTTAACGACCCCCCTCCCCCCCCAAAATAAGGTTAAAGGAAACGAGTAAGGATTTCAGAGTGGGGGGGGGTGCTAAGATTTTGCTTGTTGTGCTCCCCGAATATCCAGGTTTTTAGAAGGGGGTAGGAAGAACTGCAAATCGGTTCCTGTAATGACTCCTGAACAGGGGTTCTCTGAAGGGAGTTGCTCTGAAAATCAACTGAGAAGGAAACAAACCGAAAATGGACTGTAAGGGACCCGCTTGCAAGAGAAAGGGGGAGAACTGGATCCGCACCCACCCCACTCAAGTTTCACTTAATGTAACCCGACAGGGTGTCATCAGCTCACACCCCGCTCCTGGACACGTGTACTTGTGAATAAGGTGCAATTAAATCCGCCCAGGGATAGGGTGGAGGTTTAGTCCCTATCCTTAGCTGAACTGGAATGTGGATCGGGCGGAGAATCCCCCGGTCCAAGCAGAATTCAGTCGATTAAGTGTTTCCATTTGACTGCAACCTGCCACCTCGGGGTGGGTCGACAATGCTTCTCAGGGAGGAGAAAGCACTTGCCTGACCCCGAGGCTTGGGCTTGCCAGCGGGGCTTGACTCTGAAGTCAGTGCCACTGAGATCCACACCGCTTGCTTTTGCAAAGAAATACCTTTAGGAATGGGGTGTAGACCAGCTTTGATACACGTCTTCCGGCTTGTTGGTCGGTCGGCCAGGACCCCTTTTCAAGCTCGCTCAGCACTGTGGAGCTAAACCAGGACTCGAAGCTAAATTCGTGTTATATGGCCGCTGGGCCAAGAGGGTTCCACCTCGCAGAGCACAAATGATTCAGAAGCTGGAACAAACTTCTGTGGGGCACTTCAAAGGGGCTCTTCTTAAGCACCTGTGCTCATTCGGACACATCCCAGAATGCAATTAGCATGAAACTCGCAAGACTTTCCCACTCTTCTTCCTGTCCAACACTAGTTGCTGAAAGAAATGCCTCATCTACTTACTCCAGAGTCGACTCTTGGAAGTTAATGGGACTCCTAGTTTTGAGGAGCCCGTCCCATAAAGCTACCCTGGATTGTCTCCACGTCAGGATGGGGGGGGGAGGGGGGCGTGGGGATTGACACTGTCTGTGTATCTAGACGAAAGTACTCAGATTTCAAAATATTATTGAATACAATAGTTTACTACTTAAAACTTGATCTGTCCACTGAAGAAGAGGGGGAAATAAGTGGCTATATTCCCAAATAACGTGTGTATGTGTGTGGGGGGGGAGAATCATATAACATATTTTATGTTGTATCACACATATTGTGTGCAATACAAATTAAAAGATTTGGGGGGGTTAGATTTCTTATACACTTACGAGTGTGTCTGTGCGTGTGCAGGCAATTTCTGGAGATTTAGAGCTGTGTGGTTATCTACCAGATGTTCGTTCCATGGATTCCAAAACTGAAGGATCTGTTTTGCAAAAAAACTAATAATTTCATAACAGATACCCATTCAGTGGAGCGGCGGCGACGTCACCGGGGGTATTAGCATACGAGGAGGGGATGAAGTCAGTGTGGCTGAGGTTGATAAGGCCCCTCCTGAGGAATTCGCCGCTTGTTTTAATACATTAATTATTTCTCTGCTGTCCGCAAGTTTTGGCAATTTGTTAGAGCTTAAAGAGTCCACCTCCTTGAGGAGGGGAGGGGGAGATGAGGGTGCAAGGGAACCCTCTTACTGATCAGAATAACCAGGGCAAAAAGGAGGAGGATTGCCGTAAGAGAAAAAAAGCCCCTTCCTCTCCCAAAGGTCTTCGTGGGAGAAGGAAAAGCATGTATTGGATCTGTGCCTCTTGTGTTCCTAATATCCCGGAATATTCTGGAAAACCAGTACACAAACGGCATATACAGGCCAACTATGGTGCGTATTCAAGATGCAGGAGATGTCCAGAGGTGGAGAACCAAGGGAGGTGACTGACCTATCTGGCTAGAATAGGCCTCAGTTCTCGGGTGGAGAAGCTGCTTCCAATTGTTTGCAGGATGGCAGTCTGGAAGTCGCCCAGGTAGGTTGTAGTCTGCAATGGTAGGCCTGAACAGCTGTTCTTTATATCTGCAGAAAGTCTTGGATACCAAAATATAATATACCCTCCTCTGGCACAATGACTTCTCCCCAGACCCACAGCATGTCTCAAAGGGTATCCGACTATGCCTCTTTTTCCTCATGGGTCAAAACATTTGCTCACACATCGCCCTCTTTCTGCACCCCCAAAGGGTATCCCATTAAGGCTACCTTCCCAGGCACACTTACTTGGGAGTAAGTTGCATTTAGTCCAGCGTGGGATTTATTTCAGAATCAAAATGGTGTGTATGGCTGCCTCCAAGTCAGGTGGCTGGAGAGCAGACTGGTCGCAGAGCGATCTACTGCCTGGTTAAGGGGCTGCTAGTCAGTGAAGACAATGTTGAGCTAGATGGACCAAGGGTCTGACTCGATATAAGGGAGCTCCTTGTGTAGCTGGCCTTTTGGAGCTGCTGGTATGTTTCCCAGACTATGGGAAACACCTATATTGGGCAGCAGTGATATAGGAAGATGCTGAAAGGCACGAGGAGGCAATGGTAAACCCCTCCCTCCTGTATTCTGCCAAAGACAACCAAAGGGTTCTGTGGTCGCCAGGAGTCGACACTGACTCGCAGCACATTTTATCTTTATCTGTCCTTAAACAAATGGGAGAAGCAGCTACATCCCTTTCCCAAGAACCCCCTACACTTCATAATGGTAAAGTGTGTCTTCAAGTCCATTTCGACTCCTGGCGCCTACAGAGCCATGTGGTTTTCTTGGTAGAATACAGGAGGGGTTTACCATTGCCTCCTCCCACTCAGTATGAGATGATACCTTTCAGCATCTTCCTATATCACTGCTGCCTGATAGCACCAGCGGGGATTCGAACCGGCAGCCTTCTGCTTGTTAGTCAAGCATTTTCTCCCTATGCCACTGAAGGTGACCCTGCACTTCATAGGGCAAAGCAAAACATGCCTGCTTAACTGAATCATGGATCCTAGCTGAACAGAAGGCCCAAGACTGATCCCTCAGAACCAAACGCCAAGGAGCTGTCCCTGGTATGTGATTAGGCCAGGACAGGGGAAGGCGAGGTCCATTGTCTACTAGGGATTTCCAGGCCCGGAAGTGATTACAGGGGCAGATGCAGGGTTGGCACGGATGGGGTAATGCCCAGCAGTTGAAGGCTGTTCTTGGGCTGGAGCCCAATCCGATATCTGCCCGAGTCCTGACTGGGACTCAAACCCGACTCAACTGACATCCTCTGTGGCCACTGAACTGCCCCTCCAAATCCTTTCCACCCAAGTAATCCGCAGGGCCGCATTATACTTCGAAAAGAAGACCCGCATGCACACCTGCTCTGCACAACCAAGGGAATAATTACCCACAAGTGAAGGCTGTGAGGCTGTGCAGCACATACCTACCTCTACCCGCCAAATGAGACACATCGAACTGACTAAACATCAGATTCGACTCCTTGAAGTCAACAGCAAAACCCACCTGGACTTGAATGGACTAGACAGACAGCCCAATCTCCGTTTAATTCAACCTGATTGGTGGTTCCCCTCCTAAACATATAATATGTCCTATTGCTTTCAGTTCTGAGCAGCTTTCCTCAGAAGTAAGTTGACGGACCTCAAGATCACTTGCTCACAGGTATGCACTGGACTGCAGCCTAAACTGCTTGGGGCCATGTTGACGACGGACCTTAACTTAAGTGGATTGGAGCAGGAGGCCCTGCAGTATTTTCCTGCGTGTTATATAAATATTTTATGTGTATGGTGCAAGCGCAGATAGTGTTCTGGTTATTACATCGACATCATACACCGTAGGTGTAGCTATGGGCCATATGTGTGTGTGTGTGTGGGGGGGAGGAATCAAAATCTATTCCAGTTAATGGAACGTGGATTGTATCGATGATCTGATACTAGTCTGAAGGAGCTTCCATTGCCTTCACAAACAGCTTCTACACATATTTTAAAAAACCAACAACACACGACCTGATATATACACAGAAGACAGGCAGGTGTTAATAAGCAGGAGCAATGCAGTTGTACTTTGTCCCTTAGGAGAAAGCGATTGCTAAAACTGAAATTATATCACCTCTGCCCCCAAGATCTCCAAATTCGTCAGTTTATCAAATAAATAAATAAATAAAATAAACTTTGTACAACTTGCACAACCAGTCCTTTCTTCCAAAACATCTGTCTCAAACACACATGTTAGTTCCTACCCCAAAAATGATACTGAAGGGCCACTTCACAGGTGAGATTTTTCCTGCAGGAAAACCCGTGTATACCATCACTTGACTACAGGGTCCGGGAAGCTAATTTTCCCCCCTCCAGTAATCCATGATCTTTAAAAACCGTATATAAATAAAAGTTACGGGGGGGGGGCGGAGAAGAGGGGTGATTGAAAAGGCTTTTTTGGACGTTATTTGAAAAGAAAATTAAAACTAATAATGTCCTAGAGAAATCTAACAGCTAAAAATTTAAAACTCCTAATTTCAAAATGCGTCAGAGGTCAGGATGGTGGCTGTCTTCATTATGAGCGAACTAGCGGCTAGACATTCTCATATCTGTATTGCACTTCACAAACTTTCTGAACTTGTTAGGCAAAATACTCAAAAGATAAGTATCTCTAATTAAATCTCATCAGAGTTTTTAAAAGGGTTTAACCCGGCAGATTACATGTCAAAACTGCAATTGTCTCCCTAGCCTCAGACAGAACATACCCATTAAATACACTGGAGAAGGGAGGTGCAATTCAGAGAAATCGGAATATTCCTAATAGCCCCAAGCTAGATGTGGGTTGCAGGATCTTCCCCTCCGTAAGTGCATAGAACGATTGCCTAGATGTCGTTATCAGTAGTACAATTGGGAAGATATAAACCAATGCATTAAAAAAATAATAATCCTCAGACTTGAACAATATTATTTTAACTTCTAGTGCGGACTTCTTTAAACAAAATGCACAGTTTACCTGCAAACAAAAAAATTAACCACGGGGAGTTGTCACTTTCAAAACTCCAGGGCTACAAGTGAAATGTCTAGGAAGAAATCAACCAGGACTGCTCATCAACTGCCAAGGTACCAACTTGAATTACCGCACGTTCCAAAAGGCGCTGTTTAGCTCAATGCCCTTTTAGTCATCAGAGAAATATATATTTTCTAGCATTTATGGAAAAGAAAGAAAGCAAGAAAGGAAGGAAGGAATCAATCAATCAATCAATCAATCACTCTGCAAAACGAAACATACGATCGCATCTGGACTGTTACCATTTTACAAAATATAACTCTGTGTGTGTGTGTGTGTGTGTGTGTGTGTGTGTGTGTGTGTGAGAGAGAGAGAGAGAGAGAGAGAGAGAGAGAGAGAGAGAGAGAGAGAGAGAGACCGGCTTCTAAATTTCCCGTGCGGGAGGGAAGATTATCTATCTATCTATCTATCTATCTATCTATCTATCTATCTATCTATCTATCTATCTATCTATCTAAGTCAAGATACTAACTAGTAAGTGAACCAATAGGAATCAAACTTCCATCTCGGAACAGTTAGCTAAACTGTCAGCAACTGAAAAGTAAACCCCAAACACACAAAGGATCTGTTTAATTTTCTTTTTAAAATGGCTTTCAATGAGGACCCCATCACTATGCAGTAAAGCGGTATTGCTTGTCCCCCTGAGGCGTTGATCAGTTCTTTTTAATGTGAGAAAACTGGCAGCTCGAAGGCCGTCAATGGAACTCCCATAACAAAAGTCCTGAAAAGCTGAATGAATTGGGCTTATAATTACTGCTTCTACACACACACACACACACACACACACACACACACACACACACACACACACACACACACAATCTTCCCTTGCAGCTTATCTCTTATTCATTCAACATATAACATTGTCACCTAATCTCACTCTCAACATTACTTCTTTGTTGTTGTAAGCAACTTGCTATTACCATCACTACTTCCATGAAGAATTTTTTGCTGGCAGAAATTCACCAAAATTTCACAGACCTTGCAAACACAGAACCATGGCTGAAGTGTGGAAAAGGGAAGGAGTGATGAAAAGGTGCTTTGTGGATTATTCTTCCCTTAGAGAAGCAACGCTTGGTGTCTCTGCTCCCCTCCATAAACCCAAAGAACGCTATTTTTGTTTTGCTTTGTTTTATAAAAGATTGTTTTATTTATTTATATCATGGAAGATGGAAGACCTAAAATACTTAACACCTTGATCTTAAACACATGTATTGAACGGATATCCAACTGCCTTCGGTAGCGACTTGCAACTGAGACTGCAATCCTATGCATAATTTCTCGAGAGTAAGCCCGATTGAATTCAGTGCGCTCCAGAAAGAACAAACAGAAGATTGGGTTATACATGTGTTCAATCAAGACCATACCCTTTTAATACGGAGGGGCTCATATCACCACCCAGTGCAGTCAAATCCGGATTCAAGTCACTTTTCTCCAACTGAATTGGATTTAAGAGAATATGGAAGAGGACAGAGGATCGGGCTAATGACTCGTGAATGAATTAAAATACATTTTTCTATCACCCGATCATGTCATTTATCACATAGGCTAATATACACCCAATTGCAACTGAGACCCATCTAGATGATGCACATTTCACAGGGGGGTACAAAGGGGTGTCTTCAGAGGGCTACATACTGCACACAAAGGGGTGCAGGCGTCCACAACACACCGATTCCAGTCCTCATTCACTTGATTGAAAACTTAGCTGAGGATAGCCCAGTTAATACAGACATCCAAAGGGGAAAACAAGTTCCCCATACAATATTTAATTTATGTACAGTTACTGATTTATAGCAAAACTAACTGTATGATTTCTATACAACTGGCATAGATCTATACACCTGCGCACCGACATTTCCGTATAAAATGTACATCTCAACCTACAGGCAGCCACGGAGGCCTCTCCCACAGATAAAAACAGATCTACTAGCCAGGGGCGATCATTCACGCGCAACTACCATTCTGCGACCCTTCCTAGGAGATAGAAGTCAGAGGTACCTTACAAGCTCAATGCATTCGCTGTCCAGATTCCCTTTAGCCATCCCCCCCTTAAGTCTGGGCTGCCAGTTCTTCTTCCTTGCCTCTGGTTTGTGTGCAGAGATTGATGGAGGAGGTGGGGGGGGGGAGAGAGAGAGAGAGAGATTCTCCAGAGATTGCTCTACCGCAAGAATTTGTCGCTTGGAGGAATAAGTACAGCTATTACAACCAAATCTACTAGCAGTCTAAATAATTAATTGAACCATTGCTCTTTGACCCCTGCAAAGTCCAATAGGGACCCGTTTGTAGTAATAATACCCCCCAAACGAGCCCTTGTCAAATATTCATTTAGTGGTTAATTCGAGCTATTTCCCCTTGGGACAGCCTGTAATACCAGCCTCTCCAGCTTGCCAAGCAACCCTGTTAATCTACCTCTCCAGGTCAGCAAAATATTTTAACACTCCGTCCTTAAAACGCTGGGGTTTAAAAAAAAAAAATCAAATCACAGGGGATCTCCTAATCTTTATCCCTGGTCTGTCTTTTTGCTGGAGCTAGGCTTAAGGAAACGTGACACGCCATCTCCATCACCCAACCGCCAGACAACGTGTCTATTTTTAAAACTAGAAGGGCGCCTGGAGATGAGGGACACTAAAAGGGATCACGAAGCGGCCTTCAAGAGCAAAAGAAAAACCCCAAGACTGGAGGAACCCCACAGTGGAAGTGCAAAAGGGAGGAAAGCGAAAAGAAAGTCTGCGCGTATCATTCAGAGAAGATGCGAATGGCAAAAAACACAAAACGCCTCTGTCTCGGGTTTGCTGGAGCGCTATTTTAAAAAGTATTCACATTTGCATTTATAACGTTTTGCTCGCTGCTCATTTTCCTGTGTACACCTCGTGTCCACAATCACTGCTAGAGATAGGATTGCAATGGCGTGTCCTTAGTTTTATATGTCTTTCTTTCTGTCTGTCTCTAAATCGGAAGGGAAGCCACCAGATTCATGAAGCATCTTTTGTCTAGGTACAGCCATCTCCTCGGCTCAGGGTGTATCTGTCAAGGATCAGCTAATACTCCCCCAATTTTGGTTCACCTTTTCAAACTGGACTCCAAAGCCGCCCTCCGTCGTACCCCCCCTCCACACTTGCAGTTCGCTGTTTCAAATTAACAATTGTTGTTTTAAATATAAATTTGTCAAATAGAAGGGATGGGGAGGGAACGTCGTTTTTTTGAAAGTCTACTTTCAAAAACTTGAACCGTGGGCGAAGTGTGTGTGTGTGGGGGGGAGGGCTTATCACGTGAATAATCCCGCCGCAATACTAATGCAGGCAAGTCCTTCAAGATACTTTTGCATTCATTAGGAGGGGGAGGAGATGGGTGGGGGGGGTTGGAATTCCAAAAAATAATCCAACCTTTCTGTTTGATTCCGCCCTGGAATGAGAAAAGGAAGAGATAGCCACTGAGAGAATCTAAAAAGGGCCTAAATGCACCGGCCTAATAGAAACCGAGGCCTGCTTATGGTGAGCAAACCCGGAGTTCACAAAAGGACAGGTTTCAAGGTTTGATCAGAAGTCCTGATCTTTCCTCTGAGATCCCACTCTAAAACACTTTTACAGGGAAGTAATCCACTGACGGCAATGAGACTTCCTTCCAAGTAAATAGGTTTAGGGTCCGCGAGTCACACTGCCACCCGCTAGGCACATATTCACAAGGAAGTAATGGAACGGAGTTTCAAGGAAGCCTGCCCAGGATTCTTCTGGCTTTGCAGTCCGATTTGAAACCGGTTGACTGGAAAGCAAATCCGCCTAAGCACGTTTGGAACCCGCCACTGAAAAGTTACGCCCCACAGCTACTTTCTAAGCCAGAGCCTCTCAGCTGAAAAACCAGCCAGTGGTCTGTTTTAGAGGCTACGGAGCAATCCGTAAAAGAAAGAAAGAAAGAAAGAAAGAAAGAAAGAAAGAAAGAAAGAAAGAAAGAAAGAAAGAAAGAAATGTATCATTTACTGAGAAATAACCAAACATTCGTCTCTTTGCCTTTAAAAGTCGGCTGTTTTCTCCCCAAAGTCTTGATCGAAAATGGCATAACTGATTTTTAAAAACAAGCAACAACAGCAACAATTTTAGATTCAAGGGAGGCAAATGTACAGTTTTTGGACTTTGCTTTATGCAGGAGGCAAATGAGCCCACAGTGGATGCTTGGTTAATCCTGAAGGTTGCCTTCTCAGAAATATTGCCTGTGGCAACGCCTAAAGCACTGCAGGCCCCACGTTCTTCTCCCTCTCCCTCTCCCTCTCCCTCCTGAATTGACACACAGAGCCTGGACCAGACACCGTGACTTGGAATTAAATGCCACTGCGTTCAATATGTGTTCTTAGGATGGAACCCGCAGACACTATTCTGGCCTCACATCACTCTCCCTTCCTACCGCATTTTCTTGAGAGAGTAACCTCCCAGTCCGAAGCAGTTTTACTTAGAAGTAAGTCCAAGACTTCCGCTGGGAGCTGTTTCTACACCACTACTGCTGGAGTTGCAATTTAAGGAGCATTATTGCAAAATGGAAGATGTTGGGACAAGCTAAAGAGGTCAGACACAATCTAAAGAGCTCAGACACTTGAAGCAGAGATTTCTATTGAAAGTACAATCGGAACGGTAGAAAATGAAAGAAAATCTACCTCTGCAAGCCGGCGGTTCTCTTCTTTAATGCGTTTTTTGGAGGGGGGAGGGTTCGATTTTCGCCGCTTTCCCCGAGACTGGCCTGCTGGTTCACCTCGCTGGTGAATTATGAACTAGGAGTCAAGAGAGAGCTTTTGTGAAAGCCTACGGCATTACAAAATTGGAGACGATTATTATTAATGATGATGATGATGATGATTTACATTTAACCCCCTTTGCCTCCCCGCCCCGCAAGGCACAACATTACGGGATGTTGCCCCCATTGGGGGGGAAAACTACAAATAAGAGAAAGTTCAGGAAGTCACAAATCCCCCCCCCCCCGCAAACGGCCCCCAGCGTAACAGCTGCCCTCTTTGCATTGTTGTCCTATAATTATCTTGAAACCGTGAGGTTGCAGTCCCCCTTCTCACCCCACCTCAACCTCATTTTCTCCGAAATGTGCCGCATTTCCCCAAGCAGATCGCCCTGCTCAAGAGAGAAGTCAAGTAGGCCACGCACCTCCGTTCTTTCTGCTCCGGTCAACCGTCCAGCCTCAACTTTACCCTCGGGGTTCTTGGGCAGCCTTCAGGTTGCAACAGGTGGTCTTTTCCAGCAGCAACAGTCGGCGAAACCTTCTTTATAGGCGACGCTATTGCTAGGGTCTTTTTTATTCGCAAAAAATCGAATGTCGATAGCAACCAGACCTATATACAGACCCTAGGAGGCGAAGGACTGCTCGGTATACAAAATTATGCTCTAGGCCACAGCCAGTGTCAGGCCTCACCTGATTTTACATAGGAAGTACTTGGCGTGGAAATCGCCGTTTAAAAAGCACAAAGGGCACAGAGGTCCTCATTCTAGACAGCCTTATGCCACGATATTATTTATAACAGCCGATTACAACTTGTCTTAGAGCAGCACCGGTTAATATTTTTAAATAAAATTGCACCCTGTATTCTAAAAATAAATCGAAGAGTCACATGTAACGTCAGTGTCCATATTTCAAAAATTTATTTATCTCAAACTGTGCATAATGGAGTAAAAACTTAAGTCGAATATGTACCTGTTTATAAGGATGGTATTAGTTCAAATATATATGTGCGTGTATATATACAGGTGTATATATACATGTGTGTGTGTGTGTGTCTGTATGTGTGTGTGTATACATATATATACATATACATATACATATAGAGAGAGAGGCACGTGCGTGTCTATGTATATAACTATATGTAGCTATATATATATATATACACACATACGGATTGCCAGCGGACTGATTTCAGATAATACACAGCCGAGTTTTTAACGTACAACTACGGGAAATGAGGAGGGACAAAAATAAAAGAACTTAAAATATCGTCACAATAAATTTACAGAATATTACAAACCATAAGAAAATATTTCAAACACAATAATTTCAGATTGCTCTTTTGCTGTCGTTTTAGTTGAGCAGGATAAAGTTTGGAAACCCATAACCCCCCCCCCAGCTATTTTAAATTAACAAACGTGTGTGAACCTGCAAGACCATTTTTGCTCTTTAACAAGTGTAAAAAAATTTTTTTAGTACACCCTAAACATTTGCCCCTTTATATATATATAAAAAAACAGTTCAATGGTATGCAAGTACTTATTCTATTTATTTTTTCTTTTGTACAATTGCTAAAACAATTAAAACGTCCAGATCTTTGTTTTAAAATAAAATCAACTCCCTTTTTTGTGCAGCTCCTATAAATCCATCTGCTATTATCCCAGCGTCTTAAGTAGACTCTGATTATTTTAAAAATAATTGGCACATTCTCAAGGCCCCCCCCCCACTTTCTCTCTCTGTGTCTTTTTTTCCTTAATATAAACAATGGACATTTCGATTGCCATGTTTATTTTGATAAATACTGTACAAAAGTTGCTTGCAAATATTAAAACATTTCCCACCCCGTCCGCGGTCCTCTTCCCTTCTCCCCCCCTCCCCCTTTCCTACGTCGCTTTCTGGATTCTAGCTCTAAAGGTTATTATTGGTAAAGATTTTTTTTATATAATAATAAAAAAAACTTTCTGCAAAGTATCCTTTCCACTGGAATTTTGGGTGGGGGGACCTTTGGTGGAGTCGGATCCCTTTCCAAAAGGAGTGGGGGGGGGGAGGGAAAGATCTATACAAGTTCCTCGGTGGGTATTGATTTCGTCTGCGATTTTGTTTTCCCTTGCCCAGTTTCTCTCTGTACAAAAATAGTGGCTCCCCCCCCCTCCCGCAAGAAAAAGAGGAGAGAGAGAAGAACAAAACGAACGAACAAAACAAAACCCAAAAAGAAAAGAAAAAGAAAAAAAGCCAGGAGTTCAGCATTTCTACTCAAAAGTTTGTCGGTGGTGCCGGGCCTCTTTGCGCTCCTTCCTCCCCTCCCCGCCCCACCGCGGGCCTTACATATGCGAGAGAGGGAGTGTGCCGTTTATCGCCGTGCCCGGAACCGGTGCGTTCTGGTAATGCTGCGACATGTGCAGTCTGCTGGAGGCGGCCGGCTCCGCCACTTCAGCCCCGGGCAGGTACATGCTGATCATGTCCCGGAGGTCTCCGGCTTGGCAGGGCGCCCTGGAGTGGGAGGAGGAGGTGACCACGGGCGGGCTGGAGCTGGCCTCTGTCTTGACCACCGAGCCCATGGAGCCCAGCGCCATGCCCGGCGTGCCCTGCTGCGAGTAGGACATGCCGCTGTAGGTGGGCGAGCCGTTCATGTACGTCTGCGAGCCGCCCATGGAGTTGTACTGCAGGGCGCTCACGTCGTAGCGGTGCATGGGCTGCATCTGGGCGGCAGCGTTGTGCGCGTTCAGGCCCGGGTGCTGCGGGTAGCCCAGCTGCTCCTGCATCATCCCGTAGCCGCCGTTGGCCCAGCCGTTCATGTGCGCGTAGCTGTCCATCCGCTGGTTGACTCCCGCCGCGCCCAGCGTGGCCCCCACGCCGACCCCCGCCGCCATGGAGTTGGAGCCCGGCGCCAGCAGCCCGCCCGGCAAGGTGTACTTATCCTTCTTCATCAGGGTCTTGGTTTTCCGCCGCGGTCTGTATTTATAATCCGGGTGTTCCTTCATGTGCAAGGCGCGCAGCCGCTTGGCTTCGTCGATGAACGGCCGCTTCTCGGCTTCGGAGAGCAGCTTCCACTCGGCCCCGAGGCGCTTGCTGATCTCCGAGTTGTGCATCTTGGGGTTCTCCTGAGCCATCTTCCGCCTCTGGCCCCGGGACCACACCATGAAGGCGTTCATGGGCCTCTTGACCCGGTCCGGGCTGTTCTTCTGGCTGTTGGCCCCCGAATTACTGTTCCCCCCCGTGCCTCCCCCCGGAGTCTGTTGGGGGGCGGGAGGCTTCAGCTCGGTTTCCATCATGTTGTACATTCAAGCGGCTTTGGGGGGGAGGGGGCGCAGCAGTTGGCGGTGGGGGGATCTCGGAATGGTGATGGGACCAAGCGGGGCTTCAGGAATACGAGGCAGTTGGGGGGGGCACAAAAAAGGGAGAGGGGGGAGAAAGAGAGAAATCCGACAACCGCCAAAAAAAGAAGAAAAAAAAGAGGGAGAAGAGCAAGGAGGAGAAGCAGCCGACAGAGTGTCCCAACCTGGACTTGTCTTCTCAGGGAGGGGGAAGGGAGGGGAGATCTCCCCCCCAAAAAAGAACCTCCCCCGATTGGATCAGCACCGGGATCTTCTTCTCACTGCCAGCAGCCCTCGGACGATTATTCAGGAAGAATCATAACAAAGAAGGCTTGGAGAGTCTTGATTGAGAAACTTCTTCCTGGTCCTTTTCCCCTCCTTTCTTTCCCTTTTCTCTCCGTATCTCTTAGTCTTAAAGCGCCAGCAAAAGTCCCTTTCCTCTTTTCCTCTTTTTGTTTTTTGTTTTTTTGTTTTTCCCCCCAAACACTCACTCACTCACTCTCTCTCTCTCTCTCTCTGTCTTTCTCTCTGCCTTGACAACTCCTGATACTTTTTTGAACAAGTTAATAGACAACCATCCATGTGATGGGGGGCTTGTCAGGGAATAAATGCGTTTGCTCTGGCCAATCAGCGCCCTCCGGCTCCTCCACTGAGCACAAGCCTCTACTGCTAGTTTTGCATGAAAAGGGGCGGGGCTTCCCGCGCGCCAGCCGGGACAGCTCGGCTTGGGGAAGCGGGCAGGGAGGGAGGGAGGGAAGAAGGAAGGGAGGAGGCGGGTCTTCCAGGCAGCCACTCAAAGGGCCCTTTGGAGCTCCTCTTACAAGCAACAGGTCACACACGCCTTGGGGAGGAAGTGTGTAAACAGCATTGTTGCTACATTAAAAACAGAACAACAAAAAGCCCCACTCTGCAACAACTTGATGTTGACTTGAGATGGTGGGGAGGGGGATAATTGCAACTCCCCCCTGCCAGAGATGGGAGTGGGGGGAGAAGGCAGCCCCCGCCCCCGTCCCCTGAAGGCTTGTTCTTTGGGTTTTCGAAAGCAGGCTGGGAGATCTCTTAATTTCATTTCCTTTTCCAATTGTTCCGAAGATACCTTTTTAGGAAAAGTCTCTTCTATCCTCACAGATCACCTCAGATTAAAGAAACCCAGAGCAGCATCAACTCCTCCAGCTTTTGGAACGGCCCTGCTTTTTCTGCTAAAAACTGATGAACAAGACGCCCTCAGAAGATCCCTGCAACGGAAGGCCCCTCCGTTAAGCTTCGATCCATAAGATCCCACGACCTTCTGCTCTTAGCAATCCAGTCCACATTCACCCTGTTCCCTGAGGTTGGCAGGCTTCTGGTGACTGGTTGCACCTATGTTTACTCGGAGCTAAGGCTCATGGCACGCAGTGGAACCGACTTCCAAGCCCATTTTTCGAGAGCATTAGGACTCTAATCTACTAGCCACTTCGAGGTGCTAGAGTAGCCCCCTCGTGATCCGGCTGAAGGGCAGATTGCAATCCTCTGCACACTTACTTATACGTAGGCCTCATTGACCCCAATGGGACTTATTTTCCGAGCAAGCATACATAGGATCGGATCGTTCCAAAGCAATCCGTTCCACGGAGCTCAAATGGGACTTTCGCCTACACGTTTAACATCAAGGACTATCCCAAGTCTGTGGTCCTCGGTGGCTCGTAGTTTGACCCGAATATCCTGAACTCATCAGCTACATGGTAAATCCGTGGGATTTACTTCCGAGTAGCCTGTTTCGTATGGAGCTGAGTGGGTGGGCTGTGCTTCGTTTCTCAATGGACGCTAAGTTCCTCGCAGGCTGGTTGGCCCCTTTCTGCCCCCTCCTCCAACTCCACGCCTGAAAGCAACGCCAAGCTGTGCTGGGCGCCTCCCCTTCCCCCCACTAACATCTGATCTTGTCCACCAGGGATAGTCCTCTTGTGGCTTCTTGAATCCAGACATTTCCACGTGAAATGAATAAAAGTGCAGCGTGTGTGTGTTACTTATGCTCTCTCTCCCCACCCCCAGCCTCCCTCTTCTTCTACACACTTCTACACACGAGTAAGAAAGGAGCGATTCAGGAAAAGCACAAATACCGTCCAAGAACTGGAGGTGGATATCTATATGCATAAAAATAGCACTCCACCTCCTTCCCCCTTCCCTGAAAAATATTTTCTGCCATTTAAAAGTGTGCCATTATCATCTCCCCCCCACATACACACACAATCCGCCAGACCGGGGAAGCAGGTGCGCAGGTACAATAAGAAGTGAGGGAGAGGCGATGGAGAAGTGGGGAGGGGGACATACACGCGCGCGCCCACGCAGCCCAGATTTGGAAAGAGCTTTTTAGATGCCCACGGGAACGCGCGCGCGCACCTATCACCCAGAGTCGTCTCTCTCCCCCCCCCGTTTTTTGCAAAGAGAGAGAGAAAGAAAAAGAAAGGAAGGTTTCAAGAGGTGAGATCCCCCGGCACTGGCGAGGTGGCAGCACAACCGTTACAAATAGGTAGTTTTGTTATTCTCGCTGTCACGACACGCTGCTGAACAAAGCCCCGGCGAAGTTTACTTCGAGGCTCTTGTTGGGATCTTTGTTGCTAAAACGTACTTGACTACAAAGAGAGAAAGGAAGAGAAAACCCCTCCTGCCATTTCTGCTTTATAAAGTGTTTAAACATTCGGGGCTCCCTTCCCTCCTCCCCCCCCCCAGCATCAATCCCTGAAGAAGAAAAATGCAGCGATTTCTATCAGTGGGCACGTTCCGTTTTGTTGTGAACTCACGAAAATGGATGGTTTTCTCCCCCCCCCCCCCCCGCCCGCCCTCCTCCTCGCCCTGGATTGCTTTTCACGCTTTTTCTGCGGGTGTCTCCATATGAAGGGGCCCCTTTCAGATAACATTAAAAACAACAACTGTTGGCTATATCTGCTTGAAAAGAAAATTAAAAAGACACCCCCTCATCTACATAAATCTGTTACATTTATCGTCGTCCTCCCCTCCACACACCCTTTCCTTTTATTTAAAAGTTTCTCTCAGTTGCAAAAAAGAGAAGTTTGGGAGGTGAAAAGGGATAGTAAGGGACGCCGAGGTCTGGTGAATCACGTTTTTATTTTTATTGCATGTTATTGGATGTGGAGAGGCAGGCAAAACATTTTTTGAAAAGTCCTGACAGCATTTCAAAATTGGCCCAGATTTTTTAAAAATATATAAGATGAAAAGTGATTTTGAAATACACATGTGACACAAAAGAGAAGACGAATTGACTGGAAAGGCGTCCTGGACTGAGAGTCCGGGGTTTTACGGATGGGGTTGGTGCGCCCCCTACTGGTCAATTTGCCTCCCCCCCCCCCCTTCGGGGAAAAAATACAAGCTCATTTTGCCGTCCAAACGAAATATTTATTTAAAGGCCCCAAAAAAGGAAAGCAGATGATTATGTGGTGGTTGGGCAATTGATAAAAGATATGCACTATTATTAGGCGTCTATGCAACCCCGTTAATATTAGTTGTTCTATTAGCACCACTGTTGCCATGAAGGCTATTACTTCTGAGACCTACGGATTAAAAGCAGAAGCCAGAGATCTGGGATCCTCAAACGGCTTTGTTTCATGTAGGCTCCTTGATGGCGTGTACTGTCATCCCACCAGGATCGCAGCCCTGCCGTTTGCTTGCACGTGGAAGGAAATATGCAGACCTATCTCCCCGCACGCCCCAGACAGATCCACAACGCTGTTAATTGTCCAGACACCATAGTTAATGTTGTTGTTGTTGTTTATACTTCAGCCTAAATACTTGATAACGTCCTTAAAAAAAAATCTTATGGATAATTAAGTTTGAAGAAAAGGGGTGGGTGTGGGAGGCAGTGATTTTGTCTATGTTAATACAATGATAACTGATGGCTGGTGAGGTATCTTTCTTTCTTTCTTTTTTTAACATCCTGCTGTAAATAGAGAGTAAAACAGACTCTGGTGGATTGGGGAAAAGGGGAGGCTGAGGAATTATTCTTCTCCCCACCACCACCACCCATAACTAGATGCTTTTTATTGGCACTGAACTCTATAACAACACAGTTAAGAGGTTAAAGTGTCTGGTCTGGCTCTTTGTTAATTGCATTTATCATCTAAATAAGGTATGAAGCTACCTAACAATTGCGTTATCACGAGTATTTACCGCTTTATTTTAATTAGCCGTGTTTTCCTTATCAGTGCAATGAACTGTCTCTGGCATATATACATAATAATGATGCGCTATAGAAAAATAAGATAAAAGCGATAGCGCTTTTCATGCCCCCCCTCCCTCCCCACCCCAATCTTCTCGCTTTTCCTTCAGACCTAGGTATGCGCCCCTATGTGTCGAGATCTCGGCTTGGCTTCCCCTTTAAACAATATTTGTACATACATAGATACACAGAGGCAGAGATGGAGACGGAGTCCCAGTATTATCGTCTTCTTCAGGCGAATAGCACCCCATTCATAATGCCACCCCCTCCCCACTCCAAGGGCAGGATATAGACGTTATATAAAGGGAGGCCTGGAGAGCGACGTTTTAATCTGAATGGATTTAAAATTCGTTGACTTTGGTATAATTTATGGAAATGAAATAAACAGAGTTCCCCCCCAATGTTTCCTAGCGATGGATGAGAGGGAGGGAGGGAGGGAGGGAGTGGGGGGGTAGTTATGAGCTTATTAACAAGGGCGATTGTGGGGGTGTGGGGGTCCTGAATTTCGAATACCTCAGGTTTGTTTTTATCTTCCTTCTGATCTAAACTATGACAACTCTGAAAAGTCCTGGATATACATAACCTGGCATAACCCCTGAAAAAGTAGGTGATTTGCGCGGGTGGGGGGATTCTCTCTCTTTCTCTCTCTCTCTCTCTAAAAAAAAAAAAAAGGTTTGTCCCCAACTCAGTCTTCAAGCCCAAACTTATCTAGCAGTTTTGGGGAGATGGGAAGAATGCACCCCCCTTTTCCCTTTGGTCCTTAGCTGCAAATAGAGGTTTAACTTGCAGCAATTAGGCGGGAACTAGCCAAGCATCTTACTATTATGATGCTCGTTAAAAACCCTTCTTTTCTACATCTGCATCTGAGTGTGTTCTCCTGCACTCTTAATCTTCTTATGGAAATGAAGGCGAACGGCAGGGAACCAGCGGAGACTTAGAGAATGTCCTTGTTAGGATGGAATTTCTCAGCATTGTTAATTAGCAGAGTTTGACGACCACCAGTATTGGGGTGGGGGCGGGGGTAGCTCTGTTTAACTACTCACAAACCTTTAGGCTAGGAAGACCCTAGCTCTTTTCTTTTCTTCTTTTCTTTTTAATTTTATAATTTGAAGTGTGGCGGGGTGGGGGCTGAAACGTAGAGTCTCCTGTTTGAGTTAGGGGCTGGGAGAATTTTTTAAAATCTCCCAGTGAAATAATTAATACCTTGATGACTCAATTTTCTGCAAAATGTCAACCTGAGAACTCAAAAGTTTTTTTTTAAAAAAATTCATTACCCAAAACTGGCATACCTAAGAAGTGTACGAAGATTGCCCTCCATCGAGTAAATAAATGCCCCCTTGCATCCTATACAAATCTGAATACTTAAAAAAAAGAAGTGCTTTTGAAACGGTTCTTTAAAAAACAAACAAAAAGAAACATAACTCAACTCATTAGCCCGTCCATCTTAGATGACTACAGGGAGAATTAGATATAGCAGAAGAATCGTGATGGGAAGGGGAGTGGAAGGGGATTAGGTGGACCAACTATTTCGAGATGCATCCTAGAAATCCAATGGAAGGAAATAGATGGGTGAATTCGAGAAAGGCATGTTTTATTGTCCTTGATTAAAATGTATTGAGATCCTTCTATTATAGCTAATTTCTGCTCATTTAAATTCCACAATCCCTGAAATGATCCTTCTGATTTTAAAAGCCTGACACTGTGCAAACTAAATAAACAAGCAAAGGTATCACAGGAGACCACTCTGGGTTAACGATCACAAAGGCGATATAGCAAATCTAACATCAGGACAGAGTGATACTTGTCAGTACTGAATATATATTTGGTCTAACATGAAAAATTATTATACAATATTGTTCAAATTTCAACGCACACACACGGAGAGGGAGAGAGGGGGAGTTTTAATATACGTATTTATATTCGTCATATATTGCTAATGTTCCTCGATCACTAATATGGTATATTGCATCCCATCAGCCATACGGTAGTAGAATAATACTATCCAGCCTCTCTTATCCACATGTTGATAATATGGGCAATGCAGATATTTGTATGTGTGTGTGTGTGTTTAAATTATTTTTGGCGTGCTTTACAGCATTTTGAGGTTGCATCGAGGAAACAGGTTTCCATTGGGATGTTCAAAACATTTCATTTCTGAAAGAAACACATACTGCCAATTTCCCCTTGGAGGAGTTTAATGTAAAGGTCTATATTTTCTCCCATGTGTTGGTTGTGGACGAGTAGGATGTACAAATAACTCCCACAATGAATTACGAAAAATGTAAGTTTGTGCGTGTGTAGTTTGGAAAAGAAAAAAAGGGGTGTGGTGAAAAGACCTGTATTCTGGAGTAAACCTGTTCACATTACACACACACACACACACATACACACTTACTTTGAAAGTATTTAATATGCTCTTGTTATTATGTGTCCAGCAAAGGCCCCCGATTGTCACATAGCATTGTACTTGGAGGAGGTGGGGGAGAATTAGAAAGGGTAACAAGTGATTCTTCCAAACCCCATTTCACTCTACGATTCAAGGGCTCTCAGATTTCCTCCCCTCACTCCAACAACTCAAGGAATGCAGATCAGCTTTGCAGAGTTTCCTATTCAACAATCATTAGTGAAATTATAAGAAAGAAAGAAAGAAAGAAAGAAAGAAAGAAAGAAAGAAAGAAAGAAAGAAAGAAAGAAAGGGATTTCTCCAGGAACGTTCTGATTCCCAAACTGTCATTTCTACCCTTTCCACACTACAAGTTCCTTGCCACTAAACACTTACTGGAAAAGAGTTATAATTTTGGATGAGCAAAGTGAACCCTAGAAACGAGGAAAACCAGAATCTTCCCAAAAAACATCTCCATGTAGATCACAGTCACAAGGGTCTCCTCCAAACGAAGGAGGTGGAATCTAGTTACAATCTAGATAGTGGAGGTGGAATCTAGATATAATCTGGAGGCAAACACCTGTTACAGGGACCAAAGGAAATGTCCTATTGCTTGGCAGCTGAGAGCACCAACTTCAGATAGCACCATCAATTTCTAAAGGACCACTCCAGAGTAAGGAGTTTGAGGGCAACCTTTAGGCCAGGAAAGCATACATTTATTCTCCAGATCAATAAATCTGTAGTCACCCCACTAGTCTATGTACAAAAGATCACACAATTTTAGTTTTTATAACACAATACTTTCATTTTTATAGTTCTCAGTTTTTAGATTTTAATTAATAACTTTTATTTTAAGCTTTTTTTAAAAAATGTAATTTTAAATGTGGTTTTAGCCTGGCCTTTTAACTTGTTGAACTTTATTAATCTTTTATTTCACATTGTATCCATTTTATTAATGTTGTGAGCTGCCCCAGACAGTAGTGTACTGGAGGGAAGGGGTATAAATATTTTAATTAATAGGATGTCTCCCCACCCACCATTCTCACACATTTACTTTAGTAACTTACCCTGGATTTTATTGCAGTTACATCCAAGTAAAGTCTGTTTAGGATGGCAGCCAAAGCAGCTGGGTGTGCAATCCTATGAACACTTACATGGGAATAAGTGCCATTGAACACAGTGGGACTTACTTCTGAGTAAACATAGGCAGCTTTGCATTTTAAGACTGCAGTTTTAAGCATGTTTACAAGGAAATAGGCCCCATTCAATTCAACAGAACTTACTTTCAAGGCAACATGTTTAGGCTTAGGCTTGTGGAGGTATTAAACAAAGATAACTAATTTGCATTAAATGATCTTGCTGTAACTGCTACAACTGCAGATTATACTCCTTATTCCACTCCCAAAAATTCATTGACAGTGTAGGAACAAAAAGAACACCTTTGCCCCTTGTTGACCAGACTGATATTGCATGGAGTGATTAATGCCTGTTCAGGGATAACTAATCCTCCTTCTCTTGCCTGCACCCTTTCACCAAGATCCTAAATAACTTTCTTGGAAAGAATTTTCTTAGGATTGAGTGACTTCCTTCCACCTGACTCTTGCTGTTTTCAGGTTTTAGTAGTACTCTGCAGTTCTTAGTTTCCCATCTCTCCCATTTCTCCCCCAGAATAAATGTAATTGCTTCCTTCTTTAAAGCACACACCCCTCCCCCCATAACTTCGGAAATAAAATCATCACACCAGTAAATCAATTATTTTCAAAGACCTCAAGCCACAATCAGTTTAGGCTGACCACAGCCCCTGTCCGATGTAAGAGAGCAAGTGACTTTCTTTTCCCACTAGAAGTGGTTCAATGAGCCAGGCTGCAGTCCTTTGCAGCCTTACTCGGAACTAAGCTCCACTGAACTCGTTCCTGGGAAGAAATCTCCACCAGGCCCAAAGGAACTTCCAGAGAAGGCTGACCCAGGTAAATCAGGCTATAGCCTCAGATGCCGATTCGGAGCGTCTATGTCTTCTAATGTAGTTGGAAGTCAGTTCCGCTGGAGCAAGTAAAATTTACTTCTAAGTCAATGTGTTTTGGATCATCAAGTGTGACTTGGAAGTAAATCCTACGGATTTCAATAGATCTGAGCTGATTCCCAAGTAAACGGTGTTTGGCTCGCGATGCTTCTTCAGTCGAAAGATTTTGATGCAGATTGGGAAAGTCTGCGTGTAGATTTGGCAATTAGTCGCTCATAAATCAATAGGATCAGGCCCCCGTTGCTGACTCTAGTCGGGCTTACTGACTCCCGTCCCGACCCGAATACAATTACATGACAGCAAGTCCCATTGATTACAATGGGATTCACTGTCCAGTAACGTGATTAGGACATTCAACCTGTTTAAATCCAAGTGGATTGAGAAACGCGCTGCTGTGCTGATCCCATTGGAGTCCTGTAAATGATTTAGGTTGCTTATACGCCACTGAATCCCACAGAATTTAGGCAGCCTAACTGTGGCAGGACTGCACCTAGTGAGAACGAAGCACAACATTGCAAGTTATTCGGGAATAATGTCTACCCTAGACAACCACCTCCGAAAAGCGATCGCCTCTTCACAGCCTAACAATTCAAATCCTGAAGACGTTAGTTTGGGGCAAAAAAAAAAACCACCCTCACTGAAATCAAGCGGGCGTCTGTCCATTCAAGCTTAAAGTCAGTATGTCGCTCTCATTGGAACCAGTGGGGCTTGCTTTCAGGCAAAGCGGTCAGTATGTATCTTAACTGGGCCGCGCAAGTTCTCCACGGGGAGAGGCCTCTGGCTTCCAAACAGAAATGTATGTGTATGTATTGCAAGTATTTTCTCCTTCCTCGTTTTAAAGATTTGTCCTAGGGCATAAGGCTGGCATGGTTTCTCGCACGTTGTTGTATAGACTTGACATCCCAAACAGACAGGGCACAGTCGTTCGGAAATCATTTCGGAAATCATTTCGGAAGTCACTTCCGGAAATCATTTTCGGTGCGTTACCTGAGCGCAAGATGGGCAAAGCAGCCCCTGACCACGCGAAGCGAACGGACAGGGGCAGTCGTGACAAGGGTTCCAGGGGAAATGCCTCCTTCCAGTGCTTCACAATCCACTCCCCGCTTCCTGTCCTGACATTGTTTTCCTGAAGTTTTCCTGTCTGTCTCGCTGTGTGTGGGTGTGCTTAATATGGTGATTTTATTGTCACTTTGGTCTTGATTATTGTCAGCTGCTATGAATGCCTTTGGGGAGGAAAAGCGGGCTCTAAATGGTCGTCATAACAGATACTTAATGAAGGCAAGATGGATAGGTGGGTCTGATCCGGCGGCATTCGCGGAATCCTGGAATGGGGGAGATCGTTGACCCAGCCAGACAGGAATAATGGCTCTCAGACAGTTGTGATCCGCAGTGACAACCCTTCGTCTATTTATCTCCTCTCGGCTGTAAAAGCGCCGAGGCTGCTACCGTCTGCTGGAGTCGCTTTGCCCCAAAGGAAGCTGCCATATGCCACGCCAGAGCAGCCACTGGTCCATCCAGTCCAGGATGGACTTACTGGCAACAGCTGCCCAGACCCTCAGGCAGAAGTCATTTCCTGGCCCCCAAGACTCCACCAGCTCCACGAAGTGGCCTCATTTTGCAAAGGGCCCTTTCCATCCAAGGGCCAGGGTGAGCTGTGAAGCGCTCCCGAGAGGGAGGTTTTCCCAGCCTAAGAAATAAGAAGGTCACAAGTTCAAGACCAGATGCCTGACATCCTAACATCCATCCCCCACAGAGGGTCTTGGCGCGTTGAGAAATGTTAGGAAGAAGATGATTGGGTGGGGCTGTGGATGGATGGATCTTGGCTTCTGGTAATTGTTGCTCCGTGATCTCCAACCGCTTTCCCTCGCCCATGGCCCATGGATAATAAGATAGCTGCATATTTCAGATGTGTGTGCTCCACCCAAGAATGGCAGGTTGGAGTTCAAGGGGACCTTACATACAGAGAGAAACGTTTGCTGTGCGTGGATGAACCGCCCCCTTCCTTAAAATCCACCCCCCAGGCCCTACTTCTGATATTCATGGCCAGCCGTTAGAAAGGGGTTCTTAACTTTGGTTCTCCAGATGTTGTTGGACTACAACTTCCATCAACCGTAGCCACAATGGTTGAAGGCAGTCCAGCATCTGGGTACCCAAAGTTGAGAACCTATGTGTTAGGTGGTAGCACCCAGACAGAGGACCTTTTTCTGTAACTGTACACTAGAGCCTACAGTGGACGATTTTGCTCCTTTTTAAAATTAAAGCTTAATACAATTTTATTTTTATCAATAAATCACCCTTCCCACTGGAAATCCCCCTCCCCCTTCCTACAGTCCTATTGCCTTCAACAGAAGTTCTGCTGCGGCTATTTATTTATTTTCAGGGATTGGATGGCTGGATGGGTTTCAGTTTATTTTTATTTGGATTTTATTGTTAATACTTCTACTACAGTTTTGTAAGCCACCTTGGTAAGGTAATAATGGAAAGGTGGGCTACACATGCTTAAAAATCCATCTATCAGTATGTGTGAAAGCATATATAATCCTACTCCAAAGCAAATTTGCACTCAGAAGGATGAAAAGGTAGACACTCCTTCTATTTTTATAATATTTACTATATACAGTCTATCTGTTTGAGTGCCATTTTCCCCCATGGAAAAAATACATTATATATGAAGAATATTTTTGCATTATTTCCTTTCAGGTAATGTTTTAGGTCAGGGTTTCACCATCATCGTCCAATTCAAGTGTTTTCCCCGAGCTGCTCTGAGGAGTGGGCCATTAGTTTAACTGCTCTCGAAAGAGGACAAATGGGTTTTTAACCCTAATACCTGGTTTTGACTGAGTTGGGGACCGAGCTGTGAAGCTTCTCAGTTCTCTGCTTCCAAGAATGGTGCAAAAAATCCTCCACACCCTCAAGGCAATTCTCAGGGTGGAAAAAAAGAGGCAAATTTCAGCTTGGAGGCTCAAGTGGCCATGAAAATAGCAGCACCATAAACACTTGAGAAAAGTTTGATAGGATCAGGTTATATCTATATCTATATCTATATCTATATCTACATCCCTCTTGCTGTATATGTGCACCTGCGTTTGTGTATACCTGTATGTATATTATATATAGGCCATCTATATAAGGCCCTCTCTCTGTATATTTCACACACACCATCCGAAGAGGTCATGAGCTAAACACCAGCCCTTGCTTGAAAATGAGCCCCATTTGAGACCTGGTTCTTCATTTCGCATCCCACCTCCAAGGAAGGAGCCCCTGTCCAAGCTCCTGCGACAGTAGTTCGGTCGTCTTTAAGACGCCACATCAGAGGCTTCTTGGGTATTTGTGATGGGGAGATTCAGCTTTTGCTCAAGGATTCTTGCAAAAAGACATTTACCCGCCATGACTCCTGTCAAAAAGAGAAAATGTTCAGGAGTACAGACAGAGGGGACGTTTGAGGAAGAGCTTCTCTATTTTTTTTAGGGGGAGAAAAGTCACGTGGGTGGTGGTGGTTATAGGGGGTTCTTAGGTGGGGGAAAAGTTCAGTAAAATGAGGCGGAACTCCTCAAATGGATCTGCACTCCATTTTCAGTACCACAGCCCTATGCACAGCTGAATCCGAAGTAAAATAACACCGAGTTGGGGGTGGATCTGCACTCCTGAATATGCCCATGCCTCAGCCACGGATCATCTCTGGCCTTACTGTTATTATTGTTGGTATACTATTATATTATTACTATATTATATTACTATTACTATTGTTTCGATTATTACTATTTTATTAGCAACTGTGCTTTATTTTCACGTTGTTTTTACTAAACTTTTACGATTGTTTTTATCTTGTTGTTAACTGCCTTGGGGTTTTAGGATCAAGGGCAGTATAAACAAACAACAACAACTGCTGCTCTTGTTGTCCGAGGAGCCCTAAAATTTTTCCAAAGGGAATCTTTTTCTTTTCAAAGAAAAGGCTCCGGAATTTTGTCTCTCCCCCCTCCCCCACCGCCCTTCCCACAGCTTCCTCCAGGAAGACAAAAGCCACAGGCATGTGACAAAGACGCTGCCCCTTTCGGTTCAACTTCTTGTTCTTCTTTTGCCCCACCACGTTCGAAGTGCGCGGGTCGTGGAGAGGCCTTTGGCTCCGTCTCCGAGGAGCCCCGCGGGTGCATCTAACTTCATTGCCACACCAGAAAAGGGCCGCATCTCCGCAGTGCAGCACGATCTCAGGCACATTTGCTGCGAAGTAAGACCCCACAGTTCCTTGAGAGTCGGTCCCATTCAACTCGGTGTTGTTTTACTTCGGATTCAACTACGCATAGGGTTCTGGTACTCTGCAGAGGCCCAGCCTCTGCGTGTCGACCTCCTTTTGCTGTGTGGCAAAGGTGCGCAAGCGGGCCTCTTGAGAGGCGCAGCTGAGATCGCAGCCCGCGAAGTCAATGGCGAGGCGTCCATTGAACTGAATGGGGCCCACCGGTTTCAGGCAGCCCAAGCCGTCAGGGATGCGTCTTCCTCCAAGCTTCTCCTCCAGAATCTCAAGTTCAGATAAGATCGAAAGTGGGGGGGGGGGGATATAACACTGACTAATCCTCCCCAGCTCCAAGGCTTTTCTTCTTTCATGACATGTGAGAAAATAAGAAGTGTTCGTCTCAGTAGAGAATTGCAGCATTAGACCTTTATGGTGTAAGCAGCTTGCGAAAGAAAATCGACACCACGGAGAGGAAATGGAGAATTCTGAGACAATTATTTATGGCATGCATATTCCATTGAAATTAATGGGGGTCTACTTTCAAAGAATCGTGTTTAAGATCCCAGTAGAAATGGCGGGGGAGGGGACAGATCCTATCAGCTTTCAAAATACATTTACTCGGAAGTCCTAATTATTTCAATGGCTACTCAGAAGTAACAGCTGAGGCCCCCAACCTTTTCTTGGAACTGGCCTTTGGTATTTCCTCTTAAACAGGTGTTTTTTATTGTGTGTTACGTATTTTGTATTGTTTACAAAATATTATATTGTTTTTAGCTTGCTTTTTAATGAACGTTATGGCTGTTAATTCTTCTCTCTCTCTGACGCACTTTGAACACATATTTGAAAAGTGACATATAGATTTGTAATATAAGTAATGCAAGTGATAAGAACATGGCCTCTGCCTATAAAATACAAACTAAAAATACACAGCACAGCATCTTCCACCGAGTCATAGAGTTTTACACTAAAGAGGCAGGATAATAATCTGAAGACAGGCCAAGTTTTCTCTTATTTTGCCTATTTTTTATTTTTTAAAATTATTAATTTATAACCAGGCAGAGTTGGCATGTAATAAAAGGTAAGTTTCTAGAAAAAAAGGCCAAAACATATTAACTTCACTCACGAATGCGAAGAGAAATTATCTAGTTTAATTATTTTTATTACATGGTGATCCCCCCCCCACCAATTTGAAATTTAAATTCGAAAGTTGAAAGAACACCTGTTGACAAGGACCCCCCCCACCCCGTCTTAAAATACCGGTAAAGGAATTTCATCCTAACTACAACCTTTTCAGCAACCTTCTGTCACGCTGACTGTTGCTTTATAAGAGCAATACATCGATTTTGACTTTTGAATGACGTTGCAATTTTGCAAATTAAACATATACGGCACAATTCATTCGCATAATGCTTCGCTGCAGGTAAATTCCTAAGAGAAGAAATAGGAGGTTTGGAAGTTTTTGAAATTATGTTTATTAATACAAAGGATCTCAATTAAAAAAAAAACTCGTATGAATTGAAGGAAGAATTTAAAAACTCAAGAAAGCAGCATTTCATCCCCTTTAAGTAGGGTCTGGGTTGGGTCTTCGAAATTCTCACTGGTTTTGAAAAGGAAACTTTTGCAAACACAGTGTGTGGTAGACAAGTCTCTTTCCTATACTTTGATTTTAATTGCCAGTCTATTTCATCTTGTTAAGTTTGCTAAACTGTATGTGTAAGACATAGAACGCAACACCCAAGAACAAGGTTATTGCTGTACGCAGGACTGGCGCTGTGGCCAACAGGGGGCGCTGAGACATCCTGCTCAGCCCCCGCCTCTCATCTAAGCCCATCACAACCCCGGAAGAAACGGGTACAAGCTTGCAAGCTTAGCAGGGTCGAGTACAGATCTTTAGTGCTCATGGATAAAAAGAGATTAAAGGCTAACTTCCCTCTCTCTCTTTTTCTTTTTTGGTATCAATTTTAACCAACTACGAAAATGTAGAGCTTTTATCCTTTGATGTCTCCCTAGAAAGACACTGCTACATCAGTTGAGAAATTACATCGTTTGCAGAGCCAACAAATCTAGCATGAAGTGGGGGAAATAATTTAATTAATAAATGATCTTCCTTAGAGGCACTTAAAAAAAAACACAACACCCTGATCTTTGCCTCTTCTTCTTTTTTCTCTCCCCTCCCTCTCTCCACACCCCCGACCAGTGCCGACCCTGCTTGCTGATTGCCACTGCATCTGATTAAATGTATCAAACAAAAACAAAATAACTCCACATTCACGTCCTTTCTTGTGCTTCTTAGGAGGTGCATTTCTTCTCTGTGCGAATGCATTTTTGGGGAGGAAGAAGAAAAAGAAACAAACCCAAACAGGAGACTGCCCGAGATTTTTTTTTTTTTTTTTTTAGCCATAACATTAGAGGGAGGGAAAAGCAAACTAACATGAAATACTAAGTCAAATGCATCCGGACCCATTTATGAGGGGAAGCCTAAATCAAATTGTAACGGGCTACCCACCCCCCACTTTAAAAAAACAAAACCTCAAAACCCCCTCTTCACCTGTATTTAAATAGCACGTCTTTAATTACAGCGGTCGGGGATGTATGAGGCTGAAATGAAATTAGCAGTCATTACCAGCCCCTTTAACTCCGTGGTGCTTTTGATCAGCGCTAAATTAGCTTCCCAGTCCTAACAAAGGCTCTATAGCAAGCAGTGGGCTGTAAATAAGACAGCTCGACCTGCCCTCAACACCTTTTCTCTTGTCAATCACAGCTCCGTCATTCAACCCAAGATTAACCTTTATCTACCAAATTCTTTTTTTAAAAACCGAAAAAGAAATAGAGGGGGAAAAAAAATCAAAACACAAGTTCGCAAAAGGAGCCAACTCCATTAATTTTTAAAAATATATAAATATCTATATCTCTATATATATATCTCCTGGATTATAACTAACATTTTTTCCAAATAATTGCCAAGCACTCTGGTAGACAGGTGGGTTTATTTGAACCCCCCACCCCCCGCCCCGTGTTTGCAGTTTCTAGAAAATATCTGTATCTAGCTAACTATCTGGAGGGGGCAAGGATAATCGTAATGCTTATTTATTTATTTGGTGAAGGAATCACAGTGCTAAAGAAAAGCCCTTCTAGCTCATCGGAAAGAGGGGCTGCAAATCAGGGAAGTAAGTTGGGGGTGGGGGCGA